>NC_052316.1:14146116-14472905 GCF_016432855.1 Salvelinus namaycush
CAATATATCCACATAATTTTCCTACCTCATGATGCCATCTATTTTGTGAAATGCACCAGTCCCTCCTGCAGCAAAGAACCCCCACAACATTATGCTGCCACCCCCGTGCTTCACGGTTGGGATGGTGTTCTTCGGCTTGCAAGCCTCCCCCTTTTTCCTCCAAACATAACAATGGTCATTAAGGCCAAACAGTTCTATTTTTGTTTCATCAGACCAGAGGACATTTCTCCAAAAAGTACGATATTTGTCCCCATGTGCAGTTGCAAACCGTAGTCTGGCTTTTTTATGGCGGTTTTGGAGCAGTGGCTTCTTCCTTGCTGAGCGACCTTTCAGGTTATGTCGATATAGGACTCGTTTTACTGTGGATCTAGATACTTTTGTACCTGTTTCCTCCAGCATCTTCACAAGGTCCTTTGCTGTTGTTCTGGAATTGATTTGCACTTTTCACACCAAAGTACGTTAATCTCTAGGAGCCAAAACGCATTTCCTTCCTGAGCGGTATGACGGCTGCGTGGTCCCATGGTGTTTATACTTGCATACTATTGTTTGTACAGATTAACGTGGTACCTTCAGGCATTTGGAAATTGCTCCCAAGGATGAACCAGACTTGTGGGGGTCTACAATTTTTTTTCTGAGGTCTTGGCTGATTTCTTTTGATTTCCCCATGATGTCAAGCAAAGAGGCACTGAGTTTGAAGGTAGGCCTTGAAATACATCCACAGGTACACCTCCAATTGACTCAAATTATGTCAATTAGCCTATCAGAAGCTTCTAAAGCCATGACATCATTTTCTGGAATTTTCCAAGCTGTTTAAAGGCACAGTCAACTTAGTGTATGTAAACTTCTGACCCACTGGAATTGTGATGCAGTGAATTATAAGTGAAATAATTTGTATGTAAACTATTGTTGGAAAATTGTCTTGTGTCATGCACAAAGTAGAGAGAGAAAGCGAGAGATAGCGAGATGGAAAGGAAGAGAGAGAGAGACAGAGAGACATAGAGAGAGAGAGAGAAAGAGAGAGAGATATATATAGAGAGAGACATAGAGAGAGAGAGAGAGAGAGAGAGAGAGAGAGAGAGAGAGAGAGAGAGAGAGAGAGAGAGAGAGAGAGAGAAAGAGAGAGTAACTGCATCAGAGTGTTAGTGTGTGGGGGCTGTGTGTTTGTGGTGAGTCTAGGAGACTAATAATAGGAGGCATTCATCAGGGCTCTTTCTAAGGCAGAAAGGGGGAGGAGAACATGACATAAACAGAGCTGATTGCAGTTGGCCAAACCACAACCTAAGATCACAACACTGGTGCCAAAGCCATGCTCTTTCTAGGAAATCCAGCCCTCTGAATAGCCCCTTTGGGTCCATTCAGCGAGAATATGCACGGCATTCTTGATTAGCTTGGAGATGTCTGTGTTGGCATGCAGCCGGGCCCGTGTTGTGAATTCCCCAAGCGAAGCATGCCTTGGTTGGCTTTGTGTTCTCAAGCAGGGACTCCTTTTGATGGTGATTGTTAATTGCCTTTTTGATCAGCCTGAAAGGCATGGCAATCTCTAGGACTTGTGTAAATCCTGGATGCTGAGTACCATTGGGATGAACACTTTCAGATTAATGTACAGTAAAAACAGCCTCATCCACAAAGCAGCATAGATTAGATGCTCAAATTAGAGGTTGCCCTAACACACAGATCTAGGATCAGATTATCATATCTCCAATGTTAACCTAACATAGCCTTGATTAAATAATACCTGCCTCTATATCAGCGATTAGGGGAAACTCCTCCCTACTTTGGGTTGGGCAGGCAGGGGAAATAGGGCAGCCTTGTTTTTGCAGCTCAACCTTCACTGTCCTCCAGTGCAGTGGTGAAAAAAGTACCCAATTGTCATACTTGAGGAAAATTACTACTTGAGTGCAAAGATACCTTAATAGAAAATGACTCAAGTAAACGTGAAAGTCACCCAGTAAAATACTACTTGAGTAAAAGTCAGAAAGTGTTTGGTTTTAAATATACAGTACTTAAATATCAAAGTAAATGTAATTATGTAACAGAGTATTTGGGTTAGGTAGGTTACTTTCTAAATGCAATCTGTTACAGTTACTAGTTACCTGTCCAAAATTGTAATCAGTAATGTAACTTTTGGATTACCCAAACTCGGCAACGTAATCTGATTACATTCAGTTACTTTTAGATTACTTTCCCCTTAAGAGGCATTAGAAGAAGACAAAAATGTATGTTACCAATTGAACGACATCTATTCTAGGATAAATCAATGTTAAAGTTTACATAGCTGGTCATAAAACAGGTTCAGCCCCTGGTTAGACCATGATCTGGCAGAGTTACTCCACCTCAAGAATTCCATTTGGCAAATTGCTCGGCACACGCATACTCGTTCAGGCAAATTGAAATAAGTGCACTCAGGCTATCCGGAAGGCCAAAGTTAGTTACTTTAAGGAACAGTTCTCTCTCTGTGGGTTTAATCCCAAAGAAAACGGTTAAAGACCTGGAGAATAAACCCTCCTCCTCACAGCTACCCATGTCCCTTAATGTTGATGATGTGGTTGTTACTGACAAGGAGCACATGGCTGAGCTCTTTAATCACCACTTCATTAAGTCAGGATTCCTATTGGACTCAGCCATGCCTCCTTGCCCCCCCCAACATTTCCTCATCTCTCACCCCTTCAAATGCGACTATCCCCGATGCTCCTCCCTCTTTTCCCCCTGCAACGCTACAAAGTTTCTCCCTGCAGGCGGTCACTGAGTCCGAGGTGCTAAAGGAGCTCCTGAAACTTGACCCCAAAAAAACATCTGGGTCAGATGGTTTAGACACTTTCTTCTTTAAGGTTGCTGCCTCTATCATCGCCAAGCCTATCTCTGACCTTTTTAACCTGTCTCTCCTCTCTGGGGAGGTTCCTATTGCTTGGAAGGCAGCCACAGTTCGTCCTTTATTGAAAGGGGGAGATCAAGCTGATCCTAACTGTTTTAGGCCAATTTCGATGTTTCCCTGTTTATCAAAAGTGTTGGAAAAACTTGTAAATAATCAACTGACTGGTTTTCTTGACATCTGTAGTATTCTCTCTGGTATGCAAACTGGTTTCCGCTCAGGTTATGGATGTGTCACCTTAAAGGTTCTATATTATGTCACCATTGCCCTTGATTCTAAGCAATGTTGTGCTTCTATTTTTTTGACTTGGCCAATGCTTTTGATATGTTAGACCATTCCATTCTTGTTAAATGGTACCCATAAAACACCAGTCTCAACGTCAACAGTGAAGAGGCGTCTCTCCGGGATGCTGGCCTTCTAGGCAGAGTTGCAAAGAAAAAGCCATATTTCAGACTGGCCAATAAAAAGATTAAGATGGGCAAAAGAACACAGACGCTGGACAGAGGAACTCTGCCTAGAAGGCCAGCATCCCAGAGTCGCCTCTTCACTGTTGACGTTGAGACTGGTGTTTTGCTGGTACTATTTAATGAAGCTGCCATTTGAGGACTTGTGAGGCATCTGTTTCTCAAACTAGACACTCTAATGTACTTGTCCTCTTGCTCAGTTGTGCACTTCCACTCCTCTTTCTATTCTGGTTAGGGCCAGTTCGCGCTGTTCTGTGAAGGGAGTGGGACACAGCGTTGTACGAGATATTCAGTTTCTTGGCAATTTCTTGCATGGAATAGCCTTCATTTCTCAGAGCAAGAATAGACTGATGAGTTTCAGAAGAAAGTTCTTTGTTTCTGGCCATTTTGAGCCTGCAATCGAACCCACAAATGCTGGTGCTCCAGATACTCAACTAGTCTAAAGAAGGCCAGTTTATTGCTTCTTTAAATCAGAAGAACAGTTTTTAGCTGTACTAACATAATTACAAAAGGATTTTCTAATGATCAATTAGCCTTTTAAAATTATAAACTTGGATTAGCTAACACAACGTGCCATTGGAACACAGGAGTGATGGTTGCTGATAATGGGCCTCTGTAAGCCATAAAAAAATCAGCCGTTTCCAACTACAATAGTCATTTACAACATTAACAATGTCTACACTGTATTTCTGATCGATTTGATATTATTTTAGTGGACAAAAAAAGTTTTTTTCATGCCTACCACTGTCGTGTTTTTTTCAAAAACAAGGACATTTCTAAGTGACCCCAAACTTTTGAACGGTAGTGTTAATATAATTTATAAGTCAAAAAATGGATGCAGCTACTACAGATTGCCCTGTTAAGTCTATCAAAAGTGTGCAAGTTTGAGCAAGTGTCCATTAGACCTATGGATTATAATTGTTTTTATCAGCATGAATTAGATTGAGCGATAAAAGCCCCACTTTTATTCCATAGGTTGGGATCTGCACTATGCAGCTGTTGCAAGAGTGCATTTTTCACTGGCTGTCCACTGGTTTCAAAAGCAATGATTGATAGGCAGCTTAAACTTCTTGAATTCAACTATTATTGGGTTCAAATACACATTTAGATTTCTGAACAGCCATCCACAACAACCCCAATCCGTAAGGCGCAAATATTTAAATGATAGAGCAGCAGTTTGATTCAATGCGCTATGTAGATTATATTTTTTATTTAACCTTTATTTAACTAGGTAAGTCAGTTAAGAACAAAATCTTATTTACGATGACGGCCTACCCCGGCCAAACCCTAACGATGCTGGGCCAATTGTGTGCCACCCTATCACGGCTGGTTGTGATACTGCCTGGAATTGAACCAGGGTCTGTAGTGATGTTTCTTGCACTGAGATGCAGTGCCTTAAACTGCCTTAGACTCAATAATAGGTGATATCCGTTATGCCGTAGAGTACACCACAGCTGTCATCCTTCCAAGTGTTTATTCAAGTTGAATAATCTTCGAATGCCGACAGCAGTCGCACCATTGGAAGACATCGCTTGGACTGTAGCCTACAAAAGCCTATTCCTATCCTTTTCCCACGATCCATCAAGCACATTTGTTGTGTCATCATAGTGGTCTCTGACTTGTGGTCAGACTCGCTCAGGTGGAACAAACATAAACTTGTGCCTTTTTCCAATGCTGATTTGAAGTGTAAAGATTTTTTCCGCAAACATCCTTTCTGAATTAAAAGTAATCCTCGAAGTAATCATCTAGTGTTTAAAGTATCTGTAATCTGATTGCATTATTTTGGCTTGTAATGGATTACAGTTACAGTTTTTTTGTAATCTCTTACATGTAACGGATTACATGCAGTCCGTTACTCCCCAACCCAGCAGAGTGGTTATATAAAAGACATAGGTAGCACTTGCATGGGCTGGACAGGCCCTGTTACCCAAAGCATACACATCAGGCATGGGACTGAAATACCGGAAAGGGACAGACTTGGGGGTAGGGGTGTGTGAGGGGAGTTCCTTGTTCTTCTTCTTGTTTATTATTAGCTAAGTTTATACAGTAGTCAAATGAGACATTGTCCTTCATTGTTGTTGTTGTTGTTATTGTTGGTGGTGGTGGTGTTGATGATGATGACTATAGTGGTTCTGCAGTGGTAGCCGGAGGTTTAATGCTAGTAGCGGTTATTTCCTGGGGAACAACATAATACGTGCTGTCCTCACTATTTGCTTGTATAAATTGCAAATATCCTTTGTCTGAGACAGGTAGAAAAGGCTAAATGCCACCCCCACATGCCCTGACCACATGACCTGAATTTCGAACAGTATTCATAGATGTGGTAAAGAGATCAACCGAACTCGACCAAAACAATGGAATTGCCAGGTAAGAAGAATGTATGCAGCAGTTAAGGATAACTAACGTGGCAGGTTAGGAGACTTATGTTAAGGTTAGGAAAAGGGTTAGGGTTAGCTAAAATTCTCTCCTAAACTGCTGCGAAAAGTTACTTCTGATCATAGCTGTAGTCCCTCTACTCAAAACCTCAGAATCTCTTCATTCCCCCCCATCAAAATTAGCCTACATTTAGGCTATTGTTTGTATGTGTATTGCACACTATGTTGGGGTAAAAATCTGAGTATAGTAGGTTTATGGATGTCAACCCCAATACATGTTCATGTCATCGTCCCCAAACAACTGCATTACACTTTAAAAAAATGTCTATGCTACCAGCTTATACAAATGGGAGTTAGCATTTAGCAGACATTTTTTCTAACCCCAAAAAGGACTATTTCTAAATATTATTCCGCAAAAACAGCCAAATATATCCACATCGGATTTTAGTAACCACATTGTGGGCCTGTTAGAACACAAAAATCTGGACAGATTTAACAAATATATCCACTTTGTAAAATCAGATCTTTTTTTATGTGCACCAATGACTGTGTCCTTGTTCTTTCCCCAATGGTCTGCATTCCATTGATCTCTTTACCGCATGTATCTAATCAATAAGTATCTGTCAGTGCCCCCCGAGAAGCAGAGCTGATCCTTTGTTGAGCCAAGGCGAGAGGACGCTGCCCCACTCCTAAAGCCCATGTCAGATCCATGACCAAGGTTTTTCAATGATCCACATACTGTCACAAAACGGGCGTCTCTGAAATGAGTGGGGGCCTAGCTGAGGGATGATGTCACAGTACTGTATTCTGTGAGAAAAAGGCCAGCTGTTTGTAACTGGTGGCAGTGGGGTCGCCTGCAGTGCAGGAGTGTTATATAAGGTGGTCACCGATACAGACCCAACTGGCTGTGAGGCTTTCATCTGCCACAGTGAGACTTAAGCCTGCCTGCTGGCCTGTCCACACCTTCACTAATATGCAGGGGGCTGGGGACAACCGCTATAAAACTCGGGGGGAAAATTGCTCTGTTTTGTAAAAGTATTTACTGAAAGGATGTGGTAGGGTCAAGGTCACAGTGGTCGCTTATGCAACCTAGAATGCAAACAATATAGTGTAGGATGGAAAAAAGTCCCGGTGGACGTTTGGTGGACCGCTTTAACACAGCTATTCAAGTAGAATGTACACTACCAGTCTGCTTCACAGAGTTCAAGTAACAGACACATCTCAACATCAACTGTTCAGAGGAGACTGCATGAATCAGGCCTTCATGGTCGAATTGCTGCAAAGAAACCACTACTAAAGGACACCAATAATAAGAAGAGACTTGCTTGGGTCAAGAAACACAAGCAATGGACATTAGACCGATGGAAATCTGTACTTTAGTCTGATGAGTGCCAAATTTTAGATTTTTGGTTCCAACCGCCGTGTTATTGTGAGACGCAGAGTAGGTGAACGGATGATCTCCGCATGTGTGGTTCCCATCGTGAAGCATGGAGGAGGGGGTGTGATGGTGTGGGGGTGCTTTGCTGGTGCCACTGTCAGTGACTTATTTAGAATTCAAGGCACACTTAACCAGCATGGCTACCACAGCAGTCTGCAGCGATACGCCATCCCATCTGATTTGCGCATAGTGGGACTATCATTTGTTTTTCAACAGGACAATGACCCAATACACCAGGCTGTGTAATGGCTATTTGACCAAGAATGAGAGTGATGGAATGCTGCATCAGATGACCTGGCCTCGACAATCACCCGACCTCAACCCAATTGAGATGGTTTGAGATGAGTTGGACCGCAGAGTGAAGGAAAAGCAGCCAACAAGTGCTCAGCATATGTGGGAACTCCTTCAAGACTGTTGGAAAAGCATTCCAGGTGAAGCTGGTTGAGAGAATGCTAAGAGTGTGCAAAGCTGCCATCAAGGCAAAAGGTGGTTACTTTGAAGAATTTTAAATATAAAATATATTTGGATTTGTTTAACACTTTTTTGGTTACTACATGATTCCATATGTGTTATTTCATAGTTTTGATGTCTTCACTATTATTCTACAATGTAGAAAATACTAAAAATAAAGAAAAACCTTTGAATGAGTAGGTGTTTCCAAACTTTTGACTGGTACTGTCTAAGTAGAGTTACAGTACAGTATATACCGATCCTGCACTAACACCTAACACGTTCATGAGGTTAAGCAACCCACTGCAGCTGAGGTTTCTCCCGCTCTATTAACACTGTTCAGGGCATGTTGTTGTCTACTGTACACATTGTGCCAAGCAAATTGCCCTTTCACCTAAATTATAGTCTCAAGACTTAATACCTTACCTTTGCTCTACTTAACGTTCCCTTATATTTTAGGGAACTGGGGAGGGATTTGTTCAAGACACACGCTGCAGAACTACACCCAATACCTCCCCCCTCAACATGTTAAGGTCACCCTGGCCCACGAGCTGTGCCACAGCCTGGGTGCCGCTGTGAGTACTGGACAATGTCATCCTTGCCTATTGTTATTGTTTTTCCCCATTGGAGTTCCAACACGTACTTTTATTTGTTATTTCACAGATTTTTGATGTTTGATATGTCATTATATGCCATTTGATTACATTACCTCTTTTGTTGTACAGGTCTTGTTGCAGCTCTCTGTGTTAATTCATTGCAGGACCTGAACCCTATGGGCAGATGTGTTCTTATCGCTTGAAATTTGAACAGTATTGCACACAATATCTAACTATTACAAAGGAAAACATTAGGCCATAGGGTTAGATAAGATCATGTCCTGGCTTGTTGTCATGCAGGATTCGTTTTGATTGTGTACATGTACCATGATCAATCCAAAATCAAATCTAATCAAATGTTATTTGTCACATGCGTCGAATACAACAGGTGTAGAACTTACTGTGAAATGCTTACTTACAAGCCCTTAACCAACAATGCAGTTCAAGAAATAGAGTTAAGAAAATATTGACTAAATAAACTAAAGTAAAAAATTTGATAAAAAGTAACACAATAAAATAACAATAACGAGGCCATATACAGGGGTACCGAGCCAATGTGCGGGGTACATGTTAGTCGAGGTAATTTTTACATGTAGGTAGGGGTAAAGTGACTATGCATAGATAGTAAACGGTGAGTAGCAGCAGTGTAAAAACAATGTGGGGGGAGGGGTGTCACTTGATTAATTGTTCAGCAGTCTTATGGCTTGGGGGTAGAAGCTGTTAAGGAGCCTTTGGTCCTAGACTTGGCACTCCGGTACAGCTTGCTGTGCAGTAGCAGAGAGAACAGTCTATGACTTGGGTGACTGGAGTCTTTGACGATTTTTGGGGTCTTCCTCTGACACCGCCTGGTATAGAGGTCCTGGATGGCAGAAAGCGTGGCCCCAGTGATGTACTGGGCCGTACGCACTATCCTCTATAGCGCCTTATGGTCAGATGCCGAGCAGTTGCCATACCAGGCGGTGATGCAACCGGTCAGGATGCTCTCGATGGTGCAGCTGTAGAACCTTTTGGGCGATCTGGGGACCCATGCCAAATCTTTTCAGTCTCCTGAGTGGGAAAATATGTTGTTGTGTCCTCTTCGCAACTGTCTTGGTGTGTTTGGACCATGATAGTTTGTTGGTGACATGGACACCAAGGAACTTGAAACTCTCAACCCGCTCCACTACAGCCCCATTGATGTTAACTGGGGTGTTTGTTTGGCCCTCCTTTTCCTGTAGTCCACAATCAGCTCCCTTGTTTTGCTCACATTGAGGGAGAGGTTGTTGTCTTGGCACCACACTGCCAGATCTCTGGCCTCCTCCTTATAGGCTGTCTCATCGTTGTCGGTGATCATGCCTACCACTGTCGTGTCTTCAGCAAACTTAATGATGCTGTTGGAGTTGTGCTTAGCCACGCAGTCGTGGGTGAACAGGGAGTACAGGAGGGGACTAAGCATGCACCCCTGATGGGCCACCGTGTTGAAGATCAGCGTGGCAGATGTGTTATTGCCTACCGTCACCACCTGGGGGGCGGCCTGTCAAGAAGTCCAGGATTCAGTTGGAGAGGGAGGTGTTTAGTCCCAGGGTCTTTTCCTTAGTGATTTGTGGGCACTATGGTGTTGAACGCTGAGCTGTAGTCAATGAACAGCATTCTCACATACAGTCTCTTTGGAAAGTATTCAGACCCCTTGACTTTTTCCACATTTTGTTACGTTACAGCCTTGTTCTAAAATTGATTAAATATTATTATTTCTTCAGCAATCTACTCACAATACCACATAATAACAAAGTGAAAACAGGTTTTTAGAAATGGTTGCAAATGTATTAAAAATGAAAAACAGAAAAACCTTATTTACAAAAGTATTCAGACCCTTTGATATGAGACTCGAAATTGAGCTCAGGTGCATCCTGTTTCCATTGATCATCCTTGCGATCTTACTACGTCTTGATTGGAGTCCACCTGTGGTAAATTAAATTGATTGGACATGATTTGGAAAGGCATATAACAGTCTATAGAAGGTCATTCAGTTGACAGTGCATGTCAGAGCAAAAAGCAAGCCATGGGGTCAAAATAATTGTCCGTAGAGCTCCCGAGACAGGATTGTGTCGAGGCACAGATCTGGGGAAGGGTACCAAAAAATGTCTGCAGCATTGAAGGTCCCCAAGAACACAGTGACCTCCATCATTCTTAAATTGAAGAAGTTTGGAACCACCAAGACGCTTCTTATTGCTGGCCGCCAGGCCAAACAGAGCAAACGGGGGAGAAGGGCCTTGGTCAGGGAGGTGATGAGATAATGTGTGTGGGTATACATGTCCTGTCAGCAATTGATCAGCCAATCTGTGGGAACCAGATCATGGAGGGGGAGGAGTGTGATCTGGGCCATAACAAGACAGACGTCTGCTGCACAGAGAACAAGGAACCCATGGGAACCCAGTGTTGCCTGAAACCTGGCAACATTGCAGGTAACTTCTGGTCAAAAGTTTGCTGTAGGATCAAATCAAAATCAAAATCAAATCAAATTGTATTTGTCACCTGCGCCAAATACAACAGGTGTAGACCTTACAGTGACTGCTTACTTACAAGCCCTTAACCAACAATGCAGTTTTAAGAAAAATAAGTGTTAAGAAAGTATTTACTATAATATACTGAAGTAAACAAAAATAATTCAAAAAATCAGGTAATTGAAGTAATATGTACATGTAGGTAGAGGTAAAGTGACTATGCATAGATAATAAACAGAGTAGCAGCAGCTTAAAAATGGGGGGGACAATGCAAATAGTCCAGGTAGCCATTTGATTAGCTGTTCAGGAGTCTTGGCTTAGTAGGATGAAAAAAGCCCTTTGTGATTTGCTGGTCCTAAATCTGTTTCTATGGGTAATTACTAATTTCTGTCCAAAGTTTACATAACATCTCCCATGGAGCTCTTAATAAGAAGATTAACATGTTTGACAAAGCAGAGTTGTGGTTGTGGCTGAAGGGATAATTACCGCATTCCATACCGTTCAAAACAAAACAGTAAACAACACTCATATGATGAACTTGTCTCTGCCTGCCCACCCACCTGTTTCTTTCCTTCTGTCCCCTCAGTCCCAGTCAGGGCCAAGAGAGTATCATAAGCTGTCAGGGGACAGATGTGAGGAGGAGTCGGACTGTCAGCTGGAGAGTGTGTGCTCTGGTCTCTCCCTCATCTGCCCTGAGCCTACAGCCAAGGCCAACATGAACGTATGTAGTCTGGGCACTCGGGTGTGTCTCAATGGAGGGCCAGATAATGACTCAACATTTTCAGTCATTGTACCCACTGTCTCAATTTGATGACATTCCAACGTCAGCAGTATCCACTTTAACAGGATCTATTGTCCTTGGTTGCCATCTTGAGTGAATTTCCTCCATTATTTTATCCTTTCAGATGATACATGTGGTTCTGAGTTTGGAGAGTCGTTCTGATTGGGAACATTTCAATGTAAATTCCATATGTATGGCTCTCTATGGGGGCATACATCATGAAATATTAGATTTGGGCCAGAACCCATTTCTGATGCAGCCTGGATCAGGGAACAAGTTAACTGAACACGGATGTTTAGGATTTGTGAGAATGAGTAGGCCTGTCTGGCACTGTCTAGCAGACATTTTTTTCTGTGAGACTTTGGTGTTCTTTTTCTTGTGTTCTCCTTTCATTCTCTCTATGTCCTCTCCCCTCTCTCCTGTATTGTATTTCACCCTCCCTCTTTTCCTCTCTCTCACTATCCTTCCCTCCTCTTCCCCTGTCCTTTTCCATTTCTCCATCTCTCTCTCGCCCTTTCTCCCTCCTTCCCTCTCGCCTATCCTTCTCTCTCTGTCCATTTCTCCATCTATTTCTCAGAATTGTCACTTTGAGTCACAGTGTGTGAGTTACAGCCTGGAGCAGTGTGACTGTCTGGGAGAGTCCAAGAAAGGGAAGTCCCACGTGCTGCCAGCAGCCAGGTAACCACAATCCCTCTTCTCCTCCCTCACCCTCGTCTCCTCCCCTGCTGCGCTTAAATCTGGGGAATGTGTTTATGATTTGGGGACAAACAAGACCGTGTACATTTGCTTAGTCTTTCCCCTAACAACCAAAAGGGCATCTGATGTGGTGGGCTGTGTAAAAGCAGAATTTAACAAGGATAAGGAGCTTGGTTACCAATGTGTGCATGTGCTTTTTCCCTCAGTAAACTCAATCTTTCACCTTTAACAAAATGTTTACCTGTATTTCCCATGGATTTCTTCACCTTAGACATGCCTGAGACCTGCACCACTTCCTCTGTCCTGACTAAGCAGTTCCAGGGTAAGCGTGTAGCCTTGTTTGCCAGGGAGCCGTGTTCAGCCAAGCAGGTCTACTGCGACAAGTTCCTGGTGTTCTAGGCATCCTGGACACTGACAGGCCCATCGCCAGGCTGAAGAACTCCTTCCTCCACCTGGTAGACCTGGATGAGTTTGACAACCTGGCTGAGTGGATGAAGGTTTGTTTTATAGGGGTCGGCTATCTATCTACCCTATGATGTATTCAGGTTGTTAATTTACAACAGGCCAGAGGATCCTAGAAGATGTAGTGTGTTGAGATGCGTGTTGAGCTCAGTGTGTGTATGGAAAGCTTCCTGTTTTGATGTTCTTCGTTCAGATGTTCCAGCCTCAGTTGGCTTTGAGCTTTGGCCTCGCTTGAAAGTGCGGCGAATCAGGAATGCCCACAGGGATTTAAAAGAGCAACTTGGGTCACACGTCAGGTTGAGTTAGCGAGACGGTGACCCCTACTCAGGGTTGGGGAGTAAGGGATTACAAAACGGTTACAGTAATCAGTCAAGTTACAAGCAAAAATATTGTAATCAGATTACAGATACTTTTGAAAAACTATATGATTACTTTGAGGATTACTTTTAAATTCAGAAAGGATGTCTGCGAAAAAAACTTTGACACTTTTTATCAATGACATTCAAATTAGCATTGAAAAAGGGCACAAGTTTAAGTTTGTTCCACCTGAGCGAGTCTGACCACAAGTCAGAGACCACTATGATGACACACCAAATGTGTTTGATGGATTGCGGGAAAAGAGTTGGAATAGGCTTTTGTAGTCTACAGTCCAAGCTATGTCTTCCAATGGTGCGACTGCTGTCGGCATCCAAAGATTATCCAACTTGAATAAATACTTGGAGGTAAGGATGACAGCAGTGGTGTAGTCTACGGCGATACGGATATCACTTATTATTGATATTTACATAGTGCATTGATGTGACTCAAACTGCTGCTCTCTCATTTAGCTATTTGCGCCTTACGGATTGTGGTTGTTGTGGATGGCTGTCCACAAATCTAATTGTATATTTGAACCCAATAATGGTTGAATTCAAGAAGTTTAAGCTGCCTATCAATCATTGTTTTTGAAACCAGTGGACAGCCAGTGAAAAATGCACTCTTGCAACAGCTACATAGTGCAGATCCCAGCCTATGGAATAAAAGTAGGGCTTTTATTACTCAATTGAATTAATGCTGATAAACAAAATTATATCCATAGGCCTAATGGACACATGCTCAAACTCGCACACTTTTGATAAGGGGCAATCTGTAGTTGCTACATCCATTTTTGGACAAATTATATATATTGATGTAAAGATAGAATTTAATCGTATTATTATATGTAGTAGAAAGCGATGGGTTAGAAGAAGCCTCCATAACCAACCCATAAAGTAAAATGTAACATTCATGTACAGTATGGCCAGCTATGTAAACTTTAACATTGATTTATCCTGCAATAGATGTCATTCAATTGGTAACATACATTTTTGTCTTCTTCTAATGCCTCTTACAGAATGTAATCAGATTATGTTACTGAGTTTGGGTAATCCAAAAGTTACGTTACTGATTACAATTTTGGACAGGTAACTGTAATGGATTACATTTAGAAAGCGACCTACCCAACCCAGCCCCTACTTGCGCTTAGATGTACCGTTCACTCCCTCTGACCAGGGCTTTTTAGTTTTAATGGATTTTCTATTGTCCGTATCTGTGCATCCATACCCCCTTCCAGCTCAAATAAAATAAAAACGTTTTTTTATTTCTCCCCAATTGGCAGTTAGTCTTGTCCCATCGCTGCAACTACCGTATGGACTCGCGAGAAGCGAAGGTCGAGAGCCATGCATTTGCACTGCTTCTTGACACACTGCCCGTTTAAGCCAGCTGCACCAATGTGTCAGAGGAAACACTGTACACCTGGTGACCGAAGTCAGCATACATGCGCCCGGACTGCCACAGGAATCACTAGAGCGCAATGGGACAAGGACATCCCGGCAGGCCAAACCCTCCCCTAACCCGGACAACGCTAGGCCAATTGTGAGCTGCCTCATGGTTCTCCCGATCGTGGCCGGCTGCGACATAGCCTGGGATCAAACCCGGGCTGTAGTGATGCCTCTAGCACTGCACTCGGGAGGCCCGCAGCTCAAAGTTGATGTCTTATCTTTTCTTTGATTCGAGGACAGTACTACACATAACTGGTTTGGGAGCTATGCCAGCTATGGTTAAGGTTATTAGGCTGTGATATGGCAACAGTACTGTTTCCACACCACAGCTGAACCGCTAATGCATGCCCATTGGTTCCATCCAAATCAGTGTGTCACATTTGAAATGTTAACTGACTAACGTCCTGTAGCAAATGGCTTCTTGAAGAAAAGATCACGTCACCTCAAGTCAATGTGAATGAAAGTAAATGGAATTGGAGGTGTTTTGGCTATTAAACAGCTAACTATAGCAGACTTGAACTAGAGTGGGCGAATGTTTGACTTGTTGTGCTCTTGTCGTCCGCAGGCTCACTGGTAGGCTATTCTCCTGGCCATCATGACTCTGTCTGCCGTGATGGTCAGCACCGTGTGTCTGTGTGAATGCACCCTGTAGCTCCATTTCTGTCTCTGACTAGGACAAAGACTATAACCGTCAACTATCTATCTATGTTAACAAGTACGTCATAACTCTGTGCCACGTTCCTCAATGCATGTGTGGTGGAAAAGGGGGTGTTGCCAAGTTTGTTTTGCCCTCACTGATCTACGAGTGGGATGTTCTTTTTTACATCCACCTGTCCATTCATGCACTTAATGTACCATTCTTCCTTCCGTCCATGGCCTTCCATCAGTGTCCTTCACTTAGCAATTTGAACCTGAAGGCTAATTTGATACTTGACAATCATCCAGTTTTCCACCGTAGTGGCATTGTCTCATTTGACACAATGGACCAGCTTGAACCAGTTTGAAGGACACGAGGATTACCTCTAGTCACCTGTATTGTGTATGTCTGTCCATTGGAGTACTGAGGTATATAGATGAGGTGAGGACTAAAATAAGCTGTGTAGACAGACATGGTACACCAGGCAGAATAGTCCAGTTTTACTCAGAACTGTTGCTGTTCATCAGCCATTGTACTGGAGCTTGAAAAGAGAGTGCCGCTGAAAAACAAGAGACCATTTGATATTGGTGGGTCAGCCAAATGAAAAGGCATCAGAATCTAAGGGACAGCACAGTATTCATTCCCCTTGACTTATGCCACATTTTGTTGTCTTACAACCTGAATTTAAAATGCATTAAATACATTTAGTTGCTCACCCATTTACACACAACACCCCATAATGACAAAGTTACATTTTTGCACATTTATTGAAAATTAAATACAGAAGTATCTCATTTAAATAAATATTCACACCCCTGAGTCAATACATGTTAGAATCCCTTTTGACAAAGATTACAGCTGTGAGTCTTTCTGGATAGGTCTGTAAGAACTTTGCGCACCTGGATTGCACAATATTTTCATATTATTATTATATAAAAAGATTGTGGTTGATGATCATTGCTAAGCATCAATTTTCAAGTCTTGCCATAGATTTTCATGCCGATTTAAGTCAAAACTGTACCTAGGCCATTCAGGAACATTCAATGTCATCTTGGTAAGCAACACCAGTGTATATTTGGCATTGTGTTTTAGGTTATTGTCCTGCTGAAAGGTGAATTTGTCTCATAGTTTCTGTTGGAAAGGAGACTGAACCAGGTTTTCCTCTAGGATTTAGACTGGCTTAGCTCTATTCCATTTATTTGTATCCAAAAAAACTCCCTATTCCTTGCTGGTGACAAGTATACCCATAACATGATGCAGCCACCAGCATGCTTGAAAATATGAAGAGTGATACTCAGTGATGTGTTGTGTTGGATTTTCCCCGAACATAATGCTTTCTATTCAGGACAGGGGCGCAACTTTCGCTGGGGATGGGGGGAACATGTCCCCACCAGTTTTATCATTGGAATGTGATACAAAACAAGGCAACTGTGTGCTTTAGGACCATGCGGACGCCTCCGGCTGTTTGGAGTGTTTATCCGACAAAAAATAAATGTTATATATGTATGTATATATATCCCCCCACTTCTAAACCCAAAGTTGCATCCCTGATTCAAGACAAAACGTTAATTTCTTTGCCACATTTTTTGCAGTTTTACTTAGTGCCTAATTGCAAACAGGATACATGTTTTGGAATATTTTTATTCTGTGCTATCTTCCTTCTATTCACTCTGTCATTTAGGTTAGTATTGTGGAGTATGTTGTTGATCCATCCTCATTTTTCTCCTATCACAGCCATTAAACTCTAAATGTTTTAAAGTCACCATTGTCCTCATGTTAGGAAGGATACCTGTATTTTTGTAGCGGCTGGGTGTATTGATACACCATCCAAAGTGTAATTAATAACTTCCCCATGCTCAAAGGGATATTCAATGTCTGTCCTTTGCGAGGCATTGGAAAACCTCCCTAGTCTTTGTTGAATCTGTGTTTGAAATTCACTGCTCGACTGAGGGACCTTACAGAGATGGGGTCATTCAAAAATCATGTTAACCACTATTATTGCGCAGAGTGTGTCCGTTCAACTTATTGTGACTTGTTAAGCACATATTTACTCCTGAACTTATTTAGGCTTGCCATAACAAAAGGGTTGAATACTTCTTGACTCAAGACATTAAGGCTTTTCATTTGTAATTTATTTCGAAAATGTTCTAAAAACATAATTCCACTTTGACATTATGGGGTATTGTGTGTAGGCCAGTGACACAAATCTAAATGTAATCCATTTTAAATTCAGGCTGTAACACAACAAAATGTGGAAAAAGTTAAGTGGTGTGAATACTTTGAAGGCACTGTATGTTCTAAAATGGAATATAGATTGTGTATAATACAGTGCTGAGTTGGTCTCTTGGATGTGTGGATGGGTTTAGATTTTATAGTATACCTAAGCATGATCCTGGACAATTTTACAACCTTGTTTCCATTAAAACACACTCCAACTTCAAAATAGCAGTTCCAATTTATTAAAGTATGTATATGGTCACATTTACAGGTATATACAGTATACAGATATCATTTAAAAAGTTAAGACAGTAAAAAATATATCTAGTAATATTTTACCATAGAATCATATGCTAACATGATATTTACACATGGTGCACTTAGTAACTGGTTTAGTAACCCTTTCCTCTGGTTTTCAGTGCAAAAGTTTACCACCTTTTCTACAGGCTCAATAGAACAGACAGAAATGAAATAAGTCACAATGATTACAATACCGGTCTCTAAATGTATATTAGTTATAAATAGCCTACTCAGTGGTGTTAAAATAGTCTGACAATGAGATATTATTACTAGCCAATTCTTAACTGTAACTTGAACTATGATGCAAAGTCCACTGTGCACAGTTTACTGAGGAAGGCTGTCATGTTTCTATTGCTGATGTCAGCACACTTCACAATAACCACTCATTGACTTCTTTGAGTTTAGCTACCTGGTCACAATTATATGGCATACACAGCTAAATGAGCATTATTTGTGTCATAGTTTAGCAGCAACCATGGATATGTTAGTCAAAATACATCACATAAGCACTTGCTAGAGGTAATAGTTCCATATGAATCATTGAAAAAAAAAAGCTATAATTGTATAACATTGTAATAACTACAAATATGGTTCACTGATATGCACTGTATTTTGCTGCAAAGGCCTCAGTGCTGGTTTCAAATTAATATACTATATAAAAATAGCAGCCATTGCATTATTGCTCAAGTGCTTGACTAAATTCAAAGTTCTCGGAATAATGTGCATTTCAGACCTCATGAATATTACTGTCTCAAAGACCAGGTAAAAGAAACAACTCACTATAAAAAAATATAATGTACACCATTAACAAAAAAAACATACAGTAGGTTAAGACAAGTTATTTTAAGGCACACTGAGTCCGATCCTACAATCACATAGTATTGAGGACGACAATGGTGAATGCTTTAAGCATAAATTAAGGAAACACATGAGGTTTGAACTGCAGGTACCTCGAGGCCTCTACTCAGCCTGTCAATGGATCTCTGTCAATCAGAGGCACCAAAGACTTTGTATAAGATCGATCTCTTTGGGGTTGCCAGAAAATCAGCAAAGATGATGGCATTTACTATCCTTTAGCACCACACCGTAGTTGATGCCCCACAAAAGCAGTGCTTACAAACAAACAACAAAAAGAGACTTCACATACATTTTTAAATAACACACAGTTCTAGTTCTGGACACAATGTGATAAGGTCTTTGTATAGTTTGAAAGACAAAATAAATTACAGCTGTATAAATAATTACTCTAAGAGCTGCGGAAGGAGGACATTCGTCTGTTGCTCCGTACATTCAGTGGTTCCCCAGGTTCACTCTGTAAAACAAACAGGGTTTATATTTGTCTAATCAATGGATCCCTGACTGGCAATAATTCAGGGGGGGGAAATGGTTGATTAGATCAAAAGAAAATACCTTTTTGAAGTTTTCCTCCATTCGTCCTTGCATTTTACAAACGTAACTTCCTGTTGTAAGCTCAGAGCATGAGGATCTTTAATGCAGAACACCATCCTGGAAAAGAATAGCAAATTTAAAAAAACTAATAAATAATTGTTTTGCACTCTTTCAAAACTATTATATTTCTGATGTTTGTATGGATGAAAATTGTCTCCATTTCATGATTTTAAAGAAATTAGGCCTCTTAAAACTAACTTTTTTTGCGTCTCCCCGACTCTGATGCGTATTTTGTGGACCTCCACTTCAGACTCTGCAGAGTCACCTGACCACCAGGAAGACACCATGTTGAGCTTGAACGAGGCAGACCAGCTAGTAGACTCCTCCCACTTAAACTTCACCATCAGGAGGTCACCAATGTCTTTCTCCGCTACCAGCAGGAAGGAATGGGTCTTATTGGTTGTTATCTTCTCCTTTCTGCCAATGAGAAAGAGCATAGAGGCTCAAATGATTATTGTCAACTCACTTCACAAGAACAAATAATTGACCTTTGAGTGAAGGTGTCAAGTCTAAGCACAGACCACAGTAGCACTAGAACTTTAACTATAGACCATAAAGATTAATGTTATCATAAACATGAGAAATGGTGTCAGGTGCCTTATGTTGATGTACTAGCATGTGCTTTGTTGTATGGTTTAACCGCTTGTTGGACCAGGTACTCACAGTGTCAGTTTGAGGTCTTCAACCTCTCCTTTGGTTCCAATCAGGGAGACTGTCAGTGAAGGCTCCCTCTCAGACCTGTTCACCTTGCTGGAGAAGTGGATCTTCACCTGGTAGTGATAGACTCTGAACGGCATGGAGGCCCTGGTCTTGGTGTACAGTTTGACGCTACGTGTCTTGCGAACCTTGCTGATATCGTAGCCCACGGTGTTACAGTGGTTCTTGCGGCAGCTGAGGCACATTCCGCGGTCGAACATATCGTCGCTCCCGCAGCGGTACGCCATGCTAGCCTCCTGCTCATTGACCAGGGAGTCGATGAACAGGTGGATGGAGCGCTCGTGGGAACACCTGGGAACATCATTGATAGCTAGGAACATAAAGGGGATAGTTGCATTACTGGTCCACATTAAAAACCTGAGTTGAGGTTCTCAATTGGAGGACAGGCAATCAAATGATAAGTAGATGCATCTAGTAGTATATCACTAATCCTGAGAAAGTTCCATTCCCTAACATTACCATTATAGATAGAGTTATCAACCTTCATTTTGGGGAGCTACAATAGGAGTGATGTTGTTGATGACCTTCTGAAGGGATTTTCTCTAGTCGTGATGTTTGCGGTCCTCTGTTTTTAACAGGCATGAATAGGCCTTTGTCAGGCTGATGGCGACAATGTTAGTCGTAAAGACAGATTAGTGACTAGCTGCACAGTTACGGCAACTGATGTCATGATGTACGTCAGGTTGTACTGACTTCGCCACCCTATTGTTCCTTGTTCACAAGCCTTACCATCTTCCAATAAGTTACAAGCTGACAATTACATGTCTGATTTAGCCAATGATAACGCAGTAACCAGATTGACAATAGAGTCATTGTGGGGAAAGTGATTGTGAATGTTATGTCGAATATTTAACCAATTATATAGAATGACACTAAAATATCAAGATGTGATTCTCACCAAAGAGGCCAAGTTTGGATATTGTTTCCAGAGGGCTTTGCAGATTGCAGCCTGGCTGGAAGCTGCCTCCATTGGGGTAGATGTCCACATGGCCTACAGGCTGCTGGATGCCGATGCTTAAGCCCAGAGAGCCCCGCGTGAACGTGTGTAGAACATCCACAAAGTGGGCATCATCTGGGGACAGGCGGCGGTGAGCGTGCTCCCCCTCGAAGTCTGGACCAGCTGGGTCAAGACCTGTAAAGAGAAGGGAGCAATCAGTGAGGAGTGGGACAAGCCAAAGACCAATGAATTAAAGTTGGTACAGGCCAAAGAGCCAATCAATGATTAGCAACAGTGCTATCATCTTGTCTATGTTTCTCTGTAAGACATATTTACCAGTTATTCTGCCCACTTTATTGGAGGCGTGGCTCCCAGCAAATCCTGCAACATGAGCACCCAGACTGTAGCCAATGAGATGGAGGTTTTCAAGAGGGATGTTTGTTGCCTCCTTAGAAACATATTGGAGTAAAGTGTCAAGTTCATTGCCATGGAAACAATGTACAGTAACTCTTTATACCTTTTGTTTAGAATATGTTATTCATGATTTTATCTGAGAAACAGTGCAGTGTCTTAGATGTTGAGTCATCATACAAACCTCCAGCCAGTCAATGAAGCGAGCAATCTCCTGTCCCACCATCTTGGTGTTCTGGGCAGCTATTGGATAGTGGTTCTGGGCTGTGTACAGCCAGTCCACCACGATCACATTGGCTTCCTGCTCTCTCTTGTACAGCGCCGAAACCAGCTTGGCCACCCAGCTCTCAAACAAGCCGCTCACCTGTTGAGGCAGATGGAAAGAACGAATGGTGTTATTGACGGGGTAATCCAAGTCCATGAGCAATAGTTGTTAAGGATTTAATGTCACAGACATGCTGCTACAGATTGGAGGGGCTTACTGTCCAGCCGTGGATCACCAGGAAGGTTTTGGATGTGCTGTTGAAAGTGCATTCTTTGAGAGATTCCGGGTTGCCGGGGATGATGTAGCAGATGTCATCTTCCGGCATCAAAGGCTTCCGGAGGGAGAATTTGGTGTAGGCATGAGGGGTGGCATCGTTGTTTCGGATCAAGTCCTTGAAGTTGTCCATGAAATTATCTGAGAATAATGTAATGTAAACACAAAACATCTGCTTAAGACATTTTGGAAAAGTCATTACTAAATGTTTGAAGATACCATTGCAGTAAAGAGAATGGAAGCTTTAGAGCCATCTATGCTGTTTCTAATCTTTAACCACATTGGTGGGAACTTCTGACTGCACAGGCCCCTCAGTGCCTGGGGGGCTACTAGCAAGGCGGCCAGATTAACAAATCATATACATTTCCGGGACATGGGCCCCGGGGTTTCAGCCCCTGTATTAATCAGGCCCTGGCTACTAGGGTTCAGTCGGTCAGACAGACCCTATAGAAACCACAGCTTTTCCCAGCTTTGTCCCTCTAGCTCTGAAAAATCTCAAAGGGTTTCAAAGTAGCTGTGTTCCCAGTGGGTCAGCTGACTCCTCAGCCAAGGCTACTGCACTGAATGGAGGTTGCATATTCCATGAAGGTTAAAGCAGACACAATAAATATATTATATTTCTAATAATTAAAATAAACAATATACTAAGTATTCATATGCATCAACTGACTATATCTACGTCCTACTTCAGCATTGCCGAAGACAACCTATAATTTTGTATTTTTTTTAAGGGGGAAAAATACATGTACATGTAACGGATGTGAAATGGCTAGCTAGTTAGCGGTGGTGCGCGCTAATAGCGTTTCAATCGGTTACGTCACTCGCTTTGAGACCTTGAAGTAGTGGTTCCCCTTGCTCTGCAAGGGCCGCGGCTTTTGTGGAGCGATGGGTAACGATGCTTCGTGGGTGACTGTTGTTGATATGTGCAGAGGGTCCCTGGTTCGCGCCCGGGTATGGGCGAGGGGACGGACATAAAGTTAAACTGTTACATACAGTACCAGTCAAAAGTTTGGACACCTACTCATTCAAGGTTCTTTATTTTTTAAACTATTTTCTATGTTATACAATAATAGTGGAAGACAACGATGAAATAACACATATGGAATCATGCAGTAACCAATTTATTTTTTAAACTATCATTTATATTTCTGATTATTCAAAGTAGCCACACTTTGCCTTGATGACAGCTTTGCACACTCTTGGCATTCTCTCAACCAGCTTCATGAGGTAGTCACCTGGAATGCATTTCAATTAACAGGTGTGCCTTGTTAAAAGTTAATTTGTGGAATTTCTTTCCTTCTTAATGTGTTTGAGCCAATCAGTTGTGTTGTGACAAGATAGCTCTATTTGGTAAAAGACTAAGTCCATATTACGGCAAGAACAGCTCAAATAAGCAAAGAGAAACAGTTCATCATTACTTTAAGACATGAAGGTCAGTCAATTCGGAAAATTAAGAACTTTCAAAGTTTCTTCAAGTGCAGTCGCAAAAACCATCAAGCGCTATGATGAAACTGGCTCTCATGAGGACCGCCACAGGAAAGGAAGACCCAGAGTTACCTCTGCTGCAGAAGATAAGTTTATTCACCTGGCCTTGCTGCTGTTCCAGTTTCAACTGTTCTGCCTGCGGTTATGGAACCCCTACCTGTCCCAGACCTGCTGCTTTCAACTCTTAATGATCGGCTATGAAAAGCCAACTGACATTTATTCCTGATTATTATTTGACCATGCTTGTCATTTATGAACATTTTGAAAATCTTGGCTCTCTCTAATTCTCTCCTTCTCTTTCTTTCTCTCTCTCGGAGGACCTGAGCCCTAGGACCATACGTCAGGACTACCGGGCATGATGACTCCTTGCTGTCCCCAGTCCACCTGGCCTTGCTGCTATTCCAGTTTCAACTGTTCTGCCTGCGGTTATGGAACCCCTACCTGTCCCAGACCTGCTGTTTTCAACTCTTAATGATCGGCTATGAAAAGCCAACTGACATTTATTCCTGATTATTATTTGACCATGCTTGTCACTTATGAACATTTTGAACATCTTGGCCATGTTCTGTTATAATCTCCACCCGGCACAGCCAGAAGAGGACTGGCCACCCTCATAGCCTGGTTCCTCTCTAGGTTTCTTCCTAGGTTTTGGCCTTTCTAGGGAGTTTTTCCTAGCCACCGTGCTTCTACACCTGCATTGCTTGCTGTTTGGGGTTTTAGGCTGGGTTTCTGTACAGCACTTCGAGATATTAGCTGATGTACGAAGGGCTATATAAAATAAACTTGATTTGATTTGATTAGAGTTACCAGCCTCAGAAATTGCAGGCCAAATAAATGCTTCAGAGTTCAAGTAACAGACATCTCATTATCAACTGTTCAGAGGAGACTACGTGAATCAGGCCTTCGTGGTCAAATTGCTGCAAAAAAACACTACTAACGGACACCAATATTAAGAAGAGACTTGCTTGAGCCAAGAAACATGAGCAATGGACATTAGACCGGTGGAAATCTGTCCTTTTGTCTAATTAGTCCAACTGTTTGATTTTTGGTTCCAACCGCCATCTCTTCGTGAGACACAGAGTAGGTGAACAGATGATCTCTGATGTGTGGTTCCCACCGTGAAGCATGGAGGTGTGATGGTGCTTTGCTGGTGACATTGTCAGGGGTTTATTTAGAATTCAAGGCACACTTAACCAGCATGGCTACCACAGCATTCTGCAGCGATACACCATCCCATCTAGTTTGCGCTTAGTGGGACTATCATTTGTTTTTCAACAGGACAATGACCCAACACACCTCCAGGCTGTGTAAGGGCTATTTGACCAAGAAGGAGAGTGATGGAGTGCTTCATCAGATGACCTGGCCTCCACAATCACCTGACCTCAACCCAATTGAGATGGTTTGGGATGAGTATGACTGCAGAGTGAAGGAAAAGCAGCCAAGTGCTCAGCATATGTGAGACTGTTGGAAAAGCATTCCAGGTGAAGCTGGTTGAGAGAATGCCAAGACTGTGCAAAGCTGTCAAGGCAAAGGGTTGCTACTTTGAAGAATCTAAACTATATATGTTGATTTGTTTAACACATGACTCCATATGTGTTATTTCATAGTTGAGGTCGACAATGTAAAAAAAATAGTAAAAATAAAGAAAAACCCTTGAATAAGTATGTGTCCAACCTTTGACTGGTACTGTATATTTGAGATTATGTAGCCTATCAATTTTGTATATTCTTATGTATCAACACTAGAACACATAACGTTTTTTCAATCCCTATGGTAACATTACTCAGTGTATGAATGGGCGTTCTGCCTTATACTTGTCATCATGTCCTATACAAACTATTTATTCTAAGTCATCAAACTCATTAGTAGTCTATTATAACACCTCCTGAAAATGTATATAGTAGCCTTATTAGATAAGTGACAGTATCTGTAGGCTGTCAACTACATGAATTAATTATGAGAGATTAAATTCTTCAGAGAATATTTCACTTAAGCAGCACAAATGAAATGTTATTGAATCAGGACTGCAAAACATGGTTGAAACGTATTTTCCCTCAATATTGGCTACTCACCAAGTGTAGAAATGGAGTCCCCCTCTTCCAAAGACGCCACATAAAATACTGCATTTAACACAAGAAAGTAAAGACAATGCACTTGCAACCCTTTCATTTCTTTGCAGCCTAATAATTCGTATTTTGGGGAAATGTATGTAAAAGTCTGTATTTTGGGGAAATGTATGTAAAAGTCTGCAATCTCAGCACAGAGGGGAAAAAAATGTAACGTAAAACCGTGACAATTTTCCACCGGTTAGAATATTTCCCGTACGTTCTCTGGCGCCTAGTGTTGATATCTGAGCCACCTTGAACTGCCCAGTTCTTAAATAGTACCTCTCCCTCTGTCGCAAACCCATTGGTCGCTTTTCCCTTTCCACAGGAGGAAGGGGGGTAAAGTAAATTATAATACGAAATCACGTTGATAACTGGCAATGACGTTTTAATAATAATAGTTGTATTCAAGTTATTAGTGTTATTTGTTTACAGTGTGTGAGATAGAACACTCAGGCCTGGATTCAATCAGATCAAGAGTTAACCTGCGTAGCGGATACCTACAAAGCTGATGTTTTGTCGGTCGGGGGTGGAACTGCATTAGAGCTGTCAAATCGGTGAGCAGCTGCTCCTGTGATCATTGTCTTGAAGCCACACCCATCCCACTCGCATTAGAAGTTCAGAATGAGAAATTGTTGTCGGCTATATAGGAATAATGATCCTCAAATTGAAAATCATTAAACGAAATAATGAGGATTTCTATCAACCTAATCAAGCTGTTGATTACATCTCATATTCCAGTGACTGAACTTGTAAACAAGGCTGCATGGGTTTTCTCCTAATGCGATTTCGGGTTTCCACTAGTTACCATAGCCACAAAGTCTAAATTGGCTAATAGTAAGAATTCATGAAAACAAACAACAATTTGCTTTTTGGTGTTAATTTAAGGTTATGGTTAGGCACAAGATTAGCAGTGTGGTTAAGGTTAGGTATAAAATCACATTTTAAGAAGATAAATTGTAGAAATAGGCGGGTTTTATGATTTTGTTGCTGTGTACATTGATTCAGGGAGCTGCTTGTGTATTTGACAGGGGCGCAACTTTCACTGGGGATGGGGGATAAGTCCCTCCCACATTGTGAAATTGGGTTTTTGTCCCCACCAGTTTTATCATTGGAATGTGATACAGAACGATGCAACGGTGTGCTTTAGGACCATGCGGACGATTCCGAGTGGTTGGTAGGCTGTTTTGAGTGTTTATCCGTCTGAAAAAATATGTTTAAAAAAAGTTATGTCCCCCCACTTCTAAAACCAAAGTTGTGCCCCTGGAATTTGACAACACAGTTCCACCTCTGACACCATAAAAACTATGTGGATTTCAGCTAAAGTGGATCTGATTGAATCTGCCCTCAAATTCAACCTGGACTCAGGGGTATACGTAACATAGAATACTTACATCTGTCTCCTTCCATTTACTATGATATGTTATGTTTTGTATGGCATGTATTAATTTGTGGATGTCAATCATCCATTTTGTATGACATGTTATGAATTACAATTAAATATTTGCTTTATACGCCTACCCATCGACCCCAACTAACCACCTTACTTTCACATTTGCTTTAAGTAACCTTCTGTCTTATGTGACCATACCAAACGTAACATCCCGGATCTAAGTTTACTATGTTACGGCTAGTCTATGAGACCAGGCTGTCAAATGTTGATTCTGATCTGGCTAGATTGATTTTCTTGTAGCCTATCACTACAAATGGCCTTGCTCTTGAATGCATGAGTGAGGGCGATTTAAGCATAAAGGTTTTTTAGCATGCCTACATTACATTATGTTAACTTAACATTTGCATTATTTGTTCAATTCATATATATAGGCTATTATAATAATAGTAGTTGTAGCTAGAATGCAAAGTAACTCAGTGGCCTACTGCTACAAGACCTTGAAATTGATACATTGATGACATGATAACATGACACAATAACTATTGGACATATGATCATGTTTTTCTTGTTGTACAACATATCACAGTTCAGAGGGTTTTATGATGTTTGCATGCCAGGGGCACCTCAGCCCACCTAATGTCTGCTTGAGGGGACTGTTTCTCACAGCAGGTACAGAATGTGTTAAGTGGGCCTTGTGGAGTTTAGGAGTACAACTAGAGTGGAACATAATGTTATGAGAAGCTGCGTACGAACCTGTAATGTCATCAACGTTACTGGCTTTAGTTCTAGAAGACTGCCCTGAGTGGAGGTGGCCAGATGGGCCAGTATAAATCATAGTCCAAATCCTAACCAACCACCCCTCTACCCCCTTTCCCAAGCCCCTTCCCCTAGCCACCATTCACCACTCTATACATCCACAGACCCTTCCGCCTAGACCTAGAGAGAGATTGTGGTCTAGCAATTATGCAAGATTTTATCAATAACATTTCTCCCCAGTTTTCTAAGAAAAGCTCTATTTAACCTAATCCAACCTTGCTTTCTGTTGCAATGCAAATATTAACTGGATGTTTAGCATTTGTCTTGTTCTACCAGCACTGACTTTGCTGATAAATACTTTGTTGAGGGAAAATGTACGTGATGCGATAGTGATGTGTTGTTGTACCACCTAGCTATCTGATGATGAATGCACTAATTGTCAGTCATTCTGGAATAGCGGGTCTGCTAAATGATAAAAATGTCAAATGTAAATCTAGTTCGATCATTTGTTTAGGTACATTGAGCGATGTACCCATCCTGTGATCTCTGTGGGTGCACGTGAATAATAAATGCATGCTTTAAGTTTGTTGTTGTTTGACTCTTTGCACTGGGACTTCAATTGCAGTGGCGGTCGGTGCCGTTTAAGATGAGTGAGGACACTTTTTTTTAATGAGCATGGCCTTATTTCTATTACAGCATATTGGATGACTGTCATTCATATTCCATTCATCCAGTTCAATGTAACATTGCTAGGTTTAGGCTACTACATGATACTCACATTTTCATCATACCCATCATGAGGTTGCGATAACCTAGCCCGTGAATGAAAGTTTACAACGTAGGTGCACAGGTTGAGAGGAATTTGAGTAATCAAGGTGACAGACATTGACACATTCAATACCGCCTTGTCCAATCTTGCCTGCATCTAACTGATATAGGGTGTAATCATTAGTCCAATAGATGCAAACCAGAGTTTCTATTGAACAAATTCAGGTATGTTTATCTCCGTTTCGTTTGCTTCCATTTAAGAACTATTGTCTTTCTCTCTCTTTGAGTCAACTACTCACCACATGTTATGCACTGCAGTGCTAGCTAGCTGTAGTGTATGCTTTCAGTACTAGATTCATTCGGATCCTTTGATTGGGTGGACAAAATGTCAGTTCATGCTGCAAGAGCTCTGATAGGTTGGAGGACATCCTCCAAAAGTTGTCATAATTACTGTGTAAGTTTATGGAAGGGGGTGAGAAACACAAGCCTCCTACAGTAAGTTTTGTATTGAAGTCAATGTACCCAGAGGAGGACGGAAGCTAGTTGTCCTCCGGCTACACCATGGTGCTGCCCTACAGAGTGCTGTTGAGGCTACTGTAGACCTTCTTTGCAAAACAGTGTGTTATAATCAATTATTTGGTGACGTGAATATATTTAGTATAGTTTTATCTAAGAACTATTTTTATTTTCTGAAATTCACTGAGGAGGATGGTCCTCCCCTTCCTCCTCTGAGGAGCCTCCACTGATCCATTAGTATTACTACTGAGTGAGGAATAGGCCTACAACCAACATGACATAGGCCTAGTTTACCCTCTTCCTCACTTAAGATCATTGATCTTCCAAACATTTACATATAAAAAAAATATTGATTTTTTTTGTCATTTAGCAGACGCTTTATCCAGAGAAGCTTACAGTAGTGAATGCATATATTTTCGTACCGGTCCCCTGTGGGAATCAAACCCAGAACCCTGGCATTGTAAGTGGCATTGTAAGCATACTCTTCAAACTGAGCCACACCGGACATACTGTATCAGTCAGTGGGGATCTGGAGTTTGTGTGAGTTGTGATTGGTCAGACTCAGAGAATTGTTGGACCAGATTTGTTGGACCAGTTTGTTGGACCAAACCTGCGTTTCCATTATCTAAGCAGTGCGCCATTGTGTGTAAAGGACTAAGAATAATGTCACCTGCTACGGTCACATGCTTTCCTTCAGGAATGTGCACATGTTAAGTGTGTCTAGCCTCTATGGTTGACCATTGTTGTTGTCAAACGTCAACCTATCAGAGGCCCCTGGTACCCCTGGTTGCTCGGAAGGAGATGGAAACAAAGTTTGGCTCCAACGCTGGTATTTGTCGCTGTTGTTATGTGACACGTGGAACACAAGGAGGGGGCGTGGGGGTGGAGGGGACATAGCAGAAGTTGTCTTATTGTACTGTTGCCAGATTCAACACACACATCCCTCCTGCTGCATGTCCCTGAAGCAGCTCTTGTAGCGGTCCAGTTGGCATCCAATTTAATGTTGCTTTTCTAGGAACATAACAGAGTTTTCCTGTAAAGCAGGAACAGCTGTATTAGATAAACAGATGCATCGCTACGGTGCTGCCATTCTCTTTGCTTTTGAAAGGGAAACTGAATCGCTTCTGAAGGGAAGCGTCTCAGTAAGTGGGATTTTGAGGCAGTTTGCGTTGATAAGAGAAACTGTAAAGTTGTGCTGTAGAGATTTGCAAGAGCCAGTGATTTAGTTTGGAAGCCAACTTAACAACAGCTGTTCCCCAATGTTTTGAAGGTGACAAATTGTTCTGGAATGTTTTTTCCAAGGGTTTCCCAGGCTTCTTTTTAGGGTTCTTTCTAAGAATAACACGCGTGGTTCTGAAGGCTTCAGGAAGTTCTTACTACGTGAACCGAAAATATATCTTAGCTGATTTATCATGCATGTGATGTACAGTGTGTGTTGTGTAACTAATTTACCAGGAAGTGGAGCTTTCTCCCATGAGGAACATAATGTAATTATTATCAACTATTCTATCCTCACTGACAAATTCATCTCATGTTGTTTGTTTTGTTTTGGGAGATTTCCATATGATTTCTTATGGAAAATTACAATAACATCTTAGAGGGGCATTCTGGGGACATCAGGTTTGGGTTAATTGGGCCAGTGAACAGTACAGGTTTAAAGGTCATCTTTGTGGGGTCATCTCTCGTCCACCAACACAATAAGGGAATATTTCCATGACCTAAAGGGAGGAGAGAAGTTCACCAGCAAGTTCATGAGACGACACATCACAGTACCCTTCCACTGTCAGGCAACACTCACCCCACCAACACACCCAACATATCTCTGTCCAGAACTTACTTAGACCCATCACCCCTGGTCTAAGTAAAAACATCTGTTATCCCCATTCAGCAAGTTACAGGCAATTGAGGACCGGATTGCTGAAACACAGTGTATTTCCTCATTCCTCACATTACCCGTTTGACTGTAACTTGCTGAATGGGGATGACAGATAGTTTTCTTGTTTTTCCCTAATACTTTTAAGAAATATGTTATTAATCGATGAAAAATATTTATAAATGAATGAATTAAAGTTGACCAACTTGAATTAATGTTGACAAAATGTGTAATGTATCTCATGTAGTTTTGTACAGAAATGATCCTGTGATTACAATAGTGAGTAATAGAAAAAATACCTTTCCTGCCATGTTTCCTTCCTCTTTTTTTGACGCTCCAAATTACAAGAATTACTCAATAACCCCACTGTTTTTTTACAATCTATGGGATTATTCCATGTATTTCCAACTAAGAGAATTTGGGGTCCAAAGCTATTTGTTATCTTCGTGTATTGCCATTGTGTGTTACACAACTTGTTTTGGGATGTTAGTGTACTGGGCTTTGTGATGATAGGCTCTAATGTGGATGTTGTGCTACTAGCATGTGTCAGACAAGGTTTAAAGAGCCACAGGTGTCAGATTAGGAACAATGAGACCACTGTGTGTAAAGCACAGCAGTAATAATAATGTTATGAGCTATGCCAGCAATTCACCAGTCAGGGGCAGAACAGCAGTAGCCATCCATGTCAAACTATATATATTAGTGTTACAGTATGTGTCTCTTACACAATTAGGCAAATGTTGATGAGACCTGTGAATGACAACTGTCTCTGTATTGATGGCATGTTGCTAAGTATGAGGTCATATGGTTATGGTCTTCAAAGAGATGTAGGACTATTTCCAACGATTATATACAATATTGAACAGAGTGCGAATTACACCGAGACATTCGGGGGTCTCTGTATTTTTTTATAGGCTTAATAATAAAGACGTCATTTAAATGGTAAAAACGTATTACCTTTTAATGTGGCATGAACCCAACCAGTCATGATATTTTCATCTGATTGTCGAACAAGTCACTTCAAAAGTAGGCATGTTTGTCAATTGAAAATGAAAAAAGAAATAAACGAAGGGCAGATAGTTTGCAGTCTTTCCAGCTTCAGTTTGAAGTGATTGTGTTAGCTGTTGGCTAGCTCCTCTAAACAACAGTGTCCTGACGAGAGAGCACATTTTCTATGCCAGGTGAAATCGCGCCTCATTAGCTCATTGTTATGGATGTATCCAAATAAATGTCACTAAAAAACAGCTTAAACAAATGCAAATGCAGCTACTGTTCTGGCTGTATTGTTTGACGTGACTGTGCGTTAGCCATAGTTGATTAGCTAGCAAGCAAGGGATAAGAACGTTGCCAGACAGTATGGCAATGGAACATTTAAAACGAACGACTGGGTCCATAGATAAAGAACAAAAAGACTGAACGACTGGGTCGAGTCTCTGGCAACCAAACCAATAGAATGAACGACCAGCCGGCTTGGGTAGCAACCCTAAATTTGTGTCGGGAATATATCTTGTGGAAGGATGAAATAGTATGAATAAATTCACCAAAATATATTTTTTTATGAAAATATGTCAATCATTATTTGAATATGTTGGTAACCCATTGTATAAAAGTGATAATGCCCTCGAAGCCGGTGTTTGGAGGATACTGTATATAACAACATCAGTGTCAATATATCCTCCAAACACCGACTTCTCGGGCATAATCACTTAATTAGTAAGCATTTAACAATCGAATTAGAACATTGAACTTAAACCCTGTAGAATCATGGACCTTGTGTAACTACGCCTACATAACATTGGATCAAATATTGATAGAAAAGAATAAATAAATAGTCTACTACTTCTGGCACAGAGAACACCAGTACCTGCACAAACAACTGACTGACAAAAGCAAACAATGATAAATCAACGGATAAATCTAATGCATTGTAATAAAGGCTGTTTTTATCAAGGATGCATAACAAACGAATGGCAGAAATTAGGAAGTACCAAGGGAAATCTATGCATAAAGGAGCTCATCTGAGGCCATAATTCAACACTACTGGATGGACAGCACTGCCGCATAGAAATAAATGGGTTCAACAATGACAGAGAGGTTGTTCGTTTCATTGGAAGATTTTATTTTCATATTTACCACTGTAAAACATATTTAACACTGCATTTTAAACAGATATGAGAATGGTTGAATTATTTAGAGCCCCCTTAAAGTTAGACTTTTGTTGCATTTAGGGGAGCTAACATCTTAATCAGGGGAGCTGAATTTATAGTCCCGTGCCCCTTAAAACATTCAACCTCCAGCTGCGTCCCCCCTCTAGCACCAGGGTCAGCACACTCTCAAATGTTGTTTTTTTGCCATCATTGTAAGCCTGCCACATACACACACTATACGATACATTTATTAAACATAAGAATGAGTGTGAGTTTTTGTCACAACCCGGCTAGTGGGAAGTGACAAAGAGCTCTGATAGGACCAGGGCACAAATAATAATATAATAATCAATAATTTTGCTCTTTATTTAACCATCTTACATATAAAACCTTATTTGTTAATCGAAAATTGTGAATAACTCCCCACAGGGTAATGAGAAGGGTGTGCTTGAAAGGATGCACATAACTCTGCAATGTTGGATCGTATTGGAGAGTCTCAGTCTTAAATCATATTCCACACACAGTCTGTGCCTGTATTTAGTTTTCATGCTAGTGAGGGCCGAGAATCCACTCTCAGAAATGTATGGGGTTGCAAAGGGCATCAGTGTCTTAACAGCGCGATTTGCCAGGGCAGAATACTCTGAGCGCAGTCCAATCCAGAAATCTGGCGGTGGCTTCTGATTAAATTACATTTTCACAGAACCGCTTGCTGCAATTTCGATGAGGCGCTCTTGTTCAGATATCGGTAAGTGGACTGGAGGCAGGGCATGAAAGTGATAACGAATCCAGTTGTTTGTGTCATCCGTTTCTGGAAAGTACCTGCGTAATTGCGCACCCAACTCACTCAGGTGCTTCGCTATATCACATTTGACATTGTCCCTAAGCTTGAGTTCATTTGCACACAAACAAATCACACAATGATGGAAAGACCTGTGTGTTGTCCTTGTTAATGCAGACAGAGAAGAGCTCCAACTTCTTAATCATAGCCTCAATTTTGTCCCCCACATTGAATATAGTTGCGGAGAGTCCCTGTAATCCTAGATTCAGATCATTCAGGCGAGGAAAAACATCACCCAGATAGGGGTGATGTCATCATGCAAGCGGTCAGACAAGTGAAAATGATGGTCAGTAAAGACAACTTTAAGCTGGTTTCTCTTTCTTTTTTTTTTTAAACGTGTCAATACTTTGCCCCTTGATAACCAGCGCACTTCTGTATGTTGTAAAAGCATTACATGGTCGCTGCACATATCATTGCAAAGTGCAGAAAATACACGTGAGTTCAGGGGCCTTGTTTTAACAAAGTTAACCATTTTCACTGTAGTGTCCAAAACGTCTTTCAAGCTGTCAGGCATTCCCTTGGCAGCAAGAGCCTCTCAGTGGATGCTGCAGTGTACCCAAGTGGCGTCGGGAGCAACTGCTTGCACTCCCGTTACCACTCCACTATGTCTCCCTGTCATGGCTTTTGCGCCATCAGTACAGATACCAACATGAGCAGCAGGTACATTTGGTTACATACGGACCGTTAGTGGTATTCCCGCAAGAGAGTAATGGTTAATGTGATTGGATGTTAATTATTTGACTAGGCTACCTGTATTTGACATTGTGTTATGATTTCACTGAACACTCGATGGTTTAATTAGATTTTTGGCAGTGGAACGAGGCTACTCAGGTGAGAGAAAAAAAAACTCACCCAAATGTATAGCCCCATTGGAAAATATAAATGGACTTATTTTTTTACAAAAATAAAATAAAACAGTTTAATAAAACAATAACATGCCCCTGACGGCACTGCGCGTACCCCTGGTTTGTGAATACCTGTTCTAGGGTTAGAATAATATCTAAGGAATTCAAGAACACAATATGTAGCTCAGGGCAGTAAAAAATCCAAGAATACCAAAATATATAATGTTTTCACTTTATTAAAGTATCATATTCTGTCTTCATAGAGTGCACTGCATTTCAGTTCAGAAAAATAAATGCGCTCATCAGCTGGCATGGAGACCAATTTGATCAGTCTGTCCAAAGCCACTCACATAAAATCACACCGCTTCATCTAGAAAAACAGCGACATCTATGGAAATCTGCCCAAATATATTACAGCTTAATATACAAATATATACAGGTACATTCAATAAATAGAATATTAAACATTCTTGGGATGTTTATGGTTATTATGTAGGGCTGCCCACCCATGTTGGCAAAGTCTCACATATATGTTATACATTTAGTGTAGCATTTTGTTTGACCTTTTTAAAGAAAATGGAATGTTTTAGAGGGCATGCTTGACCAATAGGGTTAAGGTAATTGTTTCCACATAATTTTTGACCTATAAAGGAAGTAAAAGTACTAAGGCCATACTAACTTCTCCTTGTGACCTCTATTCTTCAGAAGTCCAGTGACCAATTAAAGAATGATCTGAACATAATCCATTTCAACTAGTTGATGAACGATCAAATTGACTGGACTAACGCCCTTAAAGTGACCAGTGCCAAACACAATAACCAAATGCACACAAAGAACAAGCAGGGAATTCATCTACAATGATAACGAATATATATAATAGTGATTGAAAAGCTATTTACACGGGTCACTGCAATATTCAATTCAGTAGAAAATGTCACCATCTTTGGTCCCTGTGATGGTGGCAATTAGTGGTTTAGGCATGACATTAGTGACATGATTATTATAGTGTGCACACTGAATGTGGCAAAAATAAGTGGAAGCTATGTCAATCTCTTTGAATCTGAAGTTTGAATCGGAACTACCTAGTATGGCGTTAGAAATTAATTTATTTTATTTAGTAGGTATACATAAACACAGTTGAGATGAAGGATTAAAAAGATAATGTAGCAACGTTAGACCAAGTGAAAAACATAAAAAAAGCAATTGTAACACTCCCCATGACGACGGTTAATAGAAGAAAAAGCAGGTAAGCTGACTCCCAGCTCAGTGGGATGACGTGATTCCGGGTGGAGATGAGATGACACGGGTTGGGAGGCAGAACATACAGTACAAGTCAGAGACTTACATCCCCTATCTTCTCTCCAGCGTATTCTCCCAGGCTCCATCCAGCTGTGGCTGTGTGGTTCAGTGCGCACTTCGATTCAAGCGTTGCTTCATGCAATGTTATTCTTGAAGTGGCTTCCCTGCATCTTGAGTCTGTGCATCCTGAAGATAAATCAAAATCAAAAGAAGAACATGAGGAAATACGTTTTGAATCCCATCTTTGGTTATGATTGATTTTTCTATATTCAAATGACCAAGTTTCACAAACTTTTCTTACTTTTTCTCTTTCCGGCTCATGTTGTCCTCTTTTGATTTGACAAAGACTACGTCGTCTTTTCCTCTGATGAGGTAGGCAAACTCTCCATCTTTAGCGCTGAAGATGACCCTGGATTCAGACAGTAAAGACTATCAATAAAGCCTTCTTGACGCCTTTAACATATAACTCCAAAGACTGGCAATGTGAAAGGCGATGTGCTGTGTCAAAGGTATTCAAATACTGTCCACAGTACTGTTGGGTTTTGATTGATTAATGTAATTAATTGGAGCGAAACCAGCAATGCTGCTGACCTTAAGGTCTGTGAATTTGAATACCCCTTCTACATATAGATATACAGCTCATCATTACTATCATGACTTACCTGGATTGAGTCTCCCCGGCCTTGACACGTATTTTGCGGATGTGGAAGTTTTTGTTGCCCCAAATGTCAGACCAGCTGAAATAGGCATCTTTCTCCCAGCGCAGCTTGACCATAAGCAGCTCCCCGACGTCCACGTCGGTGGTCAGCAGGAATGACACAGTGCTGTTGGTGTTCAGGAAGGGCCTGAGGGGTCACACACAGGTCAAAGGTGAGTGGATCAGTTCATCTTCTGTACTGTATATAGTACCCAGCTGAGGTGGGGTGGTGAGGTGACATTTCCAGGGTTCATTATGCGCTACAATGTCAGTGTTTTATATTCGTAAGTCTGGACTTGTTTAGATATTATATCAAGCATTTCTGGACAACTAAGTATTGCACAAAATGTTTTTGTATTTCCTATAATTTCCTTATTTGATTATTTTCTTTAATATCAAACCATACGTACATGATGTAAGGTATGTCAGTCTTCTCATCATGGGTTCCGTACAGAGAGATTTTCATGGGCTGCTCAGTGTAGGCCAGTTTCTCACTGCTGAAGAAATGCACCTTCACTTGGTAATGGAAAACTGTGGAAAGAATGACAGAGACCTTCATTTAGAACCATGCCACATACAGACGAGCGTCACAGAGAAGGTTTTGCCCTCTGAACCCCTGAGTATGTTTTCTTCTTACGGAAACACCTGCAGTCTGCCCAGTTAAGACACATTCTCCGACAGTTTGAAGTGTTTGTGGCATGTGGCCATAATCCAATCACTGATGCCCACAGTTTGAGCTAAAGATCCTCGCTCACACACTATTGTAGTATCTCAGTGCTTAAGACCTGTCTTTACATAACCATATTATTGATCCACTTACTGCCTTTGTGTGAATAAGGGAAATAAAATGCAGTGTTAAGCTTCAGATTAAATTGTCCAACCTTCCACTCCTTCCACTGTAAAACCAAGTGTTTAGGATCTGAACGCATAACTTAACACTTTTCTGTAACACTTTTTAAATGCGTCAAGGCATTTAGAATTTCAAATGAAAATGTGTCACAGTGTTTAGATTGTAAACACCAGAACATGTTTATTCGCTGTAACACTTTTAACAAACATGAACATGTTTATTCAGCACAAGGTTTTTAGGTTTTGAACACTAAACACTGGGGGTGTTGTTTTAACACTGTAGGGTGTAAAGCCGTATTTGCATATTCCCCAGCATGCCTTTCGCGTGATTATGAGGGATACCCACCCATGTCTGTGTTTGTAAAAGAGACATTGTTGTTGCATTCAATAACTTCTATTCCTGAAGCCTTCATCAAGTGACTACCTAAGTGAATGCGTTTCAATTAAAATTAAACCCTTTATGATCACATATTACACACTTCATAAGGCCTTTAGTTATGGCCTACATTGTGGTCTGAAAATCCTGGCTCATCAGATCTGCAAGTCACAATAGGATGGTTTATGACGTGATTAGCAATTCCTATCAGATTCCAGCCAGAGGGAGGATATCTAAGAAATTAGAATATTTTATCACCCACAACCTGCACTCAGAATGTCTGCTATGGTGAAGACCTCAACAACCAAGACTACCTAAACCATCTAAACTAGAACAACCGTCTCAGTAACGGGTTCCTTGGTTGTGAATGTCCAACCCCTACAGATTGGATTAGTTTAGAAACATTTAAGTTATTTATATTTGTATACTATGAGCTCAATAAATCAATGTGCATGAGGAAACAAAGATTTTAAAACAAACTATTCTAAAAATCAACCTGCACCAAAGCATGCTGGGAAATATGATGAGGCCCCTCCCACATATTTTTCACTCTGAGAGTGTTAACAGAAATGGACTCAAGACAGTTGAGTAACAACAACGTCACGCAATTGAAAATAAATGTCATGTTCAGTTGTGCTGAAATGTAAGTAAGGTGACAGACATTCCTAACACTGATCTGAATAAAAGGAATGGAAAGTCACATACATTTTTGAATGACTAAATGCACTCTAAACATGACGATGGGAAAGTAAACACTAGTGTTAAAAATCTGAACACTTAGGAGATATAGGTGTTCTCTTGGTTAGAAACTGACTGGAAAAGCTGAATATCTTGTTTAATCTTGCATTCTAAACACCGGTGTTTAAGATGAGAACCCTTATTGGCTAATCTAAATGCCTAATGTTTAAGTTTTAAACACTGACGTTTAGGTTATAAACGTGTCACATGCTTCATGGTTTTACAGTGTACTACAGAGATGTTATTGTGTGCCTAAATTCAAAGCCAGTGCCAGAAGCATTTCCAATTGGTGTGGAAAGTTTCCTCTAACTTTCCATCGTAAGAGTTCACGTGCAGTGGTTTCCAGTTACCAAACCACAGCCACTACTGAAATACTAATAGTCTCACTCTCATGTGACCTTCATGGCTTGCGCCATGAACCTTGTTTTATTCCCCCTGCTTGTTTTTGTTTGTCCCTGACGCCACTACCTTATCAGATATGTCAGACTGTGCCAATCCTAGAGTAGTGGGGTGAGGAGGGAGGAAAATGGACGCAGGCTGGGCGGATGTTATAGAATCTTTTATGGATAGTGGGTCAGGTGACTGATAAGGGAAGGACTTGTATAGACTACAGTAGTTGTTTTCTCAGGGTGGTACAGTATCAATATGGTATGTACACAGTTGGGGCCCGTTGTACTAATGTAACATGCACAGGATGGTAAAGAGACTCAGTGTTCAGGATCCGCCCCTTTTTTCAATTTTCGTTTAAAATGACATACCCAAATCTAACTGCCTGTAGCTCAAGCCCTGAAGCAAGGATATGCATATTCTTGGTACCATTTGAAAGGAAACACTTTGAAGTTTGTGGAAATGTGAAAGGAATGTAGGAGAATATAACTCAATAGCTCTGGTAAAAGATAATACAAAGAAAAAGCCAACCGTTCTTTTGTATTTTTTTGTACCATCATTTTTTAAATGCAAGAGAAAGCCCATAATGTATTATTCCAGCCCAGGTGCAATTTAGATTTTGGCCAATAGATGGCAGCAGCGTATGTGCAAAGTTTTAGACTGATCCAATGAACCATTGCATTTCACTCTCCTCAAACAATAGCATGGTATTCTTTCACTGTCGTAGCTTCTGTAAATTGGACAGTGCAGTTAGATTAAAAATATTTTAAGCTTTCTGCCAATATCAGATATGTTTATGTCCTGGGAAATGTTCTTGTTACTTACAACCTCATGCTAATCACATTAGCCTACGTTAGCTCAACCGTCCTGTGGAGGGACACCAATCCCAAAGAAGTTAAAGTTCTCAAGGCCAGCTTGAGCCAGCTCCTAGCCACCACTATAATAACTACATTCAGCCATCCGCACCGATACATTGAGGATTTGGCAATTAATGTACGTCAGGTAACTCTTAACTAAATCTATTTTAGTGCCAGGAAATTAGCCTCCTGTTGTGAAAAAGAGTGTTGCTTTGTGCATGCATGCATTCTTGTCTCAAAACAATTCCTCTCTCATCCTTACGTTTGAAGGGCATCATCTCGCGGGTCTTGAGGTACATCTTGGTGCTCCGGGGCAGGCGGACCTTGTTGACGCCGTAGCCCACCTTGTTGCAGCGGTTCTTGCGGCAGTTGAGACACATGCCCTTCATGAAGGCCTCCTTGGAGCTGCAGCGGTAGGCCATGGTCTGATGCTCTGCTGCGTTCACCAGCGAGTCGATAAACAGGTGGATGGAGCGCTCATGGGAACACTTCACAAGCTGGTCCATATCTGCATAGGACAGGCGTAAAACAAGACCATTAGGACCATGAAGTCTGAATCACTGGCTGATTCTCTAATATACACCAGACTAACAATGTGACTGTGTCTGTGAAATGTGCTTATTCTGGCTTATGACGTATGGCTTTCAGTGTTATGGTTAGAAAACTGAGGCCTTTGAAAATGGCACTTTTAATGGAGTCAAAGTACTTGTTGCAGCTGTTTAAACTTCAAGAAACACTCCTCTTGAAGATTTACTACAGTATAATAACAGACTTTGATGTTACACTATGGTCTACTATATATATGTCAGACAGCAGAAATATGGAGAAGCTAGAATAGTAGAAGGCATTCTACAGTACAGTGTCCAGTTCCAGTACGTACTACGGATGCCGGTGGTGGCGATCATCATCATGGTGTTCTGCAGGTCACAGCCTGGCTGGAAGGTTCCTCCGTTGGGGTAGATGTCCACGTGGCCCACGGGTCTCTGGATGCCGATGCTGCGGTCTGGGGAGCCCCGGGTGTTGGTGTGCAGGACGTCCACGAAGAGAGCATCGTCAGGGGACAGGGTGCTCTGGGCGTCAGCAAACTCAAAGGTCGGGCCGGCCGGGTCCAAACCTGGGAGCCAGATGGAGGGAGAGAGAGGGAGAGAGAGAGAGAGATAGAGAGAGAGAGAGATAGAGAGAGAGAGGTAGAAGTAGAGACAGAGAGGGAGAGGGAGGGAGAGAGAGAGAGAGAGAGAGAGGTAGAAGTAGAGACAGAGAGGGAGAGAGAGAGGGGTAGAAGCAGAGAGAGAGGGAGAGAGGGAGAGAGAGAGAGGTAGAAGCAGAGACAGAGAGAGAAAGAGAGAGAGAGAAAGAGAGAGAGAGAGAGAGAGAGAGAGAGAGAGGGGTAGAAGCAGAGAGAGAGAGAGAGAGAGAGAGTGAGAGGGGTAGAAGCAAGAGAGAGAGGGGAGAGAGAGAGAGAAGGGGGAGGATAAGAGAGAGGGGTAGAAGCCCACAATGTGCTTTAGTGATGATTTGATTATGGTTTTCAATGGCCTCGAGATGTAATAGTTGGGTAAACTTTATAGAGACAAATGGGAGGACTACTGAGGCTAAATGCATTGAGATAGAACTTGCACATGTAGGCCTATGCATCTACATCGCGACAGACTGATAGATAAACATTAAAACCTCTTCAGCAGAGAAGGGCTGTCTGCTCACCTGTGATCCTGCTGACTTTGTGGTTGGTGAGGAGACCAGCGATGCCGGCTACATGAGCACCCAGACTGTATCCCAGCAGATGTATCTTCTCCCAGGGGTAGTCTAGTGTTTTCTGACAACGGGGGAAAACAGACAAGGTTTTATTTCTATTTTCCAGTCTTGTGACTGTGTAAAGTATTGGCTGTAAAACTTGTTATGCCATCCTAACACCCTCTCAAGTATATTCTGTTCTGTCAGTTATACTGTACGCTTACACATGTAATCATTTCAGGTAGTTTATCATACCAATGTCTCCTAGCCCTATTTTCTAGCAGAGGATATGCTTCACTAGCTCCACCTGCTGTTTCTATCAATAATGAGCTGTGTAATGAGTGGTTGATGTGGATCAACAACATGACTGTAATAAGCTTTTAGGTGTAGTAAATCAGCCAGGAGTAAAATACAACCACAGCATTGACTTCGAAATGAATGTATCATCACCAGTCACATATTGCTTATTTCAAATACGTTTCTGCATTGTCAACATGAAAGTCTGTTCTTGTGTGAACCATGTATTCTATTATGTTTCGGCGGTGCTGAATTTTTTTTTTGCCCATGCGACAAACGGCTGTATCTGTCCGTTAATACAGGACTAGTAAAGGCCCAGTGCACTACTTTTGTAAAAAAAAAAAATATATATATATATTAATATTTGTTTTAATTATGATTTTTCAGGGGGTGCTGTAGCACCCTCAGCACCCCTACTTCCTGTGGCTATGTTCCTATCTACCCAGTGTCCTTGAGATCACCCACCTGCAGCCAATTAACAAACTTGGCCACGTCTTTGCCCACCAGCTTGGTGTTGGCAGCGGAGGTGAGGTAGTGCTGCTGCGCCCGTGTCAGCCAGTCCACCACAATCACGTTGGCCTTGGGCTCCCTCTTGTACAGCGCTGTCACCAGCTTAGGGACCCAGCTCTCAAACAGCCCCGTAACCTGGACAAACACATTTTCGGGGTCAGTGGCTGGCCTGACTCACTGTGACCCTAGCCCTCATTGTTTACTCACAGCACTGATTGAAGACTAGCCAAGTGTCAGCACTTTTACACATGAATGAGCACTACAACATTATGCCTAGGGACAGCGTGGGGCTTCTCATCATACATCTACTTATCAATGCTGAATTTATTTTTTGAATCAACATTGTTGAGTTATGTCCCTAATTATGCCCAACAAGCCTCATTGAAATGATGATCAACAACTTCTGCTTTTGCGGTAATCATAATAGTGTCAAAGCTTTACCGTCCATCCATGAATGACCACGAACGTCTTATACCCAGGGTCGAATTCACACTTTGGGATGGTTAAGGGCTGGCCGGGAACGATGTAGCACAAGTCATCATCCGGTATCTCAGCAGTTCTCAGGGAGAACTTGGATACAATGTCTGTGTAGTCCTCAAGCCATTCAGTAGAGTTGCTGTTACCTGCACAGACACAGTGATGATGTTAAACTGGCTTCATCAGTCATGTTGTCACTCACCTACTAGTGCATGATCCTTCATGTAAGCACTTTGAACAGTTATCATGGCATACAGGTTACCATTATGCACAATGCAGGGGAGTCAAGAGTCTATAGGAATCTGCCTTATTCATTACACTATTGTTTACATTTTTAACCAGATACATATTAAAACCGAGTCCAGATGTCCTATTATTTATGACTTTTTCATTATCATGATTGTACAAGGAGGTCACTAGCATTTCAAACACTTTACCATAACCAAAATGTAACTTCTTATTTGCATGACAAATAAAATCCAGCATCTAAAATTTGTTTACAAAGAAACCAATTGCAGTATTTTTCATTACATCTTTCAAGTGGTGGCAATTCAGCTTTTTTAAAAATCTTTAAACACTATCTATTTTGGAAGAAAGTCATTACAAAGACACAATCTGCAGAATCTATCAGTTTATCAATTGGTGTAATTTAATCCAATTACCAGCATGACAAAAAAGATATCGATAGTTTTACCGGTCCAATGTCGCCCCCTTTTGCATCTTTTGAAATTCTACCAAACAAACATTGTAGTAATAACACTATAAGCCTTTTGAAATTAAGTTATTAAGTTAGTTTATATCACAAACATACACAAATAGGCCACATTAAATATCGAATATAATGTCAATAATAATGATAATATATGTTATTATGCATTATGCAAATACGTGTAAAACAACGGGGAAATTGTTATTATACATCAATTAAAAATAGAACAAATATCACATTTTCGTTTTCAAAATATTATTTTAAGTGCACTTGAACATGGAAATAATGTCGTGTACTTAAAATGCATAATTTGCATTCTGTTGATCAGATTCATTATATATTTTTTGCAATGGTTGAAAAGATTATTCATGAGAGAGGTGCGCACCCTGACAAAATGCACTAGAGTGGGGTACGTCTGACTGAACTGAGGTTACTCTCGGTCACTTGGAGGAGGCTGCATCAATTTTACTGCCCCCGGTTGGCTCTAGTGTTTATTTTATGGGAGAAAATCAACATTGAGTAAATAATGTGTTTATTTAACCTATCTATAACAAAGCCAAAGTCAGCTCTACAAACAGCTAGGATGAATATCCCTTACTTACCAAAAAGTGTTTGTTCTGGTGTACTTGAAAAAGATACACAGATATTTGCCAGAATTATCCAAACGGTGACCAAAAACGTATTTTCTTTTCCCATATTATTGTTGATCCAGAGGTTTCTCCGTCAAGTCCCGAATGAAAATGTCCTTGTATGTTGGTTTAGGAGTAGTAGATCCAATTGTATAGGTCAGTAGGACCACTGCTCTGGTCTAAAAGTAAATCTGATTTGTGATTAGAGTGAAGTTTCTGTTGAAGTCTGCCACAGTTGCCGCTCCAGGTCGTCTTTATGAGTGGCTCATTTGAATAAACAAACTCCATTGGTCGGAAGTGAGTGGGCTGGGCTTGAACTGGTTCCAACGCAAAATTGCTCCAAAATCATTCACAACTCTCTCTGCCCCTTCACCGCTGTGTTTCACATATCCCTTCACCGCTGTCCTTCACATATCCCTTCACCGCTGTGCTTCACATATAGACATGTTATACGATTATCTGTTTTAGCTTTCCTTTATAGTGATACCTTATATGTTTATTCAATTCAGAATATCTTGTCTTGGTAAAAATATTTGAGATGTTCACCAAACGGTTTACTTGCTATTTAAAGTTTAAATGCTATAGCCAAATGTTTTATTTTATTTTTATTCAAGTTATATTCTCGTTTAAAAAAAGTTGTATTCGAAATGGGCTTCTATGTAGGTGTTTGAGTTATGCAGTCTGTACAAACCTCATGCTCCACTTTTGGCTCTTCTGTGATTTACCATGCTGTATAACTGGAGCGTTTAATAAGACATGCGGCTTGATAAATGTAATTCCAAAACCAGTGTTAAGTAACAATACACATGTTCTATATTTAGGAATCTTAATATAGGCCTATGTCTATCCAAATATATGTCCATAAAGCGAAACGTGAACGTTTTTGCGTCATATTCTGCTAAATGCATGGCCACTATTGGTGCTGAACTATCCAGAACTATCCTACAGGCTACTAATATTTATTCAATAAAATATGTCGATTTAATTTTGAATCTACTTGCGTAATGTCAAATGTGTGGTATTTTACACGTTTAACTCCGTTCTGAAATATATTGTACGCTAATAAACTCGAAAACATGTTGAATTTACATTCCTGGAAATAAAACAATGTACAGAATTGATCAGATTTTGCGTCAGACTCGATGTGTGGCATAATAGACTACTACTTCAGCCAACCCCAGGGAAAACAATAGCCTACACTCTTGGCACTTCCCTATACTGAGAACATCGTGGTGGACACTCATGAGGGAGAGGCGCAATGGGTGTGTTGAGTAAGCCCCTTCTCTCATAGCTCGATCTTTGCTGAACAATTACTTTCAGCTGAATTTGGAAATGACTGAGCTCGATTGACTCACAAATTATTGTTCTCTGTTGAAATTCAGAAGGACATATTTTAATGCATTATGTTAACATGTGCAGTACTGAACTGCACAAACAGTCTCTTGGCATACTCAAATAAATGAATAATTTAATGGGACTATGAAAACCAGATGTTTAAAACACAATTCATATAGTATGTTGGCAGCTAAACCGTTTTAAGGTTCTGGTAACTTTAATCTCTCTTGCAAATAGTGCAAAATATTTTTTTTAAATTGAAATTACACTGGTGGAGAGGGAGTGGTGTGGGTGTGAAATTAGTGTGACCATATGACTGGTTTTATGGACAGTGAGTATAACACTGACTCATGTCTTGACAGAGAGGGATGCATTCCAATATCTTAGTCTAAGACATGGGCTTGTTTTCCCCTCCACATTTGTCTTCTACATCAGGCAAAACATATAGTACCCTGAAGGTCAACATGACATAGCTTGATGAGACAGCAATAACATGTAGTGTTTGATTGAGGATAGAATATCATTGGTCTATAAGCATGATGCATATCCACATTTCTGACTAACTCCTGTGATGTATCTTTAGTAAATAGCCTGTCCTCCGACTATAGAACATTCCAAACATATATCTCACACTGCAGTAATATTGTTTCACTAAATCTCATCATCTGTAGAAACAAACTCTCTAAAATAAGCAGAAACCGAGGTCAGGGGAGCATGTAACAACTTAGTGTTATTTGTTAGGGAGGCCTTGTTCTTTGCCCTCGCTAAGAAATTACCCACAGATGCATCTGAGTTGACGTTTAAAAGGTTCTGTGTATCTAATGTGTACAGTAACTTATGCAGGTCACCGTAAACCTGAGATTTGTGGAGAAATTACAACTCTGTATCTTTTCCGAGTGCAGATACAGCATTGTTGGCCAAATAAAAACTACAGATAATCTAAAAAATTTTGGTAATCATTCAACTAAGCTTTCCCATTTCAAATATAGCATTTTGTTTTTTAATGTTTTCCAGTGATGTGCATAAAACTAAAGGAATTGATGCTTAGCAAGACCAAAGTGACCAACCCAGTATTTAAGATGGTAATGACACCTAACCTTGGTCTGTGATATCTAACCCACTGAAGACACATTCTAATTAAGAAGAAAGATGCCTATTGGCTGCGCTCCCACTGCATCTCCCTTATCTCAGACAGACTATCCAATGAGGTTGACATATTTGGCCCAAGGGGGAACCATTATGGTATAAGAAATGTAAGCCTGACTCTGCAATCCACAATACACACCTGTGGGCTTTCCTGACAACACTGAGGAAAAGTCTACTTGAATCTTCAATTGGTATGGTTTATTAATCAACAGAACCACAGACCCACGTTTCCCAACAACCACTTCAGAGAGGAGATCTAAAGAACGGTAGTCACACCATGCGGAGACAGCTGGACATGCAGAGGATGACAGAGACAGAGACACAGAGAGAAAGACAGCGAGACATCAGACAGGCAGACGGACGGACATAGCTTTCAAAAAGACAGACATAGTTATCTTTACATGCATGAAAACAGCATACAACAAACATGATCATTCACCAAATGATGCACCGTGACATTATTGCCATATTGCAAACTCCAGTCCTAAAACCTGCAGCTCTGTCTAGGAGGTCAATGAGCCCTGTGAGCATGAATTACAAACGTTTACATGAGTAATAAATATACTGAACAAAAATATAAATGCAACATGCAACAATTTCAACGATTTTACTGAGTTACAGTTCGTATAAGGAAATCAGTAAATTGAAATAAATTCATTAGGCCCTAATTATAGATTTCACATGACAGGGCAGGGTGCAGACATGGGTGGGGCTGGGAGGGCATAGGCCTACCCACTGGGGAGCCAGGCCCAGCAAATCAGAATTAGTAATAATAAACAAAAGGGCTTTATTACAGACAGAAATACTCCTCAGTTTCATCAGCTGTCTGGGTGGCTGGTCTCAGACGATCCCGCAGGTGAAGAAGCCGGATGTGGAGGTCCTTTTCTTGTCCCCAGCACAAGGTGCACCTGTGTAATGATCATGCTGTTTAATCAGCTTCCTGATATGCCGCACCTGTTAGGTGGCTGGATTATTTTGGCAAAGGAGAAATGCTCACTAACAGGGATGTAAACAAATTTGTGCACACAATTTGAGAGAAATACGCTTTATGTGCAAATGGAAAATTTCGGGGATCTTTTATTTCAGTTCACACCTTACATGTTGCATTTATATTTTTGCTCAGTAAACTTAATTATAAACATGCATATGTAGTAAATACTACTCCAGCTGGTCTCCTCACTCTCTCTGCATCACACAAACTCACACAGGTCCTCCAGCTGGTCTCTTCACTCTCTCTGCATCACACAAACTCACACAGGTCCTCCAGCTGAGTCTGCAGTCAGTCCATTGTTTATAAGAACTCTTCAACCCTCTTCAAAAGGGCCCATATCTGCATCAAACAACCACACTGCCAAGGTCCCCAGTGTTCTCACTCCAAACCCCCATTTGATTACTCACAGAGTGGAAACGCTGTGGGAAAACTGTAAACAAGCATAAACTTAACTTATATATGTTTCAGGAGGAAGCCAGCGGTGAATCCATGTGTACAGTGCTGTATGTCTGCAGGACTTTGGCTTGTGGTGTCCTCATTCAGGGGAGTGTGAGTTCTTTGCTTTAGCTGTAGGCCAAGCTGGACGTCCATGCCCTTTGGTCTTGCGGTGTGTAATGAGTATATTGTCTGTGTATACTGTCTGTGACTGCGGTGGATTCAGCACTTTTTCACTATAATCCACCAAAAGTGTTTTGCTTGTGACATACCAAGTCAACACAAAACAAATGTTTCTAGATAGGATCCTGTCTTCAGTTGCAATCCTCCAGTGGGTCTCAGCTCATCATTTGGGAAATACTATATCTTAAAACCTCTTCTCCTCTCCTCCCCTCATCTAATCCTCCTCTCCTCTTTTGCTCAGCTGGGAGACTGTTCCCAGAGGCCGTTGGTAATGCTGTCTACAGCTGTGCCTTTTCCAACACCGCCTACAGTAAACTTGCCACCTCAGCCTAGCCCCAATCCTATATCTCCAACTATATCAAGGACCCCTGCTGGCCTGTCCTAGCACGCACATGTTGACCCTCTGCCCTGGACCTTGTGCTTGGGGAGGGAGGGAGGGAGGGAGGGAGGGAGGGAGGGAGGGAGGGAGGGAGGGAGGGAGGGAGGGAGGGAGGGAGGGAGGAGAGCAACTCTCCTAGAAACTGTGGAATTTATTGTTGATTGAAAAAGGTTACATAGCACTGTTGTTTTGCATACCAAGTTCTTTATCTGAAAGGGGGTTTGTTGTATTTCCAGTCCTTCCCCCTATCGTCATGTCCTAGACACAACTAGAGAAGACCAAGGTGCTGCTAAAGGCCTCGAGGCCAGCTCAGCTGAGCTGAAATGTAAAACACACACATTTAGCCATTAAAACAACCCACATGGCTTATTTCAGTGGGACATTTAAGAGCTAAAGAAAGCAAAAATTTGTGACAACATACAAGATGTTGTCTCCATATTTGGAAGTCCCATTAAATAATTCACTATGAGAGGCGGTGGATGTTTGGGGCAGTAAATTGGAAAGAATGAACCCAGAAGGGTTGAGTTTTACGACTTTCCTCATTACGGTAAAAAGCCCAGAGTCAAAAAGTAATGGAGAAACACTGGAGAGAGAAAGAAAGAAAGAAACCCTCTCCTGCTTCATCCCTCCATCCTGACGTGACATGAAGGAAGTGGCCTTGTTCTGTCCTCAGGCTGTGAGCTGTATGGAGGCTGAATGACACAATGTGTCTGTCTGTCTGTCTGTCTGTCTGTCTGTCTGTCTGTCTGTCTGTCTGTCTGTCTGTCTGTCTGTCTGTCTGTCTGTCTGTCTGTCTGTCTGTCTGTCTGTCTGTCTGTCTGTCTGTCTGTCTGTCTGTCTGTCTGTCTGTCTGTCTGTCTGTCTGTCTGTCTGTGTAAGAGCTAAGAGTACTTTGAAAGTTTGCCTGTTTTGGTGGGCAGGTGAAATTAGTTAATAGACCAATAAGAAAGACAGTTCCATACCTCTCTGCCAATAACAACTAGTTTTCAGTTTTCCCTTACCACGCAGACCACTACCAGACAGTCCTAGCAAAATTCTTGCTTGAGAAATTGCTTTTGGCTAAGAAGCAATTTTAGTTTATTTTTGACTATTTTAATTGACAACAATCACAGTAAGGTACTTAATTGTTACCCAGAAATGATTTGATATTGAGATGGAAACGGCTGCATTGGAACTTTAAAGCACAGGGACATGGAGCCTTGCAGGGGGGAACCAGTTTGGCCTCTAATAAGAATCAGACTGTTGTAAGTCCACTCCTCCTCCTCATTCTACTTACACAATCATATTTGGAGACATTCCCGTGTATCTAAACCAGTGGTGTGTTCATTCCACTCTGACCTGAATGAACAATCCTTAGGGGTTTAGTTATGACTGATTAGACAGCTGCAGTACAGCTACAGTTATATATGGTGAAACCTTATTCTGTATTATACATGACGATGTCCACCACTGAACCTCCCTCACTCATAGGTGTGCTGTGTCAGTGTATGTAACCCCCCCCCCCTTTCATAATTCATGAAAATTAAACACTAATATATCTTGATAAGATAAGTATTCAACCCCCTGAGTCAATACATGTTAGAATCACCTTTGGCAGCGATTACAGCTGTAAGTCTTTCTGGGTAAGTCTCTAAGAGCTTTCCACTCCGGGATTGTGCAACATTTAAACATCACAATTTTCAAAATTCTTCAAGCTCTGTCAAATGGTTGTTGATCATTGCTAGACAACCATTTTTAGCTCTTACCATAGATTTCAAGCAGATTTGAATCAAAACTGTAACTCGGCCAATCAGGAACATTCACTGTCTTCTTGGTAAGCAATTCCAGTGTAGATTTGTCCTTGTGTTTTAGATTATTGTCCTGCTGAAAGGTGAATTTATCTCCCAGTGTCTGGTGGAAAGCAAACTGAACCAGGTTTTCCTCAAGGATTTTGCCTGTGCTTAGCTCCATTCTGTTTCTTTTTTATCCTGAAAAACTCCCCAGTCCTTAATTAAGGATTACAAGCATACCCATAACATGATGCAGCCACCATTTATTTCTTTACTTACCTATTGTTCACCTAACACCCTTTTTGCACTATTGGTTAGAGCCTGTAAGTAAGCATTTCACTGTAAGGTCTACACCTGTTGTATTCGGCGCACGTGACAAATAAACTTTGATTTGATTTGATTATGCTTGTTAATATGGAGAATGGTACTGAGTAATGTGTTGTTTTGGATTTTCCCCATAAACTTTCTATTCAGGACAAAAAGTGAATTGCTTTGCCATATTTCTTTTGCAGATATACTTTAGTGCATTGTTGCAAAAAGGATGCATGTTTTGGAATATATTTTTATTCTGTACAGGCTTCCTTCTTTTCACTCCGTCATTTAGATTAGTATTGTGGTGTAACTACAATGTTGTTGATCTATGCTCAGTTTTCTCCTATCACAGTCATTAAACTCTGTAACTGTTTTAAAGTCACCATTGGCCTCATGGTGAAATCCCTGAGCCGTTTTCCTTTTTAAATGTTTAAATTGAACCTTTATTTAACTAGGCAAGTCTTTCCTCTCCGGCAACTGAGTTAGGAAGGACGCCAGTATCTTTGTAGTGACTAGGTGTATTGATACACAAAGTGTAATTAATTAACTTCACCATGCTCAAAGGGATATTCAATGTCTTTTTTTAGGTGCGCTTCTATAGGTGCCCTTCTTTGCAAGGCATTGGAAAACCTCCCTGGTCTTTGTGGTTGAATCTGTGTTTGAAATGCACTGCTCGACTGAAGGACCTTACAGATAATTGTATGTGTGGGGTACAGAGATGAGGTAGTGTCACACCCTGGCCTTTGTTATATTGATTTTCTTTATTAGTTTAGTTAGGTCAGGGTGTGACATGGGGGATGTTTGTGTGTTTTGTCTAGTTTAGGGTGTGTGTATTGTTTAGGGGGTTTTGTAGAATGTATGGGGTTGTGTTCAGTGTAGGTGTTTAGGAAAGTCTATGGTTGCCTGGTTTGGTTCTCAATCAGAGACAGCTGTTTATTGTTGTCTCTGATTGGGAGCCATATTTAAGGCAGCCATAGGCTTTAGGTGTTTGTGGGTAATTGTCTATGTCTATGTTCTATGTTGCATGTGTGCACTTAGTTCGTTTTAGCTTCACGTTTGTTTTTTGTTCGTTTAGTAAGTGTTTGTTTTTCTTCATTAAAAGAAGATGTCTTTTTTCCACGCTGCGCCTTGGTCCACTCATTCGTCTCATAACGATCGTGACAGGTAGTCCTTCAAAAATCATGTTAAACATTGTTATTGAACATAGAGTGAGATTTTGTGACTTGTTAAACACATTCTTACTCCTGAACTTATTTAGGCCTGCCATAACGAAGGGGTTGAATACTTATTGACATATACTTAAGACAAAGAGCTTCTTATTTTTAATACATTTGTAAACATTTCGAAAAACACAATTCCACTTTGACATTATGGAGTATTGTGTGTAGGCCAGTGACAAAACATCTCAATGTAATACATTTTCAATTCACGATGTAACACAAAAGAATGTGAAAAAGGCAAGGTGTGTGAATACTTTCTGAAGGCACTGTACATCATGCATATAAATACACACACATTCACATCACACACATTCTTAGAAATGGGAAACGTATATGCTGAATGCCACGTTTTTCCACATGATGCCCCTCTGTGTAGGAGACTTGCCTTCGTAACTGGTATAAAACAAAGAGGGACTTCATGAAGGCAAGGGTACTCCATGTCCTTTAACTAATGCTTTTCTCAAATCTACAGATCCCAGGTCCCGTCCCACACATATACGAGCATCAAGATCAGGTCCTACATTGAATTTGCCCCTTGACTTTTTCCACATTTTGTTATGTTACGGCATTATTCTAAAATGGATTAAATACATTTTCTTCTGCATCAATCTACACACAATACCCCATAATGACAAAGTGAAAACACGTTTTTAGAAATGATGTTCAATGAACCATAAACAATTAATGAACATGCACCTGTGGAACGGTCGTTAAGAAACTAACAGCTTACAGATGGTAGGCAATTAAGGTCACAGTTATGAAAACTTAGGACTAACTTTCTACTGACTCTGAAAACCACCAAAAGAAAGATGCCCAGGGTCCCTGCTCATCTGCGTGAACGTGCCTTAGGCACGTTGCAAGGAGGCATGAGGACTGCAGATGTGGCCAGGTCAATAAATTGTAATGTCTGTACTGTGAGAAGCCTAAGACAGCGTTACAGGGAGACAGGGCGGACAGCTGATCGTCCTCGCAGTGCAGACCACGTGTAACAACAACTGCACAGGATCGGTACATCTGAACATCACACCTGCGGGACAGGTACAGGATAGCAACAACAACTGCCCGAGTTACACCAGGAACGCACAATCCCTCCATCAGTGCTCAGACTGTCCAAAATAGGCAGAGAGAGGCTGGACTGAGGGTTCGTAGGCCTGTTGTAAGGCAGGTCCTCACCAGACATCACCGGCAACAACGTTGCCTATGGGCACAAACCCACCGCCGCTGGACCAGACAGGACTGGCAAAAAGTGCTCTTCCCCGACGAGTCGCGGTTTTGTCTCACCAGGGGTGATGGTCGGATTCGTGTTTATCGTCGAAGGAATGAGCGTTAAACCAAGGCCTGTACTCTGGAGCGGGATCGATATGGAGGTGGAGGGTCCGTCATGGTCTGGGGCGGTGTGTCACAGCATCAACTGAGCTTGTTGTCATTGCAGGCAATCTCAACGCTGCGCTGTCCCTTACAGGGAAGACATCCTCCTCCCTCATGTGGTACCCTTCCTGCAGGCTCATCTGACATGACCCTCCAGCATGACAATGCCACCAGCCGTACTGCTCGTTTGGTGAGTGATTTCCTGCAAGACAGGAATGTCAGTGTTCTGCCATGGTCAGTGAAGAGCCCGGATCTGAATCCCATTGAGCACGTCTGGTACCTGTTGGATCGGAGGGTGAGGGCTAGGGCCATTCCCCTCAGAAATGTCCGAGAACTTGCAGGTGCCTTGGTGGAAGAGTGGGGTAACATCTCACAGCAAGAACTGGCAAATCTGGTGCAGTCCATGAAGAGGAGATGCACTGCAGTACTTAATGCAGCTGGTGGCCACACCAGATACTGACTGTTATTTTTGATTTTGACCCCCCCTTTGTTCAGGGATACATTATTCAATTTCTGCTAGTCACATCTGTGGAACTTGTTCAGTTTATGTCTTAGTTGTTGAATCTTGTTATGTTAAGTTTGCTGAAAATAAATGCAGTTGACAGTGAGAGGACGTTTCTTTTTTTGCTGAGTTTATGGGAAACAAGATCCTCTGTTCTGATGAAACCAAGTTTGAACTCTTTGGCTTGACTGCCAAGCGTCAACCTCACTGGAGGAAACCTGGTACCATCCCCACGGGGAAGCATGGTGGTGGGGATGTTTTTCAGAGGCAGTGACTGGGACTCGCCAGGACCTCAGACTGGGGCGAAGGTTCACCTTCCAACAGGACAACGACCCTAAGCACACAGCCAAGACAACGCAGGAGTGGCTTCAGGACAAGTCTCTCAATGTCCTTGAGTGGCCAGCCAGAGCCCGGACTTGAACCCGATCAAACATCCCTGGAGAGACCTGAGAATAGTTGTGCAATGACGCTCCCCATCCAACCTGACAGAGCTTGAGAGGATCTGCAGAGAAGAATGAGAGAAACTCCCCAAATATAGGTGTGCCAAGCTTGTAGCTTTATTATTATTTGTATTTTTTATTTAACCTTTATTTAACTAGGCAAGTCATTTAAGAACAAATTCTTATTTACAATGACGGCCTACACCGGACGATGCTGGGCCAATTGTGCGCCGCCCTATGGGACTCCCAATCACGGCCGGTTGTGATACAACCGGGATACGAACCAGGGTGTCTGTAGTGATGCCTTAAGCACTGAGATGCAGTTCCTTAGACCGCTGCACCACTCCAAAGATGACTCAAGTCTGTAATCGCTTTCAAAGGTGCTTCAAAAAAGTACTGTTTAAAGGGTCTGTATACTTATGTACATTTCTATAAATTTGCTAAATAAAAAATAATAAGAAACTGTTTTTGCTTAGTCATTATGGGGTATTGTGTGTCGATTGATGAGGAAAATATGTTTTTTTATGATTCTTTGGGACCATCAGGTGACGTCCTCACAACTGATACAATGAAATGTACTTGCAATGTTCCCATGAAATGTGTCTAGAACATTCATATCTTATATTCTGAGAAAATTGTAACCACATTCTAGATAAGTTCTGCTTGACATTAAGGGAATGTTCTCGTAACTTTAACACCAAAACAGGTTCTCAGAAGATTTTTGATAACATACAGTACATTCTGTTGGCAAGGGAAACTCACCCATGCTTTTAACATACAGTGTTTTCAACTTGCATATTTGACATACATGATTACATTGTACATGTTCATTTATACAGTAATTATTACTCAACATGTCCTCACCTGGGATTTTGAACTCCCAAACTCTTGGTTCACAGCATTCAGATCTTCCTGCTACGCCACCATGTCTGTGTCAATGATCATTGTTTAAGGGCTTTCTGTATAGTTGTCTAATGTTGGTGGGGAATATTAACCTGTTTAAATAATACTCCTGAATCACTCTGGTCAATATACGTTTTTCTTGAGTGTACTTTTAACAGAGCTGAAATTTACTTCAAAATGCATTCACTGTAATGCTTACATCTATGGAGCTGTTTCAGATTCACACAGGTGCCTAGGGAGGAAGGGTGAGTTTTTTTGTGATAAGGGCCTAACTATACTGACACAATAAGAACATTCCCTAGAGATATCCCTTATTGGGTTAGTGCTTAGGGTGTTCGTCATTGATGCTGGTGACTTGGGTTTGAGAACCACTAGCGGAGTCACCCTACTCTCACATTTTTAGCAATATACAGGTATGTTAGTGTCATTATTTGGCAACAGTTACAACACACCTATCTGACCTAATAAACATTTCTCATTGAAAGACGGTAATCAGTAGAATTCTAGATAGCTGAGCATCTCAAAGAGAACTCTCTTTCGTCTTTTTGAAATTCACAGCACTTACCATGTAGAACAAACGTGTGTCTGATAATGAAACACATCAGCTCTCGTCATTGCATTTCTATCTGTAACGTTCCTAATTTGTTGCCGAAACATGGCCCAGGGGGTATTGTTGCTTCTGATAGAAACATGGCCCAGGGGGTAGTGTTGCTTCTGATAGAAATATACATAGAACATGGTTGCCGCAACTCTCAGAATATCATAAATGTGTATATTTACAGTAGAATGTCTGTACTTTCTCACATTTCCCAATTAAGCAATGATGATGCCAGTTATACCAAAGCAATACACAACACAGAGTTCCATCCCCAAGTTTTAATGTGGACAAATTGACAAATTGCAACAGAATCACTTGGGATCAGTGTTGTAGTCCAGCGGATAAGAACCAAATACACTTTACCCGAGATCGTTCCACTATATGATACAAGTATCAAACTTGGTACACTGATACCAGATAGGAACATTTTAAGGATTGCAAGCAGTCTGGGAAGCATGTCAGTCAACCAGGGCGACCATTTCAATAAAATGGCTACCATTTGGATATCCTGTTAGAATAAAATCATTCCAAACAATATCTTACTTTGTAATGTTATCTACCCACTAAATACACCCCACAGATAATATAGACAATCATTCTGATCATAAAATACTCTTAAGACCTTCATGGGGGTCATACTGACCATAATCCAGTGACTACGGGAAAATAATATTGACTTTGTGACAGAGCCACCAAATTTCACACACAGCTGGCGTATTTCTAAAGAAGTATTTTTGGCTATATTGTCATTTCTAATATGGCCACCAACCATCTGCATGAGGCCATATTGGGCAAGATTCACTTGGTCATATATTCATAAATTATTGGTACATACAGCCCAATGATGGCTTAAAATGTTTGAGGGGGTCTGGAAAACCTACTAAAATGACCTAAAGATGCCATATATACATATCCTTTAAACATTTAGTTATAAAAATTGGTAAAAACACGTGCCAAATTATTTTGTAAATGTTTTCATGACTAGTTACACTAGATTACATGTGAACACTCGAAAAAGTAATATATTTGGGTGTTCCCTGCCCTGTACATGTCACTTTTGGTAAAATCCCATAGGAATGTACAGCAGAAAGACAGGTTACCCATTTTAATAAAATACTTTTATGATGAGACCTTCCAGCCTTTACACAAAGTAAGTCATTTATTATACTCAGTGGTGTAGTGCAATTCTTTTGCTGCCAGAGTACAAAAATAAGGAAATTACACCATGTTTCTCAATCAACGCAGCCTGTTGAATAATATAATTTTATATGCATATAACAAAACATCCAAATGTAATGTCTGCCTACCCCTACACACATTGCCTTGAATAAATGGTTTTGTATTTTTAATACCATCAAACACCAAATTAGGCCTACCTAATTTCAAAATAAGTCATCATTACTGTCAATCGTGAATGATAATTCTTCTCATTTTACAAATGAAACGTCCAAGCTGCATCTGAATGCCAACCCTAACCATTTGATCTCACTCAGTTTCATGAAAATATGCATTTAGATCTTCTTTCGTGATGTGAGTAAATATTCTTTGAGTGGATTTCAGAGCACACGATACTAACAAACAGACTAGCCCACATGTATTGTTTTCATCAGAGCACATTTATCCTTAAATCGCATAAGAAATGATGTGGTGTTTTTGGTCTTACAGTAATTTTATAGTATGCTATTGTATTCAGACTGTTATGCAGAATACTAATTCATCATTAATTAAGTGATCTTACGAGACATCGATTAGCCTCTCCAGAGCGCTCCGGCAGCACTACACATCTAACTATACTTCGTTTTCAAAAATGCCCCCCAACCACCTGATGGGGCCATAATGGACATGACTCACATGGCCATATCTCCATAAATAATTGGTACATACAACCCAATGATGGCTTAAAATGATTGAGGGGGTCGGAAGAGCAGAATAAAATGCCCCAAAGATGCCATATATACAGTGCTTTCGGAAAGTATTCAGACCCTTTGACTTTTTCCACATTTTGTTACATTACAGCCTTATTTTAAAATTGATTAAATCGTTTTTTCCCTCATCAATCTACACACAATACCTCATAATGATAAAGGGAAAACAGGTTTTTAGAATTTTTTGCAAATATATTTCAAATATTCAGACTCTTTACTATGAGACTCAAAATTGAGCTCAGGTGCATCCTGTTTCCATTGATCATCCTTGAGATGTTTTTACAACTTGATTGGAGTCCACCTGTGGTAAATTCAATTGATTGGACATGATTTGGAAATGCACACATTTGTCTATATAAGGTCTGACAGTGCATGTCAGAGCAAAAACCAAGCCATGAGGTCGAAGGAATTGTCCGCAGAGCTCCGAGACAGGATTGTGTGGATGCACAGATCTGGGGAAGGGTACCCACAAATTTGTGCAGCATTGAAGGTCCTCTACGGTAAAGCATGGTGGCAGCATCATGCGTTGGGGACGTTTTTTAGTGGCAGAGACTGGAACATTTTCTAAAAACTGTTTGTTTGTGTAGATTGATAAGGAATAATATATATCCAGTACCAGTCAATTTTGGGTTGGAACCAAAAATCTCAAATTTGGACTCATCAGACCAAAGGACAGATTTCCATTGGTCAAATGTCCATTGCGCATGTATCTTGACCCAAGCAAGTCTCTTCTTCTTATTGGTGTCCTTTAGTAGTGGTTTCTTTGCAGCAATTTGACCATAAAGGTCTGATTCACGCAGTTTCCTCTGAACAGTTGATGTTGAGATGTGTCTGTTACTAGAACTCTGTGAAGCATTTATTTGGGCTGCAATTTCTGAGGTACAGTTAACTCTAATGAATTAATCCTCTGCAGCAAAGGTAACTCTGGGTCTTCCCTTCCTGTGGCGGTCCTCATGAGAGCCAGTTTCATCATAGCGCTTGATGGTTTTTGCGACTGCACTTGAAGAAACATTTAAAGTTCTTGAAATGTTCCTCATTGACTGACCTTCATGTCTTAAAGTAATGATGGACTGTCGTTTCTCTTTGCATATTTGAGCTGTTCTTGCCATAATATGTCCACATTCTATCTATATAGATATGGTAGGAGTGTTATATTCTCCTACATTATTTTAACATTTCTACAAATTTCAGTGTTTTCTTTCCAATGGTACCAATTATATGCATATCCTGGCTTCAGGGCCTGAGCAACAGGCAGTTTACTTTGGGCACGTCATTCAGGCGGAAATTGAGAAATAGGGGCCTAGCCCTAAGTTAAATGCAATTCAAAATGGCAATAATGACTAACATATACAGTGTATTCTGAGAACATGGCAACCATGTTTGGTGCAACGTTGATAGAATATTCTCCTAACCCACAGGAAACTGAACACCTGAGCCTACCAAACAAACTAAATGCCTTCTATGCTCAGTCAAGTAACACTGAGCCATGCACCACTGAGCCATGCATGAGAGCACCAGCTGTTCCGGACTACTGCGTGATCTCGCTCTTCGTAGCCGATGTAAGACCTTTGAACAGGTTAACATTCGCAAGGCCACAGGGCCAGACGGAATACCAGGATGCGTACTCAGAGCACGTGCTGACCAGCTGGCAAGTGTCTTCACTGACATTTTCAACGTATTGCTGACCCGGCTGTAATACCAACTTGCTTCAAGCAGACCACCATCCCCATGCCCAAGAACGCCAAGGTAACCTGCCTAAATGACTATTGCCCTGTAGCACTCACATCTAGAGCCATGAAAGACTGGTCAAGGTTCACATTAACACCATCACAGACACCCTGGACCCACTCCACACTGCCCTCACCCACTTGGACAAAAGGAATACCTATGTACTGTAAGAATGCTGTTCATTGACTACAGCTCAGGATTCAACATCTTAGTCCCTTCCAAGCTCATCGCCAAGCTCAGGACCCTGGGACTGAACACCTCCCTCTGCGACTGGATCCTGGAATTCCTGACGGGCTGTCCCCAGTGCGCCAAGTCTGGAACCAACAGGATCATGAATAACTCCTACCCCAAAGCAATAAGACTGCTAAACAAGTCTGCTAAATAGCTCATCAAATGGCTACCCGGACTTCCTGCATTGACCCCCCCACTCTGGACTCTACCCACACTCTCACACATTCTTACACTGACACACTACATATGCCCACACACACACACTTTCACTACTACTGCTCTACATGCTGCTGCTACAGCTCAGCTCATTATCTATCCTGTTGTCACTTTACCCTTACCTATATGTGCATAGCTACCTTGATTACCTTGTACCCCTGCACATCGACTCGATACTGGTACTCCCTGCACAGTATATAGCCAGTTATTCACTGTGTATTTATTCCTCGTGTCACTAAGTCTATTTTTTTTTATATTTAACTCATTATTGGTAAAGGACCCGTAAGTAAGCCTTTCCCTCTCTACACCGGTTGTTTACGAAGCAAGCAACAAATAATATTTTATTTGATTCGACATAAATGTTCTTGCAAAAGTCTTATATAATGTATCTAGAACTTTATCTTATATCCTGAGAACATGGCAACCATGTTCTGTGTATGCTTGGTGGGACGCTGATGGAATACTCTCCTAACCAACAGAGAACTGGACTCATGGATGTCTTGCAACGTTCCCATGAATTGTCTAGAACAAGTTCTGAGAACATAGTAGCCACTTTCTGTGTAACTCTATTTGACAATAAGGGAATCGTCTCTTGGAAACATTCCTTGCACATCACGGGAAAATTCCCATGAAAACATTAGCGAATGACCTAATGAGACTCTTAAGGGAACATTCTCTAAAGTTGTGGGAATGTTTGTTGTTAGCTGGGTTAGTTGCTTAACTCAGTTTAGGATTGAAAGTGCTAATGTCTTAATGTGCACTAAGTTTGTGTGCTTGCATGTATACATGCCAGTGTGTATGAGGAATTGCTGTCAGTCAGTTATGTGGGGAATGCAGAATGACCCAACAGAATAATGTATCTTGTGTTCACCCAGGAGCTGACTGACCCTAGGATCCAACCCAGCGCCAGCAGGCCCCATGCACAGCAGTCAGCCAGCCTCCACTGTGTAACAGCATTTCACAACTCATCACATCTACCCATCCACCCAGGCCCAGGAGACAGTCTTGCCAGTCCTGCACTCAGCTTACCCATTTCACAACGGAGCAACACCATGCCATTATGGCCCATTTATGATATTTTGTATCTTCCTGAAACGAAATACATCAAACCATCATTTGGGGGAAGGATGTTTGGCATACTTTTGAAATCTGTATCCAAAATAATTATTGAGAAATAACTAATTAAAGTTGTGACATTTTGGCCTTATCCTGGCCTTCTTTTAGACACTTCAACAATGAGTTTGTAGATGCTACGTAGCATGTGTTGGTGTCATCTAAAACATTACTGTGTTTTCTGACATATGATTAGTGTTAAAGAATACAATTGATTTGCATTAAGTAATGGATAGAGAAATATATAAAACTTAAATATCTCAAAAGTATTCCCTTTTGATTTTGTTCATCTTTAGACCTGTTATAAACAAATTTATGCCAAACATCTTTTCCGCAAAGGACTTTTTATGGATTTAATTTCAGGAAGATCCAGTGTGTTTCTCTGCGTGCTTGCATGCACATGCATGAACAGTATGTTTGTGTGAATGTGTTTCCCATGCCAATAAAAGCCCTTAAATTAAAATTGAATTGAACGCATTTGCAATCGTGCATAGGACAGAATCAGAGTACAGGCATGCTGGTATGCATATACTACATGGCTGTGTATGTGTGCATCTACAGCACACTGTGTGGATCTATATGCATGTGTATTATTCTTGGCGATCAGCCTTGTTGGTCAATTCCATGACCTCTCCTTTTCTTGATGTACTACAGAAACAGTCTTATTTATTGTTCTGTTTGACCTCCCCGGAGCTCCAGTTATTTAGCTGAGCTTGAATTCCATGAAATGATAAGGATGTTGTCACAACTTTACTTTCTTCTGTTCAGGGAAGGACCTATGGCGATACGCATGTGCCTCCCACCTCAGTTTGGACCAATCATAATTAAGGCCAGGAGTTTTTCCTGAACTAACCAGGAACAACTCTGGGCCGTAATAGTAGCGTAACACTTTTAGGGCCCAGAACCACATGGATGATGTTACAAATGAGCACGTCACACTTACACTTTCTGTTTTCAGGAACTTCCCCCATGTTGTGCTGATGTATCCATCGCACGCATCTCACACAAAGTGGGATCAGGTGGGGCTCGGGTACCAGCGGCCATCGTAATGCTATGAACGCTGTGTAAAATGTAAATTAAAAAATGGATTGCAAAAAAGAATATGAACGCTAGCGTGGATGTTGTCCTACTTCCTCTTAAACCTTAGACAGAGTGGGGATGGATGGACGGAGGATTGTTCTGGGAAGAGCCTAGTGACTCCGACATGCTGGTTCTTTTGAAAATATGGGGCTAGCTGTAGCAGGTCAGAAGAGTGATGTCTTGGAGAGTGTAACCAGTGTCCTCAGAGTGCCTTCATGTGCAGGTCTTGTTGGCCTAGCGTGTGTGAGTTCAGGTCCAAACCACTCATCAACAGAAACAACAAGCAAAGCCATTTCCAAAGCCATTTAATGTGGATGAGTGAAGGGATGTTGCTCTGTAGGTGCATGACACAGGGCTGCATTGTGTGTACAAACCAAGGCCTCTGACTGAGGGCGGTTGTCTGTCGCCAGGCCTACGTGTGCTTCCACTCTCTCACCTTAGGCTGTATTGGTGTGGTTGTGTTGACTTTAGACTTCAGTTGCCCTACATCTGGAGAGTCTTTTGTGATGATAGTTGCACAGGGGAGGAGGTAAAGGAAGCAGACGAGAGCTCCAGTCTTACTGTACACATGAGGAGGCTAGAGAGGGGCCAAGGAGATGGTCATGGCTGAACAGGTTCAGACATGGAAAGGGTGGAGATGGGGTGAAGGAAAGATGCAAATACACAGATGACGGGTACAAATGTTGTTTTACACACAGGGAGCCATCAGGGCTCAGATGGTCCTGGAGGAAATTAGTTAATGACTTAAAAGAGAAATCCACATCTATTTAAGGTTCTGACGCATGTACTGAGTTCTAAGGAAAAAACATCTTACTGCACGGTTTAGTTTGGGAGCTGTTTTTGTGAGTCTGTTTTAAGTTTACTTTCTGACCCTTAACCACGGTAAAATGAGACAGATGGGAAAGTTCACTCATGGAAATTAAGAGATAAACGAAAGTTTCTGATGTCCAGCCTACATTTACATTAAGTAATTTAGCAGACTCTTACTCAAAGTGACTTAGTTTTATGGTTCCTGCCAGGGTCGGCCTTTTGCGGCCCTAAGCAACATTTTGTTAGGGGCCCTATCATCCCAAATAGTGTCCCTTTGACAAAATGTGCCCCTCCCCCCCGCGTCACAATGGGATTCGATAAACTATTAGCGTCCGTTGCTCTATCAACGGTGTGATGACTTAATGCGTCGAATTGTGGAGATCATTACAGCCTAAATTATGTTCTTTTCATCCCCGCTATGCAAACAAAGCTAATTTCAGCGACAAAGTCTCTGTTTAAAGTAGTTTTGTTTAGCTAATAAGATGAAACATTACTTCAAACTACTTTTGTGTACATTGTTAACATTTCAAAATGAAATCCATGTCTTAAACATTGCTATGTGTAACGCTCGTCGTTGGAATGAGGTGAGGAACAAATGCGCAGCGTGGTAAGTGTCCATAATGTTTCAATTTAATAACTGAACACTAAGAATACAAAAATAACGTGAATGATCGAAAACGAAACAGTCCCGTATGGTGAACACACAGACACAGGAAAACAACCACCCACCAAAACACAAAGGAAAACAGGCTACCTAAATATGGCTCCCAATCAGAGACAACGACTGACACCTGCCTCTGATTGGGAACCATACTAGGCCAAACACATAGAAATATAACCATAGAACAAAACATAGAAAAAACAACATAGAATGCCCACCCCAACTCAAGCTCTGACCAAACTAAAATAAAGACATAAAAAAGGAACTAAGGTCAGAACGTGACACTATGTTTCGGAAATAGCCAATCTGCTTGACACAATGTTAATTGTGATCACGAAGTCAGCTAGTTTCCATTCCATTCATATGCAAATACATTTGATTCATACACTGGCTTGTCTGGTTGGCATGTTTTTATTTGAAGCTGCCCTTCCCTTTTATACACTGAAATAATAATATTTTAGTAGTCCTCTATTATGTTTAATTTTTTTCTATCTCTCATAGTTTATTAGTACACCCTTGTGGCTGAATACACAGTATAAGTATTTATTGTAGATCCTAGGATACAACAATTCATGATGTTGAACTAACAAATACAATCAAGGGATACCTTGCAATTTACAACAATAAACAACTTGTGAAACAGCTGTGAAAACTAACCTGGCAATATTTCAGATTTAAATATATGAACCTTGATCTTTTTTTTGGTACAGGTGTGTCATTCATTTATTTTCACAGATTTTTTTGTACACACATGGCAATCAGACTGAAATACTGAATTCTGTGGAAATAGAGAGGAGATAGGTGCGTGGTTCTGTCTGACTTGTTCACAACAGGCAGCCAGTCTCAGAAGGGGGACTCGAAGAGGGACACTGCAAAGTCCAGGCCCTGCTGCGCTCTTTGTTCTGAGTGTTTGCGGTGGTAATGTTTTTAATTTGTGCATCTGTGTATCTCACATATTATGTGCTTAGTAGAGCATGAAAACTTTCTTAGCAGATAATGCCAACATGACAATAACAGTAGCTGTAGATGATGTAATGAAAAGTTGGAGGGTGGATGGAAGACATCAGGTGGATCCACGTCTGGGTGCTGGACAGATCCCCTAGGTTCTGGAGAACAGGAGTTAAAGGGAAGAGGGGAGGAGACCAAGACGTAAATAAGCAAACACACAGGTTACAGGTAGATCAGGTATGTAAAAATACTGGACAAACTCCTTGGCCAGTTTTGGTACTGCTGACAGCATGGCGATGCCGCCCACCGCGAGGAGGCCTTTACACTCCTGGATGCTACACTTTCAAAAAAGCTTGAGCATGATCATTTATAAAATTGTCCAACCAGGAGTGTGACGGAAGGATGACTCCCCAAAGGTCCTCTATCCAGCCACAGAGAGTAGCTGGCTTAGCTGTCCCTGTTGGACACTAGTGATGAGAACCTCGCTAGTGTCTTCTAGTCCAGTGACTAGACTTACCTGCCCCTGTTCCTGCAGTCTAACCCAAGCGACTGGTGAGAACATTTTATGGATTAGTGCAGTGTTATACATGGGAGATTCTTTTCAACAGTTCTGGAAGGTATAGCCTACTTTAAGCTGGTCCCCCTATGGCTTAGAGCACATAGAATCAGACTGGTCCAAATTCACTGGCTTTGGTGGATGGGATACCTCCTGGGTGGCTCGGACAGTCGATGGTCCTAAAGTCATTTGGAGAGGTAAATTGAAGAGGTACATTTTTATAAGCTCAGCATAACTTCCATTTCTTGCTTTCTCAAATGTCAACCAAAGCTTAACATACTTTGTCTCATGTGCTTCTCCAGAGTGTAGGGCGTCAGGGATTTCAGTGGTCAACCGTCCAACTGCTCCAACTAGAGAAGATTGTTGGCTTCCACCAAGGTAACCCTAGGAAGACAAAGAGAAACATGTCAGTATTAGGGAAACGAAAACTAGATTCAGGTTATTTTGTGTGCAAATGCAAATAGTTATTATGAGATTTTTATATTCACCTTAACGGATGGTGACCCCAGCTAAGAGCGAAAGAGCAGCAAGGTTTCCCAGGTCTCGCCTTCCTTTCGTCCTTCTTTCAAACCAAGTAATTCGCCCGGATGTCGTAGAACTTGGTCCCCTTATTGATTCTGCTCCGGTAGTTCTCCTTCTGTTTCTCCTGCGCCTTGTTGATATTAAACCTCACCTTGATTGATAATAGGAATATATGCAATTATATTTCATATTATTACAAATATATAACTTAAATATCTCTTGAAGGGCCAGAAAAAAGCAGACACTAATATTTACCAGGACAAAAACCTCCACAACCTTCTCAGCCCGTACCTGAAGGTGGTCCTCGAAGGTGTTCTGATCTCGTTCGACAACTTCCACCATATCAGTGATCTGAAAGTAGCAATAGACAACCATCAACACTAAGTCAATCACACATTTGAAAGACTATAGTATATGCAATAATTGTATAAGTGCATTTGGGAAAGTATTCAGACCCCTTGACTTTTTCCACATTTCTTATTCTAAAATGGATTAAATATTTGTTTCCCTCAATCTATACACAATATCCCATAATGACAAAGCAAAAACTGTTTTTAAGAAGTTTTTGCAAATGTATTTAAAACAAAATAACGTTACATTTACGTAAGCATTCAGACCCTTTACTCAGTACTTTGTTGAAGCACCTTTGGAAGCAATTACAGCCTCGAGTCTTCTTAAGTATGACGCTACGAGCTTGGCACACCTGTATTTGGGGAGTTTGTCCCATTCTTCTCTGCAGATCCTCTTAAGTTCTGTCAGGTTGGATGGGGAGCGTTGCTGCACAGCTATTTTAAGGTCTCTCCAGAGATGTTCGATTGGGTTCAAGTCCGGGCTCTGGCTGGGCCGCTCAAGGACATTCAAAGACTTGTCCCAAAGTCACTCCTGCGTTGTCTTGGCTGTGTACTTAGGGTCATTATCCTGTTGGAAGGTGAACCTTCATCCCAGTCTGAGGTCCTGAGCACTATAAAGCAGGTTTTCATCAAGGATCTCTTGGTACTTTGCTCCGTTAATATTTTCCTTGATCCTGACTAGTCTCCCAGTCCCTGCTACTGAAAAACATCCACACAGCATGATGCTGCCACCACCATGCTTCACCGTACGGATGGTATTGGCCAGGTGATGAAGTGCCTGGTTTCCTTTTCAGATGTGACGCTTGTTATTCTGTCCAAAAATGTTGGTTTAATTTTGGTTACATCAGACCAGAGAATCTTGTTTCTCATGATCTGAGAGTCCTTTAGGTTACTTTTGGCAACTTCAAGCAGGCAGTCATGTGCGTTTTACTGAGGAGTGGCTTCCGTCTGTTCACTAACATAAAGGCCTGATTGGTGGAGTGCTGCAGAGATGGTTGTCCTTCTAGAAGGTTCTCACATCTCCACATATGAACCCTGGAACTCTGTCAGAGTGACCATCGGGTTCTTGGTTACCTCCTTGACCAAGACCCTTCTCCCCCGATTGCTCAGTTTGGCCGGGTGGCCAGCTCTAGGAAGAGTCTTGGTGGTTCCAAACATCTTCTATTTAAGAATTATGGAGGCCACTGTGTTCTTGGGGACCTTCAATGCTGCAGATTTTTTGGTACTCTTCCCCAGATCTCTGCCTTGACACAATCCTATCTCGGAGCTCTACGTACAAGTCCTTAGACCTCATGGCTTGATTTTTGCTCTAACATGCACTGTCAACGTTGGGACCTTATATAGACAAGTGTGTGCCTTTCCAAATCATATCCAATCAATTGAATTTACCACAGGTGGACTCCAATCAAGTTGTAGAAGCTTCTCAAGGATAATCAATGGACACAGGATGCACCTGAGCTCAATTTCGATTCTCATAGTAAAGGGTCCTTAATACTTTTGTAAATAAGACACTTCAGTTTTTTTCCTGAGGATTGATTGATGAGGAAAAATTATAATTTAATACATTTTAGAATAAGGCTGTAACGTAACAAAATGTGGAAAAAGTTGTGGAAAAATTATTGTTGAAGGGTTGTACAAAGCTAAATCCTTCCAGTTATGTGATAGAAGTTAACTGCTGACCGTAAAGATGGCGCTGAAGGGGATGGCTGACGTTTTACATGCTCCTAACCAATTGTGCAATTTAAAAAAAATAATTGAGTTGTTTGTAACTTATTTTTGTACTTATTTTGTACATAATGTTGCTGCTACCGTCTCTTATGACCGAAAATAACTTCTGGACATCAGAACTGCGATTACTCACCACGAACTGGAAGAAGCTTTTTCCTTTAACGAGTCCGACGAGAAGGATATACTGCTTTCCCAGGAACAGGCCCAAATCCTCATTATTTGTGTGAAGAAAAGACAGAGGAAAAGAGAACGCAGATCGGGCTACCTTCTGAGAATCTGTAGGCGAGCGAGTAAACTCCCACTGCCATCCGTCCTACTTGCTGACATGCAATCATTGTAAAATAAAATTGATGACCTACGACTACGATTATCCTACCAACAGGACATTAAGAACTGTAATATCTGACAGATGACACAGAAAATATAGAGCTGGTGGGATTTTCAATGCACCGGCAGAACAGAGAAGCTACATCTGGTAAGACAAGATGTGGTGATGTGTGTCTTTTTGTCAATAACAGCTGGTGCGCGATATCTAATATTAAAGAAGTCTCAAGGTATTGCTCGCCTGAGGTAGAGTACCTTATAAGCTGTAGACCACACTATCTACCAAGAGTCCTCATATTATCGTAGCCGTCTATTTACCACCACAGACCGATGCTGGCACTAAGACCGCACTCAACCAACTCTATAAGGCCATAAGTAAACAAGAAAATTCTCATTCAGAAGCGGTGCTCCTAGTGTCCGGAGATTTTAATGCAGGCAAACTTAAATCAACTTTACCAAATGTTTACCAGCATGTCACATGTGCAACCAGAGGGTAAAAAAACTCTAGACCACCTTTACTCCACACAAAGAGATGCATACAAAGCTCTCCCCCGCCCTCCATTTGGCAAATCTGACCAGAATTCTATCCTCCTGATTCCTGCTTACAAGCAAAAACTAAAGCAAGAAGTACCAGTGACTCGCTCAATACGGATGTGGTCCGGACGCTTATAAGAAATCCCGCTATGCCCTCAGACAAACCATCAAACAAGCAAAGCATCAATACAGGATTAAGATTGAATCCTAATACACTGGCTCTGACACTCGTCGGATGTGGCAGGGCTTGAAAACTATTACGGACTACAAAGGGAAACCCAGACGCAAGCTGCCCAGTGACGCGAGCCAACCAGACGAGCTAAATGCCTTTGATGCTCGCTTTGAGGCAAGCAACACTGAAGCATGTACGAGAGCACCAGCTGTTCTGGATAACTGTGTGATAACATTCTCGGTAGCAAGTGTGAGCAAGACCTTTAACAGGTCAACATTCACAAAGCCGCGGGGCCAAATAGATTACTAGGACGTGTACTCAAAGCATGCGCGGACCAACTGGCAAGTGTCTTCACTGACATTTTCAACCTCTCCCTGACTGAGTCTGTAATACTACATGTTTCAAGAAGACCCCCATAGTCCCTGTACCCAAGGAAGCGAAGGTAACCTGCCTAAATGATTACCGCCCCGTAGCACTCCCTCTGCAACTGGATCCTGGACTTCCTGATGGGCCGCCCCCAGGTGGTAAGAGTAGGCAACAACACGTCTGCCATGCTGATCCTCAACACTGGGGCCCATCAGGGGTGTGTACTTAGTCCCCTCCTGTACTTCCTGTTCACCCACGGCTGCATGGCCAAACACGACTCCAACACCATCATTAAGTTTGCTGACGACACAACAGTGGTAGGCCTGATCACCGACAACGATGAGACAGCCTTTAGGGAGGAGGTCAGAGAACTGGCAATGTGGTGCCAGTACAACAATCTCTCCCTCAATGTGAGCAAGACAAATGAGCTGATCTTGGACTACAGGGAAAGGCAGGCCGAACATGCCCCCATTAACATCAATGGGGCTGTAGTGGAGCGGGTCGAGAGTTTCAAGTTCCTCGGTGACCACATCATCAACAAACTATCATGGTCCAAACACACCAACACAAAACCTTTTCCCCCTCAGTAGACTGAAAAGATTTGGCATGGGTCCCCAGATCCTCAAAACGTTCTACAGCTGCACCAACGAGAGCATCCTGACCGGTTGCATCACCGCCTGGTATGGCAACTGCTCGGCATCTGGCCGTAAGGCGCTACAGAGGGTAGTGTGTACGGCCCAGTACATCACTGGGTCCAAGCTTCCTGCCATCCAGGATCTATATAATAGGCGTGTCAGAGGAAAGCCCATAAAATTGTTCAGAGACTCCAGTCACCCAAGTCATAGACTGTTTTCTTTGCTACTGCTCGGCAAGCGGTACCGGAGCGCCAAGTGTAGGACCAAAAGGTTCTACCCCCAAGCCATAAGACTGCTGAACAATTGATCAAATGGCCACTGGACTATTTACATTGACATCCCTCCCCCATTCCATTTGTTTTGTACACTGTTGGCACTCGCTGTTTTTTATCAATACATAGTCACTTCACCCGTACCTACATGTACACATTTCCTCATCTAACCTGTACCCCCGAACACTGACTCGGTACCGGTAATGTTACCCCCTGTATATATTCTCGTTATTGTTATGTTATTGTGTTACTTTTTATTATTATTATTATATTATTTAATTTTCTTTACTTTAGTCTATTTGGTAAATATTTTCTTAACTCTTCTTGAACTGCACTGTTGGTTAAGGGCTTGTAAGTAAGCATTTCACGGTAAGGTCTACACTTGTTGTATTCGGCGCATGTGACAAATAAAGTTTGATTTGATTTAATGTTAAATTGTGAATTTCTCTGCCCTCTACGAACGTTGCACCTCGTGTCGAGATCAGTGGTGCGTTCAAAGTACTATGCCTGGTTGGAAAGAAAAATCTCCCTCGAGGGATGCCATTGAGGTAGCTGTCAATCTAAAAACAAATCAAATCCAATCAAATGTATTTATATAGCCCTTCTTACATCAGCTGATATCTCAAAGTGCTGTACAGAAACCCAGCCTAAAACCCCAAACAGCAAGCAATGCAGGTGTAGAAGCACGGTGGCTAGGAAAAACTCCCTAGAAAGGCCAAAACCTAGGAAGAAACCTAGAGAGGAACCAGGCTATGAGGGGTGGCCAGTCCTCTTCTGGCTGTGCCGGGTGGAGATTATAACAGAGCATGGCCAAGATGTTCAAATGTTCATAAATGACCAGCATGGTCAAATAATAATAATCACAGTAGTTGTCGAGGGTGCAGCAAGTCAGCACCTCAGGAGTAAATGTCAGTTGGCTTTTCATAGCCGATCATTGAGAGTATCTCTACCGCTCCTGCTGTCTCTAGAGAGTTGAAAACAGCAGGTCTGGGACAGGTAGCACGTCCGGTGAACAGGTCAGGGTTCCATAGCCGCAGGCAGAACAGTTGAAACTGGAGCAGCAGCATGGCCAGGTGGACTGGGGACAGCAAGGAGTCATCATGCCAGGTAGTCCTGAGGCATGGTCCTAGGGCTCAGGTCCTCCGAGAGAGAGAAAGAAAGAGAGAAAGAGAGAATTAGAGAGAGCATACTTAAATTCACACAGGACACCGGATAAGACAGGAGAAGTACTCCAGATATAACAAACTGACCCTAGCCCCCCGACACATAAACTACTGCAGCATAAATACTGGAGGCTGAGACAGGAGGGGTCAGGAGACACTGTGGCCCCATCCGATGATACCCCCGGACAGGGCCAAACAGGAAGGATATAACCCCGCCCACTTTGCCAAAGCACAGCCTCCCACACCACTAGAGGGATATCTTCAACCACCAACTTACCATCCTGAGACAAGGCCGAGTATAGCCCACAAAGATCTCCGCCACGGCACAACCCAAGGGGGGGAGAGGGGAACCGGCCAGGCAGAGACAGCAAGGGCGGTTCGTTGCTCCAGAGCATTTCCGTTCACCTTCACACTCCTGGGCCAGACTACACTCAATCATATGACCCACTGAAGAGATGAGTCTTCAGTAAAGACTTAAAAGTTGAGACAGAGTCTGCGTCTCTCACATGGGTAGGCAGACCATTCCATAAAAATGGAGCTCTATAGGAGAAAGCCCTGCCTCCAGCTGTTTGCTTAGAAATTCTAGGGACAATTAGGAGGCCTGCGTCTTGTGACCGTAGTGTACGTGTAGGTATGTACGGCAGGACCAAATCGGAAAGATAGGTAGGAGCAAGCCCATGTAATGCTTTGTAGGTTAGCAGTAAAACCTTGAAATCAACCCTTGCCTTAACAGGAAGCCAGTGTAGGGAGGCTAGCACTGGAGTAATATGATCAAATTTTTTGGTTCTAGTCAGGATTCTAGCAGCCGTATTTAGCACTAACTGAAGTTTATTTAGTGCTTTATCCGGGTAGCCGGAAAGTAGAGCATTGCAGTAGTCTAACCTAGAAGTAACAAAAGCATGGATTAATTTTTCTGCATCATTTTTGGACAGAAATTTCAGATTTTTGCAATGTTACGTAGATGGAAAAAAAGCTGTCCTTGAACCAGTCTTGATATGTTCGTCAAAAGAGAGATCAGGGTCCAGAGTAACGCAGAGGTCCTTCACAGTTTTATTTCAGACGACTTTACAACCATCAAGATTAATTGTCAGATTCAATAGAAGATCTCTTTGTTTCTTGGGACCTAGAACAAGCATCTCTGTTTTGTCCGAGTTTAAAAGTAGAAAGTTTGCAGCCATCCACTTCCTTATGTCTGAAACACAGGCTTCGAGCGAGGGCAATTTTGGGGCTTCACCATGTTTCATTGAAATGTACAGCTGTGTGTCATCCGCATAGCAGTGAAAGTTAACATTATGTTTTTGAATGACATCCCCAAGAGGTAAAATATATAGTGAAAACAATAGTGATCCTAAAACGGAACCTTGAGGAACACGGAAATGTACAGTCGATTTGTCAGAGGACAAACCATTCACAAAGACAAACTGATATCTTTCCGACAGATAAGATCTAAACCAGGCCAGAACTTGTCCGTGCAGACCAATTTGGGTTTCCAATCTCTCCAAAAGAATGTGGTGATCGATGGTATCAAAGGCAGCACTAAGGTCTAGGAGCACGAGAACAGATGCAGCGCCTCGGTCTGACGCCATTAAAAGGTCATTTACCACATGCACATGTGCAGTCTCAGTGCTATGATGGGGTCTAAAACTAGACTGAAGCATTTCGTATACATTGTTTCTCTTCAGGAAGGCAGTGAGTTGCTGCGCAACAGCTTTTTATAAAATGTTTGAGAGGAATGGAAGATTCAATATAGGCCGATAGTTTTTTATATTTTCTGGGTCAAGGTTTGGCTTTTTCAAGAGAGGCTTTATTACTGCCACTTTTAGTGGCAATTAAATTATTTATTCTTATTTAACAATATAAATAAAAATAGAGTGTTCTCTTTCCAGTCATTTCACTCTTCTGAAGCAGTAGGTAGTCAGCAGGTTGTCACACAAAAACAGTCCTTGGAGTCCTGGAGAGGTAATAATTTTGAAAGGACTGAGCAAGCGCTTATGGGGTGAAATAGAACTAGAACTGCCCGCGACCACTACAAGGTAAAATACAGCCAAGCAACCAGCATAGCAACGGACGCTTTGGTTCAAAGTTGCTTCAAATGCAGTCGCAAAAACCATGAAGCGCCATGATGAAACTGGCTCTCATGAGGACCGCCACAGGAAAGGAAGCCCCAGAGTTACCTCTGCTGCAGAGAATAAGAGTAGGTGTACGGATGATCTCTGCATGTGTGGTTCCCACCGTGAAGCATGGAGGATGAGGTGTGATGGTGTGGGGGTGCTTTGCTGGTGAAATTGTTGGTGATTTATTTAGAATTCAAGGCACACTTAACCAGCATGGCTACCACAGCAGTCTGCAGTGATACACCATCCCATCTAGTTTGCGCTTAGTAGGACTATCATTTGTTTTTCAACAGGACAATGACCCAACACACCTCCAGGCTGTGTAAGGGCTATTAGACCAAGAAGGAGAGTGATGGAGTGCTGCATCAGATGACCTGGCCTCCACAATCACCCAACCTCAACCCAATTGAGATGGTTTGGGATGAGTTGGACCGCAGAGTGGAGGAAAAGCAGCCAACAAGTGCTCAGCATATGTGGGAACTCCTTCAAGACTGTTGGAAAAGCATTCCAGGTGAAGCTGGTTAAGAGAATTCCAAGAGTGTGCGAAGCTGTCATCAAGGCAAAGGGTGGCTACTTTTTAACACTTTTTTGGTTACTACATGATTCCATGTGTGTTATTTCATAGTTATGATGTCTTCACTGTTATTCTACAATGTAGAAAATAGTAAAAATAAAGAAAAACCCTTGAATGAGTAGGTGTGTCCAAACTTTTGACTGGTACTGCATATATATATATTGTGGGTGGGAGGGGGGGTGGGGTTCAGGGGTCCCCTAGCGGCCGGGACCTAAGCAAGCTCTTATGTCACTTATGTCCTGGGCCACCATTCAGTATCTGCTTTTATGAGCAGTACTATTGCACCCTCTGATGGATTTTGTAGGTGGTGCAATTATCCCAAAGACCAGGGTTGCATTCAATGTATGCATACTGAGCAAACCGTAGCAAAAAGTTTTGCAATGAAAATAAACATTTCTTATTCTGGACCCAGTTGCTTTTCAGTATATCCTTTCACTGAAAATATTTTTTTTGCTGTTTCACATTCTTAATGTGGTGGAACTTTGTCAGAGAACCTAGTACTACATTGTAATGTAGTTTATTTTGAAAGCCATCAATAAATGGAAAGATGAGTGTTTTCTTTCCATAAGTTCTGCCATAATTAGCCACTCATTTTGTTAAAAATAATGTATTATTGCTTTGTTAGTATTTTCACATGTGATGAATTTTCAAAACTCTTAGTACAAAACTCCAAACGAGTAACACTTGTTACGCAGTCAGTGTTACATTCAAAACTTTTAATTGTGCATTCATTTTGTTTGTAGACATCTTTCATCACACAACCATTGATTGAAAATATAAGTTTACTGTGAAATACTGTATTATGAGTACATTAGTTTAATCATCAAAGCACAGCATAATGATATCTTAATTTAGTTATTTTAAAAACCCATTAATCCAATAGCAAGAAATGTAATATACATGTTTCAAAATTGCCCTTTGAATGTAGTATGCTACAGTACTGTAAATTACAGTATATTACACTGTTTTCACATTTGGCAGTACACTTGCACTACCCATTAAAATTGACTGACCATCACCTTTCCATCATTTCTATCCCATGTGTTATCAAAGGTGTGATAAATTAAGACATATTTCACAATGTAATCAAATGAAAGAAATGAAACAAACAATGTTAAGTTGTCACTAGTTTGCATCAAGCCTGTCTTGAACATTTGGCCATAGGTTCTCATCAAAATTGCAGTAAATATCCTCGCTGTTCATGCACCTGGGGAAAAACCTTTTGGCATGGCGAATCCAAGCCTGACATAGGTCTGGACTGAAATCATTGCATGCCTCATCCATGGGTGGTACGCTTATAGGGAAGGCAATCATACATCTTCCACCTGTATTGTAATTGTGTATTGTATTTTATAGTATTGTACAATCAAAAAGACCCCAGCAACTTAATTTTGGACACATGTTTATGCATTTCTTTCTTGTTTGGGACTTTCTTGATTATTTGCGTATTAGTATTGTATTTATATTGAATTACTACACTGTAGGAGCTAGAAACACAAACATTTCACTGCACCTGCTGTAACATCTGCTAATATGTGTAATCAACCAATAAACATACAGTACATGGGTGGCAAGGAATAAGTTAGTCCTAAATATTTCCAAAACTAAAAGCATTGCATTTGGGACAAATCATTCACTAAACCCTAAACCTCAACTAAATCTTGTAATGAATAATGTGGAAATTGAGCAAGTTGAGGTGACTAAACTGCTTGGAGTTACCCTGGATTGTACTGTCATGGTCAAACATATTAATACAACAGTAGCTAAGATGGGAAGAAGTCTGTCCATAATAAAGTGCTGCTCTGCCTTATTAACAACACTATCAACAAAAAACAGGTAAAAATACAGCTTATGGAACAGTGGGGACTATGAAGAGACACACAAAAGTACGGACACATGCATACGCACACAAGCTCTAGCACTCTACACACACGTACATTGCAATATTGTATGGTGGTATTACAGTGCATTCGGGAAAGTATTCAGACCCCTTGACTTTTTCCACATTTTGTTACGTTACATTCTAAAAATGATAAAATTGTTCCCCCCCCCATCAATCTACACACAATACCCCATTGTGACAAAGCAAAAACTGTTTTTTAGATTTTTTTGCAAATGTATTAAAAATACCAAACTGCACCTTTGGCAGTGATTACAGCATCATGTCTTCGTGGGTATGACGCTAGGAGCTTGGCACACCTGTATTTGGGGAGTTTGTCCCATTCTTCTCTGCAGATCCTCTCAAGTTCTCAATGTACTCCTCCATGGCCTTGGTCTCAGGGCCAGACAGGGAATATAGCCGACCTTGAGGCGGTGTGGTGCCCGGGTGGAGGTCAATAGCACAATCGTAAGGACAATGTGGAGGAAGGGAGGCAGCACGAGCTTGCTGAAAACTTCCAGGAGGTCATGATACTCTGCGGGAACGGCAGAGAGATCCGAGGCCGTACTTAACCCTGGAGGCGTCTGCCAGGGAAAGCTGCACCGCCTTTAGGCAGTGTGAATGTCAGAACGGGCTCCAACCCAGGATTGAACCCATGGTCCACTCAATATTGGGGTTGTGCTTCTGGAGCCAGGAAAATCCCAAAACAACAGGGATGTAAGGGGACTCAATGAGGAGAGGCTGTATTGACTCACTGTGATTACCAGATATCCGCAGATTAATAGGAACTGTGCTGTGCGTGACTCTACCAACGGTGCGGCCGTCCAGTGCTCTGTCATCCATGGGAACGGAGAGGAGTTGAGTGGGGATACCTAGTTCCGATACCAGGGTAGTGTCCATGAAACTCTCATCAGCCCCAGAGTCAATGAGCACCCGAAGAGACTTAGAGACTGGTCTCCCCACAGCAGGATAACAACAAAAGGAGTACGGGTAATGGGAATTAGAGGGTTCCCAATCTGGCTCACCAGTGTACTTATACCTACTAATGATTGAGGTCTCTTCGCTGGGCAGGTGGCTATGAAATGCCCCGCAGCACCCCAATACAGACAACTGTTGGAGCTTAGTCTTTATGAACGTTCCTTCGGCGATAATCTAGCTCTGCCCAGTTGTATTGGTTCCGGTGTATCTGACTCACCCATCACCGATGATTCTCGAGGGAACTCGGGTGGCTTCGGGTCTTCTCGGAAATACAGCCTTCGGGGACTTCCGGATTCCATTGGAGATGAACGAGCAACAGCAGAGGAACGAGTGTGCGAAACTTCCATTTAAGAATGATGGAGGCCACTGTGTTCTTGGGGACCTTCAATGCTGCAGAAATTTGTGGGTACCCTTCCCCAGATCTGTGCCTCAACACAATCTTTTCTCTGAGCTCTATGTACAATTCCTTCGACCTCATAGCTTGGTTTTTGCTCTGACATGCACTGTCAACTGTGGAACCTTTCACAAGTGTGTGCCTTTCCAAATCATGTCCAATCAATTGAATTTACCACAGGTGGACTCCAAACTAGTTGTAGAAACATCTCAAGGATGATCAATGGAAACAGGATGCACCTGAGCTCTTTTTCAATACTTATGTAAATAAGGTATTTTAAAAAACAAACATTTTATCAGCAAAAATGTCTAAAAACTTGTTTTAGCTTTGTCATTATGGTGTATTGTGTGTAGATTGATGAGGAAAAATACAATTCAATAATTTTAGAACAGGGCTGTAACGTAACAAAACTTGGAAAAATGATCAGCATGGTTCATAAATGATCAGCATGGTCAAATAATAATAATCACATTAGCTGTCGAGGGTGCAACAAGTCAGCACCTCAGAAGTAAATGTCAGTTGGCTTTTCATAGCCGATCATTGAGAGTATCTCTACCGCTCCTGCTCTCTCTAGAGAGTTGAAAACAGCAGGTCTGGGACAGGTAGCACTTCCGGTGAACAGGTCAGGGTTCCATAGCCCCAGGCAGAACAGTTGAAACTGGAGCAGCAGCACGGCCAGGTGGACTGGGGACAGCAAGGAGTCATCATGCCAGGTAGTCCTGAGGCATGGTCCTAGGGCTCAGGTCCTCCGAGAGAGAGAGAGAAAGAACGAAAGAGAGAAAGAGAGAATTAGAGAGAGCATACTTAAATTCACACAGGACACCGGATAAGACAGGAGAAATACTCCAGATAGAACAGACTGACCCTAGCCCCCCGACACATAAACTACTGCAGCGTAAATACTGGAGGCTGAGACAGGAGGGGTCAGGAGACACTGTGGCCCCATCCGATGATACCCCCGGACAGGGCCAAACAGGCAGGATATCACCCCACCCACTTTGCCAAAGCACAGCCCCCACACCAATAGAGGGATTTCTTCAACCACCAACTTACCATCCTGAGACAAGGCCGAGTATAGCCCACAAAGATCTCTGCCACGGCACAACCCAAGGGGGGGCGCCAACCCAGACAGGAAGACCACGTCAGCGACTCAACCCACTCAAGTGACGCACCCCTCCTAGGGACGGTATGGAAGAGCACCAGTCAGCCAGTAACTCAGCCCCTGTAATAGGGTTAGAGGCAGAAAATCCCAGTGGAGAGAGGGGAACTGGCCAGGCAGAGACAGCAAGGAGATGGGGAGCATGAATCAGAGAGGTGCGGGGGGCTGCCTTAATCGACACCACATCTTTGGCGCCCGGGGAACAGTGGGTTAACTGCCTTGCTCAGGGGCAGTTTTCACTTTGTCATTATGAAGTATCGTGTGTAGATTGATGAGGGGGAAAAAAACGATGTAATCAATTTTTGAAAAAGGCTGTATTGTAACAAAATGTGGAAAAGTCAAGGGGTCTGAATACTTTCTGAATGCCCTGTATAAATTTTGCATTGTAGATATGTAGTGGTATAAGCATGTTATATGATGTACTGTTTTATCGTTTGTTTTGTATGTAGTGTATTTGCCTTAATGTGTTTGGACCCCAGGAAGAGTAGGATCCCTAATACATACAAATACAACAATACTACAATACATAAGTACATTTGTACTTTACAGACATACATTTTCATTATGTAGTTCTCAAAATCTCTGGTAGATAAACCAGTTTACATGTAAAATCATAAATTAAGAGCAATCAAATTAAGTAATAATAAAACGTATTTTAACAAAAGAGAAGAGAATCATATGAAATTAAATGTGAGCATTGCATTGTGAAAGGCAATTACTTTATATGAACATGTATTGCAATGTGAAACATGTATTTCTAGATGAAACACTGATTAAGTTATGTGAAAAGTGACTGTGTGATTTTGTGTGTTATACTTAGTCAATAAAAAAAAGTGCTCAGAGTTTTGAAACAACTGCATTTTTAATGATCTGTTTTGAGTTTTGTACTAAAAGTTGTGAAAATGTACAACATACTTGTGAAAATCGCACTAAAGTGAGAGAATAGAAACTGGAAACACATATTGAGAATGGGACCCTAATTGGTGCAGATATGAAGCATTTGGAGTTGGAGAGACGGTTCCTCTGAATATTGACCACTAGAGGGTAACACATTATTATATATCATGACATAGACATGAACTCCACTTTAAGAGCAGAGGCATTAGACATAGTAATACACTCCGCAGATGTCCCCAGTAGAGAAGTGGTTTCCAACCTTTTTTGGTTACTATACCACCAAATAAATTTTGCTCTGCCCGGAGTTGCCCTGAGATACCCCCTCATGTGCATTTTACCAGTAGACCTATGGGCTCATGAGTCTTCTCAAGTACCCTGTGTGGATAGACCAAGTACCCCCAGAGGTCCTAGTACCCCTGGTTGGGAACCACTCCAGTAGAAGGGAAGTACTAACACACACAACTCCACTCAGTGAATCACTTTCATTTGTGCTGTGTGATAGGAAGGACCCAGAAAAAAAGGAGGAGACCCCAATATGTGGAACCAACCACATGCCTTTTCCCTGGAACAGTTAGCAGTGGGCAGTGAGCAGGAGAGCTATGCAGGCCAGGGTGTGTTACAGGAAGGGCAGGGCCCCCTTCTCTCTGCCCAGGGGAATGGTACAGTATGAGCCCTGGAGATGGCTGGTATGGCTACAAAGTGTGGTGGTTATTATGGTGGAGAAGGACGAATTTCCTGCTAGAAACTAAAGGTTTGGAGATGGGGAGGGTAAGCTGATCCTTGATCTGTACCTCAGGGAAAGGTCTGATTTGGAGCTAGCTATTGTACAATGTTTGTTTGTGTGCGTGTGCAATGCTGAGGACAAGTGACACCTATTTACTGCTGTTACAACAGTCGCCCCTCAGAGTCTAAGCCCTGTCTCAGCTATATGGAATTGTTTTACGAAGGTCATACCAATGATCATTTAGCTATTTTATTTAGAATTGTAAGACCGGGGGATCACGTGACCCTTGAACGAGATGGCCGCATGAACTAAGAGCTCCGCACAAGTAGTTTCCAATTCCTAATCTTACCTCCACTTCAAGTTTAAACTCCTTTAGCTTTAGTCAAAAAGTCACGGCGGCTACAAAAGGCAACATTACAGGTGACATTGTTACCCGGACTGAAAGAGATTTGCGTCAGTTCAAATCTGGTATCAGGACAAAATGTGATTCAGAGTCACCGAATATATTTTAAGTATTTTAATTAAACTCAAGCGATAAATGGTAAATGCAATTTTCGTATATACGGGTTCACTGTATCACCACGCAGGGTAAAGCAGGGAACTGACTGAAATAGTACAGACATCTTCTTTTATACTGTGTCAGTGGTAGTTCCAACTTCAGAGTTGGCCTGTCACAGTAGAGGCTTAGCGTGGTTTAAACTTGCTAGCCTATCGGTGGTGCCCAGACACAGCACTCAGGATTCAATTGTCCAGAATGTTGTTTGTGAAGATTGAACTGATTTGTTGGTTTCTACACATTCCTCAGTTCTTGTTTTCTTGTTATTCAGCTTTTTCTCTACACATTCCTCAATTCCTGTTTTCTTGTTATTCAGCATTTTTCCATCTTGTCTCAACCTTGTGGTTAGCACAGTCGACACCCTAGATTAACAACAGCTTCTCTGCAGTCACGCTATGTTTTGTGATTAACATGTCCTTTTTCTATAAGGCATATATTCATGATAAAAGAGAACAAAACCATCCCTCACAGGACTCGAGCATTAGCAACGGAAAAAGCCTCCAAGAAGCAGCTAGCTTCAGAAAAAGCTAGCGCCATTAGCCAGGAGCAAGAGGACCCGTTCCCTCCCGAGGCTCAACGAATGCCAACCTCGCACTCTGTCGAAGACATCCTTTCTGAGTTGAGATCCCAACGTACAGAACTCAACATTAAATTAGATGCCATTAACTCTCAGCTCAGTGCGATAGGGGGCAAGGTGACAATCCTGGAAAATGCTTTGCCTGACATCAACAACAAGATAACCATAAACGCGGGGCGCCTGTACGAGGCAGAGGGGCGAATCCTATCCATGGAAAACTTATTGACAGACGCCATGGAAACAATAGCATATGCTAAAAAGAAAATTGAGCATCTGGAAGAGAAAACAGAGGACCTGGAAAACAGGGGGCGAAGGAATAATTGTGTTCTATTAAATCTGGGCGAAAAAGAAGAGGGAAACATGCCACTGATCCGCTACCTGCAAGACAAACTTCCCGAGTGGCTCCCCCTGTCCACCGACAGGCCCATAGAACTCGAGAGAGCTCACCGAGCACTGAGGCCCCCACCAGCAGCCAGACAACCACCGTGCCCAATCACCATACGTTTCCTGAGATTCACCGACAAGGAACGAGTCCTACAGGCGGCGAAAATCAACACCATTACAGTGGGAAACGCCAAACTCACTTTACACCAGGACCTGTCAGCTGGATTACGCCGAAAGCACCGAGAGTTTGACGAGGTGAAGAAATACTCCATTGACCGAGGCATCTTTAGGGGATTCAAATACCCAAACGAGATCAGGATTCTTCACCAAGGAGCCCTGCGACACTTCAAAACTCCCAAAGAGGCAAAACGTTTTTTTGAAAGACAATCCTGGTCAATGAGAAATGGACAAATGACTAAATGCAATTACTGTTATTACTAAAGGAGGTAAGACAACATATAGCCAACATCCAAAGACCCACCCGCCCCGCTAAATGTCATTATAGCTGTCTAATCTATATTTATTTTCCTTTAGCTGAGAGGGATAGGCTCTATAGCATAACCTAGACCTACTAACGTTTCAGCCTACTTTTATTTACCTTTTCTTTGTTGCTATTATTACTTGTGGTTCCCTATGTCCCTTGGGGGAGGTATATGTAGGCTGGGCTATTGATTTTATTTTCTCCCTCTTTTAATGTGGTCTGGACGGGGGCTACGTTGTCATTTACTCAATGCGGGGCGGAGAGGAGAGGATGAGGCATTTCTTTGGTGGGGAGGGGGAGACGTTGTGCGTTACTAACTGTTCCCGTTTTTTTGTTTTGTTTCAGAACACATTTACATTTACATTTAAGTCATTTAGCAGACGCTCTTATCCAGAGCGACTTACAAATTGGTGCATTCACCTCATGATATCCAGTGGAACAGCCACTTTACAATAGTGCATCTAAATCTTTTAAGGGGGGGGGGGGGTTAGAAGGATTACTTTATCCTATCCTAGGTATTCCTTAAAGAGGTGGGGTTTCAGGTGTCTCCGGAAGGTGGTGATTGACTCCGCTGTCCTGGCGTCGTGAGGGAGTTTGTTCCACCATTGGGGTGCCAGAGCAGCGAACAGTTTTGACTGGGCTGAGCGGGAACTGTACTTCCTCAGAGGTAGGGAGGCGAGCAGGCCAGAGGTGGATGAACGCAGTGCCCTTGTTTGGGTGTAGGGCCTGATCAGAGCCTGAAGGTACGGAGGTGCCGTTCCCCTCACAGCTCCGTAAGCAAGCACCATGGTCTTGTAGCGGATGCGAGCTTCAACTGGAAGCCAGTGGAGAGAGCGGAGGAGCGGGGTGAACACAGAATTGAGACTGAGCGGGGGGTAATAGATCCAACAGGATATGTTGAGTTGTTTGGGAACTCGGCTGGGGTGTTCAGAGATTGTTATTTTATGTACACCATTTATTTTCCTTTTATGTGAATGCAGCTGTAACTACTATCCACCTTTACCCAGAGATGACTTGCACTAAAGTTCGATTACTGTTCGATGACGATGACTAGTACCTTAAATCTATTGACATGGAACTGCCATGGTCTAGGTCATGCAATAAAACGGAAAAAGATACTATGTGCTCTAAAAAAGGAAAAAGCAGACATCGCGCTATTACAAGGGACACACCTCTGTGATGCCGAACATGCCAAACTCCGCAGAGCTTGGGTGGGACAGGTGTATTTCTCATCTTCCAAATCCAACAGTAGAGGTACAGCCATACTTATCCATAAGAATGTTCCATTCATAATTGACAAAAACATATCTGATCCGGAGAGGAGATTTATTTTGATAACTGGGTCACTGTATGGACAACCAATTACTATCTTAAACATATATGCCCCTAACACAGATACTCCTGCTTTCATATCAAAAATGATAACCCTGTTCAATGAGCATTGTGTTTCCTTTGGCGTGGTGGCCGGAGATTTTAATTGTACCCTTAACCCAACCCTAGACAAATCATCTCAAGTCCCCACCACAAATCCTAGATCTGCAAAGATGTTGAACTCTCTTACTAAAGAGATGGGACTGATAGATATCTGGAGAGAGACTAATAGCTCATCTATGGACTATACATACTACTCTAATGTCCATAACACCTACTCCTGTATAGATTACATTTTTATCCCAAAGAGTTTCATAAATTCAGCCACGTGTACAATCGGACCCATAGCACTTTCAGATCACGCCTTTGTCCACCTCCGCTTTGACCTCTGCAAAAACATCCCGAGGTCAAAGAGCTGGAAATTCAACACCTCCATGTTATCAAATGAAGCGTTCCATACATTGGTAACTACATGGATAGACAACTACACACAAGACAACAAAGATTCTCCTGTTTCTCCGGCCACACTGTGGGACGCTGCCAAAGCCACACTAAGAGGTCATCTAATTGCATATGCTTCCTCTAAGAAAAAAACAATGGAAGCACACAGGCTAGATCTTGAGAGGGAGCTGGAACGCTGTGAAAAAGTACATAAACAATCCCCAGACAGCACCTCCTGGAGTCAACTTAAAGCAGCCAAAGCCAAACTGAATTTGGACTACACTCGGGAGATAAAAAAAAGGTTTCTTTACTAAACAGAAATACCATGAGTATAGCAATAGGCCGAGTAGATTGCTTGCTTACCAATTAAAAAAAGAGCAGTCAGAGCAGTCATGGTACAATCATGGCTATCCGAACAGCAGAGGACGAGGTCACATATGACCCCAAAAAGATACATTTAACTTTTCATGATTTTTATTGCAAGCTATATACCTCTGAGAGAAAACACACGGAGGCAGAACTCCACTCCTTCCTAGAGGGAATCTCGCTACCTAAACTATCAGAGACCGACCGAGAAGATCTCAACTCCCCCTTCACTCCTGAGGAGATCCTGGAGGCAATTACCTCCATGCCACCTAACAAGTCCCCAGGCCCAGATGGATTCCCCAGAGAGTTCTACAAAGCTTTTTGGCTCCAGCTTAAACCTATTTTCATGCCAATGCTGGAGGATTTTTGCAAAAACTGAGTTCTCCCAGACTCAATGCACACAGCTCGCATTACAGTGTTGCTCAAAAAAGACAAGGACCCTCTATCCTGCTCGTCCTTCCGGCCCATAAGCTTGTTGGATTTCGACTACAAAATAATTACCAAATTGCTCGCCAAAAGACGAAACACTCATCTTCCCAAAATAATAAAAGCGGACCAAACTGGATTTATTAGAGACAGATACTCTTCTGATAGCATTCACCGTCTTTTTTATATTATTGATCAAGTAAACGCACAGAAGACCCCTGTCCTGCTGGCTTCACTGGATGCTGAGAAGGCGTTCGACAGGATGGAGTGGAGCTTTCTGTTTTCAGTCTTAGAAAAGTTCAATATGGGCCCAAACTTTATTAAATGGATCAAATCACTATACTCTCATCCAAATGCCATGGTGACTACTAACGGACTGAACTCTGACAGATTCCCTTTGGGACGGGGCACAAGACAAGGGTGCTCGCTGTCCCCCCTGCTCTACTTGTTGGGGGCGGAGCCTCTGACAGAGTTGATAAGGAGCAATCCAAGTATTATGGGTGTTTCTGCAGGCGGCCTGCAGCACAAGATTTCGCTCTACGCGGATGATGTCTTGCTCTACATATCCAACCCTGAGAAATCCCTCCCATTTTAGACACAATTTCTCAGTATGGCAGGTTTTCAGGTTATAAGATAAATTTGAACAAATCCACTATCTGCCCTCTCAATATTACACTCACCAGCTCTATGAAGACACTATGTCCATTCCAATGGAAGACACAGAGGTTTTAATAACTTGTGATCTTCATAACACCAGATCTGAATTGCCTTTTCAAGGAAAATTATCTTCCACTCCTGGATCGAATCAAGAACGATCTCCAAACCTGGATCTCCCTCCCAATTAGCTTAGTAGGAAGAATTAATGTCATCCGTATGAACGTCCTCCCTAGACTGAACTATTTATTTCAGATGCTCCCATGCTCTCCCAGCTTCCTTTTTCAAAACAACTAACCAAAGCATCACCAAATTTATATATACATTTGTTTATATATAAATAAAAAACCTAGGATTAAGTTCTCCACTCTATCGAAACCTGAATCTAAGGGTGGTCTTGCCCTTCCCTCCCTTCAATTGTACTACTGGTCTGCCCAAATCCGCAACATGCTAACATGGATCACAAACAGACAAGAGTCAACGTGGATCCAGATAGAAGCCCAATCTTGTGGTTCATTGCCCCTTAGCTCAATTATATTCATTAATAACTTTAGTGAAGTGGGCAACATAGCCAAAACCTTTGTGATTTACAGCACCCTACTAGTGTGGAGGGACTGTAAGAAATACCTGGGCATTTCCTCCCAAATATGTTCTCACTCGCCTATAGTAGGCAACCCAGACTTGCCAAAAGCCCTGAGGGATGCCAACTTTAATCTTTGGCATACTCTAGGAATCAGGCCTATTTCATCAGAAAACCACTACACTGAAATCATTTCAAGAGCTCTGCAGTGAATTCAATGTGCCAAGATCCCATTTTTTTTTAATATCTTCAAATCATTTCCTCATTTACTTCCAAGAGGAGGTTTAGAACTCAGTTGAATGAAGTTGAAACCCGTCTTGTCACAGCACAATCCATTAACTTTTACCGCCTCTCAACCCCGTATCCGGGATCACCCCCCACCCCCCCCACACTGATTAGCATCGCTAGCATAGCTTCACAAGTAAATAGTAGCATCTAAATATCATTAAATCACAAGTCCAAGACACCAGATGAAAGATACAGATCTTGTGAATAAACCCATCATTTCTGTTTTTTAAAATGTTTTACAGGGAAGACACAATATGTAAATCTATTAGCTAACCACGTTAGCAAAATACACCATCTTTCTTTGTCCACCATTTTCTCTCTCCACCACTAGCTATCACCAATTCGGCTAAACTAAGATATTGATAGCCACAAACCAAGAAAAAAACTCATCAGATGACAGTCTGATAACATATTTATGGTATAGGATAGGTGTTGTTAGAAAAAAGTGCATATTTCAGGTAGAAATCACAGTTTACAATTGCACCGACCATCACAAATCGACTAGAATTACTAGATAGAGCAACGTGTATGACCAATTTACTCATCATAAAACATTTCATAAAAATAGACAAAGCATAGCAATGGAAAGACACAGTTCTTGTGATTTCAGACCATATTTCAGATTTTCTAAGCGTTTTTCAGCGAAAACACAATAAATCGATAAGTTAGCATACCACATTTGCAAACGTTAGTAGAGCATGAATTCAAGGCAAAGGGAGCTATAACGTTATCATCGCCAAAATATATTAATTTTTTCACTAACCTTCTCAGAATTCTTCCGATGACACTCCTGTAACATCATTTTACAACATACATATACAGTTTGTTCGAAAATGTGCATATTTAGCCATACAAAACCGTGGTTATACAATGGAAATAGTCACAACTCAAGCATCAAAATGAGGGACGTCAGCTTTCAGAGTGATCTAGTTTAATCGAAAGCTAATCATATACTTGACTAAAAAATACAGAGTTGACAGGAATCGAAAGACAAATTAGTTCTTAATGCAACCGCTGACTTACATTTTTAAAATTATCCTTACTTTTCAATACAGGGTTCGCCAAGTGAAGCTATACCAAACAAAATGGCGAAATATGCGTTTAAAATATTTCGACAGAACAACGATTTATCATATTAAATATTGCTTACTTTGAGCTGTTCTTCCATCAGATTCTTGGGCAATGTATCCTTTCTATGTTATAAATTTCTTTTGGTCGATAGATGTCCTCTGTCCTTCGAAATGTCCACTACCAACGACCGAGACCCCCGAAACGTTCCCAAAGCTAAAAAGTGCACGACAAAGAAATTCCTCAGAATCGCACTAAACGGATATAAATTGCTATAAAACGGTTCAAATTAACTACATTATGATGTTTTTAACAACTATAACGAGTAAAAACATGACCAGAGAAATATTACTGGTTAAACAACGATTTGGAATGAGGCAAGTCCGATGTCCATCCCGCTTGTGACGCGCGAACAAAAGAGAGTGTACTCCCACGTTTTGTGGTTTTATATGGGCTGGGATTGTGCAATCGATTCCATTCAAAACGTGATGACGTACAGACACCCAGAGGAAGACGTAGGCAGTGTCGGTTTCTTCATAGCATTCACTGTCGCCTTAAAAACAGACTCCAGATCAGAGGTAAAAATTTCTGAAATCTGACCCCTGTCATGAAAAGTGCTGTAGATATTGTTCTGTACCACTCAGAGACAAAATTCCAACGGCTATAGAAACTATAAAGTGTTTTCTATCCAATAATAACAATAATATGCATATTGTACGATCAAGAATTTAGCACGAGGCAGTTTAATTTGGAGACCCAAATATGCTAATGCGGAACAGCACCCCCTATAGTTCCAAGAGGTTAAAGGCAAAATCTTTTATATCTATAGACTCCTTTCTGAGAAAGGAGGCTCCTCCTTTACTCCTTTGAAAATAATCTGGGAAAAGGACCTTGGTCTGACTATCAGTGATGAGTTATGGGAGGAGGTTTGCGACAGGGTACACTGCTCCTCTACTAATGTCAAAATGAAAGAATCTAATTACACATTTTTTTACAAATTTTATGACACTCCTTTGAGACTCCATAGAATGAAAACAGACATTTCTCCTAACTGTAAAAGATGTACCTCTGAAAGTGGAACCTATATGCATGTATTTTGGAGCTGTAGAGAGATTGCCAGATTTTGGCAATCTATACATACTGCTGCACAGAAAATACTAGATGTACAGTTTAATATGACCCCGTGTATCTATCTTCTTTGGGTTGGCGCCCCCCCCTTGGGTTGTGCCGTGGCGGAGATCTTTGTGGGCTATACTCGGCCTTGTCTCAGGATGGTAAGTTGGTGGTTGAAGTTATCCCTCTAGTGGTGTGGGGGCTGTGCTTTGGCAAAGTGGGTGGGGTTATATCCTGCCTGTTTGGCCCTGTCCGGGGGTATCATCGGATGGGGCCACAGTGTCTCCTGACCCCTCCTGTCTCAGCCTCCAGTATTTATGCTGCAGTAGTTTATGTGTCGGGGGGGCTAGGGTCAGTCTGTTATATTTGGAGTAATTCTCCTGTCTTATCCGGTGTCCTGTGTGAATTTAAGTATGCTCTCTCTAATTCTCTCTTTCTCTCTTTCTTTCTGAGCCCTAGGGCCATGCCTCAGGACTACCGGGCATGATGACTCCTTGCCACCCCTCATAGCCTGGTTCCACTCTAGGTTTCTTCCTAGGTTTTGGCCTTTCTAGGGAGTTTTTCCTAGCCACCGTGCTTCTACACCTGCATTGCTTACTGTTTGGGGTTTTAGGCTGGGTTTCTGTACAGCACTTTGAGATATCAGCTGATGTAAGAAGGGCTATATAAACACATTTGATTTGATTTGATTTGATCTTCTTAATGCCCAGCAGGACTTTGTTCTTGATCCTGACAGAGAACATTTGCTTATGACTATTACATACTTTGCTAAGAAATGTATTCTTCTATTGTGGGCCTCTAATACCTCTCCTACATTTAAAATGTGGATTGACCAGATTGTTGACTTTAACCCTCTTGAAAAGCTCACTTATGACCTCCACAAGAGACAGCCCAAGTTTGATAGACTCTGGTCTCCACTACTCAACTATATTTCAAATTGGACAGAGTGAATGGGGTGATTAGGGAAATGAGCAGATACATGTTGTGTAAGGTGCTGTAAAATCTAAAAACGAATTATTTGCTCGTCGTCTCAGCTAAGGCTGGAAATAGCTAATAAGAACCTTGATAGTGCTGCTGCAAGTTTTATATATATATATACACTGCTCAAAAAAATTAAGGGAACACTTAAACAACACAATGTAACTCCAAGTCAATCACACTTCTGTGAAATCAAACTGTCCACTTAGGAAGCAACACTGATTGACAATAAATTTCACATGCTGTTGTGCAAATGGAATAGACAAAAGGTGGAAATTATAGGCAATTAGCAAGACACCCCCAATAAAGGAGTGATTCTGCAGGTGGTGACCACAGACCACTTCTCAGTTCCTATGCTTCCTGGCTGATGTTTTGGTCATTATTGAATGTTGGCGGTGCTCTCACTCTAGTGGTAGCATGAGACGGAGTCTACAACCCACACAAGTGGCTCAGGTAGTGCAGCTCATCCAGGATGGCACATCAATGCGAGCTGTGGCAAGAAGGTTTGCTGTGTCTGTCAGCGTAGTGTCCAGAGCATGGAGGTGCTACCAGGAGACAGGCCAGTACATCAGGAGACGTGGAGGAGGCCGTGGGAGGGCAACAACCCAGCAGCAGGACCGCTACCTCCACCTTTGTGCAAGGAGGAGCACTGCCAGGGCCCTGCAAAATGACCTCCAGCAGGCCACAAATGTGCATGTGTCAGCATATGGTCTCACAAGGGCTCTGAGGATCTCATCTCGGTACCTAATGGCAGTCAGGCTACCTCTGGTGAGCACATGGAGGGCTGTGCGGCCCCACAAAGAAATGCCACCTCACACCATGACTGACCCACCGCCAAACCGGTCATGCTGGAGGATGTGCAGGCAGCAGAACGTTCTCCACGGCGTCTCCAGACTCTGTCACGTCTGTCACATGTGCTCATGTGCTCAGTGTGAACCTGCTTTCATCTGTGAAGAGCACAGGGCGCCAGTGGCGAATTTGCCAATCTTGGTGTTCTCTGGCAAATGCCAAACGTCCTGCACGGTGTTGGGCTGTAAGCACAACCCCCACCTGTGGACGTCGGGCCCTCATACCATCCTCATGGAGTCTGTTTCTGACCGTTTGAGCAGACACATGCACATTTGTGGCCTGCTGGAGGTCATTTTGCAGGGCTCTGGCAGTGCTCCTCCTTGCACAAAGGTGGAGGTAGCGGTCCTGCTGCTGGGTTGTTGCCCTCCTACGGCCTCCTCCACGTCTCCTGATGTACTGGCCTGTCTCCTGGTAGCGCCTCCATGCTCTGGACACTACGCTGACAGACACAGCAAACGTTCTTGCCACAGCTCGCATTGATGTGCCATCCTGGATGAGCTGCACTACCTGAGCCACTTGTGTGGGTTGTAGACTCCGTCTCATGCTACCACTAGAGTGAGAGCACCGCCAGCATTCAATAATGACCAAAACATCAGCCAGGAAGCATAGGAACTGAGAAGTGGTCTGTGGTCACCACCTGCAGAATCACTCCTTTATTGGGGGTGTCTTGCTAATTGCCTATAATTTCCACCTTTTGTCTATTCCATTTGCACAACAGCATGTGAAATTTATTGTCAATCAGTGTTGCTTCCTAAGTGGACAGTTTGATTTCACAGAAGTGTGATTGACTTGGAGTTACATTGTGTTGTTTAAGTGTTCCCTTTATTTTTTTGAGCAGTGTATATATATTTTTAAAATAATTATTCTTTGTGTGTATGTGTATATATGTATATATATATGTGTGTATGTGTATGTATATATAATATATATATATATTTGTTATGTTTTCATTATTATTATTATTATAAAAAATGTTTTTATACATTATTATTATTATTGTTTTTTTAAGTCTGTCACATCTGTGAATGTGGAATGTGTTTTGTTGGTTGATTGAAAAACAAGAATAAAACTTTGAATTGTAAGACCACTTGAAGTATAAAAAAAATATTTGCTGAAAAATATTTGCTGAAAAATTATTTTTGGCCTTACTGCTATTAGCCCATACAAACACATTGAATAACAGATTCACTACATGGAACAGATAGTCCCCAAAAAATATTTTGAAAAAGTTTGTTCTTATATCTGAGAGATACAGTCGTATGAAAAAGTTTGGGCACCCCTCTGGGGCTGCATAATAATTTACTCTGTCATCACAGAAAATGATCACAGTGGCATGCCATTCATTTTCTAATAAAAGCTGAGTACTGGGGTATTGTCCAGACAAAGATTTTTAGTGTAGCAATATTAAGTTGTATGAAATTAAATCAGATGTGAAAAATAGGCTATGCAAAAATGTGGGCACCCTTGTCATTCTGTTGATTTGAATACCTGTAACTACTTAGCACTGAATAAATGGAACACACAATTGGTTTGGTGAGCTCATTAAGCCTTGAACTTCATAGACAAGTGCATCCAATCATGAGAAAAGTTATTTAAGGTGGCCAATTGCAAGTTGTTGTTCTCTTTGACTCTCCTCTGAAGAGTGGCAACATGGGGGCCTCAAAACAACTCTCAAATGACCTGAAAACAAAGATTGTTCAACATTATGGTTTAGAGGAAGGCTACAAAAAGCTATCACAGAGATTTAAGCTGTCAGTGTCCACTGTGAGGAACATAGTGAGGAAATGGAAGACCACAGGCACAGTTCTTGTTCAGGCCAGAAGTGGCAGGCCAAGTAAAATATCGGAGAGGCAAAGGCGAAGGATGGTGAGAACGGTCAAAAACAGCCCACAGACCACCTCCAAAGACCTACAACATAATCTTGCTGCAGATGGTGTCACTGTGCATCGTTCAACAATTCAGGGCACTTTGCACAAGGAAAAGCTGTATGGGAGAGTGATGCGGAAGAAGCCTTTTCTGCACACATGCCACAAACAGAGTTGCTTGAGGTATGCAAACGCACATTTGGACAAGCCAGCTTCATTTTGGAATAAGGTGCTGTGGACTGATGAAATATTGAGTTATTTGGTCATAACAAGGGACGTTATGCATGGCGGCAAAAGAACACAGTGTTCCAAGAAAATCACTTGCTACCCACAGTAAAATTTGGTGGGGGTTCCATCATGCTGTGGGGCTGTGTGGCCAGTGCCGGTACTGGGAATATTGTTAAAGTTGAGGGTCGCATGGATTCCACTCAATGTCAGCAGATTCTTGGGAATAATGTTGAAGAATCAGTCACAAAGTTGAAGTTACGCCGGCGCAGGATATTTCAACAAGACAACGACCCAAAACACTGCTCAAAATCTACCCGGGCATTTATGCAGAGGAACAAGTACAATGTTCTGGAATGGCCATCCCAGTCCCCAGACCTGAATATCATTGAGAATCTGTGGGATGATTTGAAGCGGGCTGTCCATGCTCGGCAACCATCAAACCTAACTGAACTGGAGATGTTTTGTAAGGAGGAATGGTCCAAAATACCTTCATCCAGAATCCAGACACTCATTAGAGGCTACGGGAAGCATCTAGAGGCTGTTATTTTAGCAAAAGGAGGCTCTACTAAATATTGATGTGATTTTTCTATTGGGGTGCCCAAATTTCTGCACCTGTCTAATTTTGTTTTGATGCATATTGCACATTTTCTGTTAATCCAATAAACCTCATTTCACTACTGAAATATTACTGTGTCCATCAGTTATTTGATAGATCAAAATGAAATTGCTGATCCAAACACCCAATTATTTATAAATGGAAATCATGGAAATTGTCAGGGGTGCCCAAACTTTTTCATACGACTGTATAAGAAAGATCAGGAAACATTTGTTGTTGTTTTTTACATGTATTTAACCCCTTATTTTTGGCATTAAACAGTTTCCATATATAATTCCTTTGATTTTTTCCTCTGGTACCGGGGACCTTCAGACAAGTCTTGTGAGGCCTGTGGGCATCCAAAGTACAAAACGGAGAACACCATCATGTTAGTGAGAGTCTTATCTTTCCATAATAGTTTGTTGGCCAAACTGTTTGGACGCTACAGACGATTTTGTGAATAGCCCGAATTTCGGAATGTCTCCTGGTCTGACAAACACCACTCTAGCTCTGTCACCTTAACCGCAGATACGAAAGTGCAACATCGCGGATGTGGTTGACTGAGACGCATCCAATGCAGATATCTCTACTTTAAATTTACTTACATTTTTTATTAAGCTAATTAGATTTCAGAGAGGGCGCAGGCATCTACTTTATGGGGTTAGTTGGGGCCATAATCTTTACAGAATCTCAGTGATGCAGACAGACAGTTGCGACCATTGGCCAGGAAATCGGATTTACCTTAGGGAACTGTAGGAATCAAGGTCTGGGCTATCCCCTCAGATACAGGGCCGGTCCTGGCTGTTCTTCCGCCCAAGGCGAGGAAAAAAATTCCTTCCCCTACAAGAGTAGTCCCAGTAAGCAAAATGACGTTGAAAAGACATCTAAAATACATATTTTTCCAGACGTTGAAGTTAGGTTCAATTTAGGTTCTAAATGAAAGGTGAGAATAGGTATTTTCTGGACATGGAAATCAGGATCATTTTGGTTCTGAATGAAAGTTGAAAATATGCAATTTATAGACATCTATGTTCGGGCCAAATCAAGACTGGTCCAGACGGGACAAAATCTGAACTAACCATAGACATCTATGATTTGGACTGGACCAAAAACCAACGTCCATGGACGTAGAAATCAAGTACGGTCCGGACTGCACAAAAAAAATAAAGTCCTGACAGGACCAAAAAAAGAAATCTAAAAGGCATTAGCGTTGCTCCGTGCTAACGGAGTTATAACCTACAGCAGGGATGGGCAACTCCAGACCTCAGGACCGGAGTGGTGTCACACTTTTTCCCCATCCCTAGTCAACACAGTTGATGAAACTAATTGCATTCTGAAATGAAAATCGTGATTAGTTGATTATTGGAGTCAGATGTGTTAGCTGGGACTTGGGCAAAAGTGTGACACCAACCAGGCCCCAGAGGACTGGAGTTGCCCATCCCTGGCCTACAGTGTTGCTTGAAATTACATTTTGTTAAACACAACAACAAAAAAGACGTCCAGTCCAAATAGGACCGAAAAAAGACGTCCGGCGTCAGTTCGTACTTACTGGGGTGTAGCCTACCATGTCTGCCAGCAATGGTATTTTATGAATGCCCATCCATGTGGTAGGCCCACCACTTGTAAAACAGGCCGTTGCATTGGCTTTATTAGTCCTGATTCCTGTGACTAATACATTTAAGCTCTGAATATCAGCTACCCAACTTTATCAGGAGGAGTTATCCTGAGCCGATTTGCAATGTGTTTACACAGAGGGAAATGCAGAAGAAGCATTTTTCCCCCGCTATGATTAGCTCGTAAAACATTTTCAAATAGAAAATTGAAACCACTGATCATGACAATTTTAGCCCACGGGATGAAACTCCTGGACAGCAGTTGTGAGTAGCCTGATTTTCCATTCCGTATTGTCCATTTTACACTGACTTGTCCAGTTTTTAGGATATGCTGTTTGTTAACATGTCAGCACATTTTATATTTGATTGGGCGCCATTTAGGTTAGGCTATTTTATCGAAGAAACCTGCATGATGTAAAAAGTTTACTTCTCAGTACATTGTCATAGATTTTATCTCCAGCCTGTAGGAGGTATACTCTGAGTGTACAAAACATGAGGAACACCTTCCTAACATTGAGTTGCACCCCCTTTTGCTCTCAGAACAGCCTCAATTCGTCTGGGCATGGACTGCAAGGTGTCGAAAGCGTTCCACAGGGATGCTGGCCCATGTTGACTCCAATGCTTCCAACAGTTGTGTCAAGTAGCCTGCACATCCTTTGGGATGTGGACCATTCTTGATACATACGGAAAACTGTTCCTAATGTTTTGTACGCTAAGTGTATATATATATTATTATTTCAGATTTTTTTGTGGGGGGGGCCCTAAGAGACCACTTATGTCGCTTTTGCCCAGAGCCTGTGAAGGAAGCCTGTCATACCCAGAGTCTCAGGTAATTTGAGTTTTCAACTATGAGAGAAGTGGCCAACTGATCGTGTTAAAATATATATACACCTTTCAGTCTCTGCTCTTATGAGCAGTACTATTGCACACTCTTCTAGATTTTGTAGATGGTGGCATTATCCCCAAGATCAGGGGTGTATTCAGTGCATGCATACTTAGCAAACCGTAGCAAAAAGCTTTGCAACAGAAAAAGTTTTTGCACGAAAATGAACCTTTCCTATTTCGGACCCAGTTACTTTTCAATATAGCCTTTCACTGATTTTTTGTTGTTGTTGCTGTCTCACATGCCTATGGTGGTGGAACTTTGTCAAAGAACCTAGTACTACACTGTAATGTAGTTTAGTTTGAAAGACATAAATAAATGGAAAGATGAGTGTTTTCTTTACCGAAGTTCTGCCATAATTAGCTTTTTTATATCTTTGGTACTATTTTCACAAGTATATGGTGAATTTTTTTAACTCTTAGTATAAAACTCCAAACTGGTAACACTTGTAACTCTTCACATTGAATCACTTTAATTTGTGCTGTGTGAAAGAAGGAGGGATTAATAGAAAAACGAGGAGACCCCAATATGTGGAACCAACCACATGCCTTTTCCCTGGAACAGTTAGCAGTGGGCAGTGAGCAGGAGAGCTATGCAGGCCAGGGTGTGTTACAGGAAGGGCAGGGCCCCCTTCTCTCTGCCCAGGGGAATGGTACAGTATGAGCCCTGGAGGTGGGTGGTATGGCTACAAAGTGTGGTGGTTATTATGGTGGAGAAGGACGAATTTCCTGCTAGAAACTAAAGGTTTGGAGATGGGGAGGGTAAGCTGATCCTTGATCTGTACCTAAGGGAAACGTCTAATTTGGAGCTAGCTACTGTAGAATGTGGTTGCTTGTTTGTGTGCATGTAGAATGCTGAGGACAAGTGACACTTATTTAGTGCCGCTGAACCCTTTTAGGTTCTAGATAGCACCTTTTTTTGCTAATAGCGTAGGAATCACGGTCTGGGCTATCCCCTAAGACACACACATACACACACACAGTCTTGTACAGCTAACCTTGTGGGGACACACAATTCAGTCCGATTCAAAATCTTATTTTCCCTAACCCCTAACCCTAAACCTAACCCTAACCCATACCCTAACCCTAACCTTAACCCAAAAACCTAACCTTAACCCTAAACCTAACCCTAGCTCATAACCCTAACCCTAAAACGAACCCTAGCTCCTAAACCTAACCCTAATTCTAAGCTTAACCCTAAACCCCCTAGAAATAGAATTTGACCTTGTGTGGACCAACAAAATGTCCCCAGTTGGTCAAATTTTTCGGGACCCCCACAAGAATAGTGAAACACGTCCACACACACACGTCCACACACACACACAATCCTCCGATCTGTTACAGTCATGGTTACAACCTGGTCTCAGAGCATTTAGTATTATTCTGTACATAAATCCGAGACACTCCATTTAATATGGTATGTTACGTTTTGTATGTTATGTATTAATTTTGGGATGTCCATCATCCATTTCTTATGATATGTGACGGCTCGATTCGGTCTGAATTTGAAATTGTGTTTTTTACATAGGATAAAAGTAGACTCAGAGCTAGAAAATGGTATATCATACACTACAGTTGAGGAACAATGGGAAAGTAATTCTGCTTTGAAAGTTGATAAACTTGTATCCTCACTTTTGATAAAATAGCCTTTGAATGTTTTGGTACCTACTGGAGAGCTCTTAGGCCCACCCATCTCTTTAAGGGTTGATCCAAGCGTTCTGTCCAAACAACAGCAGTCAAGCACCCAAGCTAACTGGCCAACATTGGCCAGTTAGCTTGACACAAATGAGAGAACAGCTCATTGACCATTTTACTTGCCCTAGCAGAGCTGCTTAGGCTGTTTTTATGGTGACTGCGACTGTGCTGCTGGCAACAATTTACTTTTTTTGCCAATGTTTACTGACAACGGCCATATTCAATGGGTGTTGAGCATTTGTAAATTCGTCAGTTATTCTGTGCTCTGGCACACTCAGACGAGAGTGCTCTGAAATTGGAGTAGATAGCCAGATTGAATTTACCAGCTACCTCTATCAACAGCTGTCGCAGTGACATTATTTTACTCGGCCTATTGAAATGGTTACTTGCATAGTGGAGTCTTTGGTTAAGACATGTAGCTAGCTAGCTAAACAGTGAACCATAATCCCAACTCATGACGTTATTACCCTGTATGAATCTGCAGGGAGCTAACCAACCAGGTTCAACGTTAGCTAGCTAACATTAGGCTATAACTAGCAAAGCAAATGGCTCTGAGATATGAATAATATTACTACACATAGCATACGTTAGCTAGCTAGCTAACAGTACCAGAAGGTATTTCTGCCAAAAAATGCATTTTGATTTTAAAAAAAGTTTACGTTCAAATGGGTCTCCTGCGAAGTAGTGACGCGCAACATACGCCTAGTTTCCTGAAACGAGTCACATATGTTACAAATTACAATGCGTATGATATGTTACGAATTCCAATTTGTTGTCGCTAAGGTGGCTAGGTGGCTAGATGGCTAACACTAACATATATTATAGCTAGGCTAGTGGTTAGGGCTAGGAGTTAAGGTTAGGGTTAGGAGGTAGCTTAAAAGGTTAAGGTTAGGGTTAAGGTTAGGGTTAGGAGAATGGTTAGCTAACATGCTAAGTAGTTGTAAAGTAGCTAAAAAGTTGTAAGTAATTTGCAAAGTTGCTAATTATCTAAAATGCTAAAGTCCATGATATCCATTCATCCACCCCGACCAACCACCCTCCTTTTGTGTTTGCCTTAAGTATCCAACAAATCATGAAAAGAAACTGATCTCGTCTAAGTGTGTCTTCAGTAAGGTCTCACTTCTGACCATGGGGAGTGAAACAGTGGCCTGTGTTGTGCTTTTATATGGAGAGTCATCCAGGACTCTAGTGGACACTGACATCTTATTCAGGTCCGGAGATAATGGCTGTGGCTGGACAGAGAAAACAGTCAGGGTGGATAAACTCATCTGAATATCAAAGTTGTGTTGTGCTGAACTAGCTTCTGAGAGAGTGGAAATGAGGCGAAGACAAATGTGATGGAATGAGAAAACAGACAGCGAGTTTGATTTCTACTGCTTTGGTCTCCCGGAATGCCTATGATAATATCAGGGCTGAATTAAATGGAAGCTGCAGTGTATTGTAATTCCACCTTTGCAAATAAATCTAAATTTGTGATTGCTTTACCTAAAACATGCATTCTCACTTCATTGACTCAAGCAACATTATTTCCCTACAATTTATGTTGTGATTCATTCTGTGTGCCTTTCCTCTCCTAACTGCTCCTTGCATTCTTGAGTGGGCATGTTGATTACTCACACGGTGGCCTGTGTCCATGTACCCAGTCTACCCTCTTTTCAACAGCTCGCGGGGCACTTCGCATGGCTACGCTGGCTGCTGCCGGCCTATCAGTGGAATGGCAGGCCCGATTACATCATGCATTCTTCCTGTGCTCTTAAGTGGAATACCCAGATAACCTCAGCACTACAACTCACTGTGTGTCAGAAATAAATGTGAAGGAACAGAACACAAATAGCTCTAACGTTGTAGCTAGCTAAATATGGAAATGTTCGTCCTTTTTTGATATGGATGAGCACAATGCATGTCATCAACCGTGGAATTGAAACATTCAACAATGGAAAATGTAGCAGTGAAGATTGTTACACATTTCTCTGTGGTTAACATGTTCCCACGCAATCATTTTCATATTCATGTATTTCCTCATATGTCTACCATTTGTGTGTGGAGTTTTGAATAACGATCAAGTCAGCAACTTGTCATGCAAACAATATAAACGCAGAGGTACTGTTTGTCACGTTGTATCATGATTGGAGACAGGCGTAGGAAAACGTAATAGGGGTTTTTACTTTCTCCACCCAAGCAAAAGAGCGAGGTGTAAACCTCTAAATAATACACCGGACGAGACCCGCAAAACAAGTGCACAATAACACGTAGCACGAAAGCCGATACAACAGCACATGTACTCACACGACCAACGTACATGGTAACAATAACCGACAAGGAAAATGGGGAACAGAGGGCACACACACTAATCAGAGGGAATGGGAACCAAGTGTGCGTAGTGAGACAAGACAGTCCAGGGTTGGTGGTAATGAATCCAGTTCAGTGAGGCCGAGAAGGCCAGTTAAGTAGACCTCCGGAGCTGGTGAATGGAATGAGCAGCACTTCCTGTGGGGTCTTTGAATGTGGGTAATCAAAGGACAGAGGCAAACAATTCACAGAATGTTGAATTAGAGCCTATTAATAATTAGCAATCATTCAAACATTATGTTGGCTCGGTCTCACTCATGTCTCATCCATGCTACTACTCTCATTTTCCTATGAACAAAGTCTTATATTTGCTCTCCTTCCCTTTCAATGCCCAGCCCTTGTGCAACTTGTGGCTGCTATTTATGAATGAATGTAATGAAATGATAAGCATTGTAAGTACACTTCGCTTCGCATCATATTCTTCCATCATTCAAAGCCCTGGATCTTTATTTATTCCCTGTCTCAATGAACAGCAGGAGGAGGCAAATGTAACAGCAGATAACGGTGCCGGCTGGAGAGGATATAATGATTCAGCTGTAAAGTGTAGACTGATACAGTCTTTGTGTGGAGAAAGACTGTTCTGTTTCCCATAGCTTTTACTGCCATGTAGGGTGCCTACATGATGACGTGCTCCACTGATGAAGAGAACAAAAAAGAAAGGGTCAGACTTGAGTTATCTGTGTTATTGTGACCTCCATGAACACAGCTCACACAGTATAATCCGAGTCACAGGGAGGGCACGGAGGGTAAATGTTATTGTGACCTCCATGAACACAGCTCCCACAGTATAATCCTAGTCACAGGGAGGGCACGGAGGGTAAATGTTATTGTGATCTCCATGAACACAGCTCACACAGTATAATCCTCGTCACAGGGAGGGCACGGAGGGTAAATGTTATTGTGACCTCCATGAACACAGCTCACACAGTATAATCCTAGTCACAGGGAGGGCACGGAGGGTAACTGTTATTGTGACCTCCATGAACAAAGCTCACACAGTATAATCCTAGTCACAGGGAGGGCACGGAGGGTAAATGTTATTGTGACCTCCATGAACACAGCTCACACAGTATAATCCTAGTCACAGGGAGGGCACGGAGGGTAAATGTTATTGTGACCTCCATGAACACAGCTCACACAGTATAATCCTAGTCACAGGGAGGGCACGGAGGGTAAATGTTATTGTGACCTCCATGAACACAGCTCACACAGTATAATCCTAGTCACAGGGAGGGCACGGAGGGTAAATGTTATTGTGATCTCCATGACCACAGCTCACACAGTATAATCCTAGTCACAGGGAGGGCACGGAGGGTAAATGTTATTGTGACCTCCATGAACACAGCTCACACAGTATAATCCTAGTCACAGGGAGGGCACGGAGGGTAAATGTTATTGTGACCTCCATGAACACAGCTCACACAGTATAATCCTAGTCACAGGGAGGGCACGGAGGGTAAATGTTATTGTGACCTCCATTAACACAGCTCACACAGTATAATCCCAGTCACAGGGAGGGCACGGAGGGTAAATGTTATTGTGACCTCCATGAACACAGCTCACACAGTATAATCCTAGTCACAGGGAGGGCACGGAGGGTAAATGTTATTGTGACCTCCATGAACACAGCTCACACAGTATAATCCTAGTCACAGGGAGGGCACGGAGGGTAAATGTTATTGTGACCTTCATGAACACAGCTCACACAGTATAATCCTAGTCACAGGGAGGGCACGGAGAGTAAATGTTATTGTGACCTCCATGAACACAGCTCACACAGTATAATCCTAGTCACAGGGAGGGCACGGAGGGTAAATGTTATTGTGACCTCCATGAACAAAGCTCACACAGTATAATCCTAGTCACAGGGAGGGCACGGAGGGTAAATGTTATTGTGACCTCCATGAACACAGCTCACACAGTATAATCCTAGTCACAGGGAGGGCACGGAGGGTAAATGTTATTGTGACCTCCATGAACACAGCTCACACAGTATAATCCTAGTCACAGGGAGGGCACGGAGGGTAAATGTTATTGTGACCTCCATGAACACAGCTCACACAGTATAATCCTAGTCACAGGGAGGGCACGGAGGGTAAATGTTATTGTGACGTCCATGAACACAGCTCACACAGTATAATCCTAGTCACAGGGAGGGCACGGAGGGTAAATGTTATTGTGACCTCCATGAACACAGCTCACACAGTATAATCCTAGTCACAGGGAGGGCACGGAGGGTAAATGTTATTGTGACCTCCATGAACACAGCTCACACAGTATAATCCTAGTCACAGGGAGGGCACGGAGGGTAAATGTTATTGTGACCTCCATGAACACAGCTCACACAGTATAATCCTAGTCACAGGGAGGGCACGGAGGGTAAATGTTATTGTGACCTCCATTAACACAGCTCACACAGTATAATCCCAGTCACAGGGAGGGCACGGAGGGTAAATGTTATTGTGACCTCCATGAACACAGCTCACACAGTATAATCCTAGTCACAGGGAGGGCACGGAGGGTAAATGTTATTGTGACCTCCATGAACACAGCTCACACAGTATAATCCTAGTCACAGGGAGGGCACGGAGGGTAAATGTTATTGTGACCTCCATGAACACAGCTCACACAGTATAATCCTAGTCACAGGGAGGGCACGGAGGGTAAATGTTATTGTGGCCTCCATGAACACAGCTCACACAGTATAATCCTAGTCACAGGGAGGGCACGGAGGGTAAATGTTATTGTGGCCTCCATGAACACAGCTCACACAGTATAATCCTAGTCACAGGGAGGCACGGAGGGTAAATGTTATTGTGACCTTCATGAACACAGCTCACACAGTATAATCCTAGTCACAGGGAGGGCACGGAGAGTAAATGTTATTGTGACCTCCATGAACACAGCTCACACAGTATAATCCTAGTCACAGGGAGGGCACGGAGGGTAAATGTTATTGTGACCTCCATGAACAAAGCTCACACAGTATAATCCTAGTCACAGGGAGGGCACGGAGGGTAAATGTTATTGTGACCTCCATGAACACAGCTCACACAGTATAATCCTAGTCACAGGGAGGGCACGGAGGGTAAATGTTATTGTGACCTCCATGAACACAGCTCACACAGTATAATCCTAGTCACAGGGAGGGCACGGAGGGTAAATGTTATTGTGATCTCCATGACCACAGCTCACACAGTATAATCCTAGTCACAGGGAGGGCACGGAGGGTAAATGTTATTGTGACCTCCATGAACACAGCTCACACAGTATAATCCTAGTCACAGGGAGGGCACGGAGGGTAAATGTTATTGTGACCTCCATGAACACAGCTCACACAGTATAATCCTAGTCACAGGGAGGGCACGGAGGGTAAATGTTATTGTGACCTCCATTAACACAGCTCACACAGTATAATCCCAGTCACAGGGAGGGCACGGAGGGTAAATGTTATTGTGACCTCCATGAACACAGCTCACACAGTATAATCCCAGTCACAGGGAGGGCACGGAGGGTAAATGTTATTGTGACCTCCATGAACACAGCTCACACAGTATAATCCTAGTCACAGGGAGGGCACGGAGGGTAAATGTTATTGTGACCTTCATGAACACAGCTCACACAGTATAATCCTAGTCACAGGGAGGGCACGGAGAGTAAATGTTATTGTGACCTCCATGAACACAGCTCACACAGTATAATCCTAGTCACAGGGAGGGCACGGAGGGTAAATGTTATTGTGACCTCCATGAACAAAGCTCACACAGTATAATCCTAGTCACAGGGAGGGCACGGAGGGTAAATGTTATTGTGACCTCCATGAACACAGCTCACACAGTATAATCCTAGTCACAGGGAGGGCACGGAGGGTAAATGTTATTGTGACCTCCATGAACACAGCTCACACAGTATAATCCTAGTCACAGGGAGGGCACGGAGGGTAAATGTTATTGTGACCTCCATGAACACAGCTCACACAGTATAATCCTAGTCACAGGGAGGGCACGGAGGGTAAATGTTATTGTGACGTCCATGAACACAGCTCACACAGTATAATCCTAGTCACAGGGAGGGCACGGAGGGTAAATGTTATTGTGACCTCCATGAACACAGCTCACACAGTATAATCCTAGTCACAGGGAGGGCACGGAGGGTAAATGTTATTGTGACCTCCATGAATACAGCTCACACAGTATAATCCTAGTCACAGGGAGGGCACGGAGGGTAAATGTTATTGTGACCTCCATGAACACAGCTCACACAGTATAATCCTAGTCACAGGGAGGGCACGGAGGGTAAATGTTATTGTGACCTCCATTAACACAGCTCACACAGTATAATCCCAGTCACAGGGAGGGCACGGAGGGTAAATGTTATTGTGACCTCCATGAACACAGCTCACACAGTATAATCCTAGTCACAGGGAGGGCACGGAGGGTAAATGTTATTGTGACCTCCATGAACACAGCTCACACAGTATAATCCTAGTCACAGGGAGGGCACGGAGGGTAAATGTTATTGTGACCTCCATGAACACAGCTCACACAGTATAATCCTAGTCACAGGGAGGGCACGGAGGGTAAATGTTATTGTGGCCTCCATGAACACAGCTCACACAGTATAATCCTAGTCACAGGGAGGGCACGGAGGGTAAATGTTATTGTGGCCTCCATGAACACAGCTCACACAGTATAATCCTAGTCACAGGGAGGCACGGAGGGTAAATGTTATTGTGACCTTCATGAACACAGCTCACACAGTATAATCCTAGTCACAGGGAGGGCACGGAGAGTAAATGTTATTGTGACCTCCATGAACACAGCTCACACAGTATAATCCTAGTCACAGGGAGGGCACGGAGGGTAAATGTTATTGTGACCTCCATGAACAAAGCTCACACAGTATAATCCTAGTCACAGGGAGGGCACGGAGGGTAAATGTTATTGTGACCTCCATGAACACAGCTCACACAGTATAATCCTAGTCACAGGGAGGGCACGGAGGGTAAATGTTATTGTGACCTTCATGAACACAGCTCACACAGTATAATCCTAGTCACAGGGAGGGCACGGAGAGTAAATGTTATTGTGTCCTCCATGAACACAGCTCACACAGTATAATCCTAGTCACAGGGAGGGCACGGAGGGTAAATGTTATTGTGACCTCCATGAACAAAGCTCACACAGTATAATCCTAGTCACAGGGAGGGCACGGAGGGTAAATGTTATTGTGACCTCCATGAACACAGCTCACACAGTATAATCCTAGTCACAGGGAGGGCACGGAGGGTAAATGTTATTGTGACCTCCATGAAAACAGCTCACACAGTATAATCCTAGTCACAGGGAGGGCACGGAGGGTAAATGTTATTGTGATCTCCATGAACACAGCTCACACAGTATAATCCTAGTCACAGGGAGGGCACGGAGGGTAAATGTTATTGTGACCTCCATGAACACAGCTCACACAGTATAATCCTAGTCACAGGGAGGGCACGGAGGGTAAATGTTATTGTGACCTCCATGAACACAGCTCACACAGTATAATCCTAGTCACAGGGAGGGCACGGAGGGTAAATGTTATTGTGACCTCCATGAACACAGCTCACACAGTATAATCCTAGTCACAGTGAGGGCACGGAGGGTAAATGTTATTGTGACCTCCATTAACACAGCTCACACAGTATAATCCCAGTCACAGGGAGGGCACGGAGGGTAAATGTTATTGTGACCTCCATGAACACAGCTCACACAGTATAATCCTAGTCACAGGGAGGGCACGGAGGGTAAATGTTATTGTGACCTCCATGAACACAGCTCACACAGTATAATCCTAGTCACAGGGAGGGCACGGAGGGTAAATGTTATTGTGGCCTCCATGAACACAGCTCACACAGTATAATCCTAGTCACAGGGAGGGCACGGAGGGTAAATGTTATTGTGGCCTCCATGAACACAGCTCACACAGTATAATCCTAGTCACAGGGAGGCACGGAGGGTAAATGTTATTGTGACCTCCATGAACACAGCTCACACAGTATAATCCTAGTCATAGGGAGGGCACGGAGGGTAAATGGTATTGTTGCCTCCATGAACACAGCTCACACAGTATAATCCTAGTCATAGGGAGGACACGGAGGATAAATGTTATTGTGACCTCCATGAACACAGCTCACACAGTATAATCCTAGTCACAGGGAGGGCACGGAGGGTAAATGTTATTGTGACCTCCATGAACACAGCTCACACAGTATAATCCTAGTCACAGGGAGGGCACTGAGGGTAAATGTTATTGTGACCTCCATGAACACAGCTCACACAGTATAATCCTAGTCACAGGGAGGGCACGGAGGGTAAATGTTATTGTGACCTCCATTAACACAGCTCACACAGTATAATCCTAGTCACAGGGAGGGCACGGAGGGTAAATGTTATTGTGACCTCCATGAACAAAGCTCACACAGTATAATCCTAGTCATAGGGAGGGAACGGACGGTAAATGTTATTGTGACCTCCATGAACACAGCTCACACAGTATAATCCTAGTCACAGGGAGGGCACGGAGGGTAAATGTTATTGTGATCTCCATGAACACAGCTCACACAGTATAATCCTAGTCACAGGGAAGGCACGGAGGGTAAATGTTATTGTGACCTCCATGAACACAGCTCACACAGTATAATTCTAGTCATAGGGAGGGCACGGAGGGTAAATGTTATTGTGACCTCCATGAACACAGCTCACACAGTATAATCTTAGTCACAGGGAGGCACGGAGGGTAAATGTTATTGTGACCTCCATGAACACAGCTCACACAGTATAATCCTAGTCATAGGGAGGACACGGAGGGTAAATGTTATTGTGACCTCCATGAACACAGCTCACACAGTATAATCCTAGTCACAGGGAGGGCACGGAGGGTAAATGTTATTGTGACCTCCATGAACAAAGCTCACACAGTATAATCCTAGTCACAGGGAGGGCACGGAGGGTAAATGTGATTGTGACCTCCATGAACACAGCTCACACAGTATAATCCTAGTCACAGGGAGGGCACGGAGGGTAAATGTTATTGTGACCTCCATGAACATAGCTCACACAGTATAATCCTAGTCACAGGGAGGGCACGGAGGGTAAATGTTATTGTGACCTCCATGAACACAGCTCACACAGTATAATCCTAGTCACAGGGAGGGCACGGAGGGTAAATGTTATTGTGACCTCCATGAACACAGCTCACACAGTATAATCCTAGTCACAGGGAGGGCACGGAGGGTAAATGTTATTGTGACCTCCATTAACACAGCTCACACAGTATAATCCTAGTCACAGGGAGGGCACGGGGGGTAAATGTTATTGTGACCTCCATGAACACAGCTCACACAGTATAATCCTAGTCACAGGGAGGGCACGGAGGGTAAATGTTATTGTGGCCTCCATGAACACAGCTCACACAGTATAATCCTAGTCACAGGGAGGAACGGAGGGTAAATGTTATTGTGACCTCCTTGAACACAGCTCACACAGTATAATCCTAGTCATAGGGAGGGCACGGAGGGTAAATGTTATTGTTGCCTCCATGAACACAGCTCACACAGTATAATCCTAGTCATAGGGAGGGCACGGAGGGTAAATGTTATTGTGACCTCCATGAACACAGCTCACACAGTATAATCCTAGTCATAGGGAGGGCACGGAGGGTAAATGTTATTGTGACCTCCATGAACACAGCTCACACAGTATAATCCTAGTCACAGGGAGGGCACGGAGGGTAAATGTTATTGTGACCTCCATGAACACAGCTCACACAGTATAATCCTAGTCACAGGGCGGGCACGGGGGGAAAATGTTTTTGTTAACCTCCATGAACACAGCTCACACAGTATAATCCTAGTCATAGGGAGGGCACAGAGGGTAAATGTTATTGTGACCTCCATGAACACAGCTCACACAGTACAATCCTAGTCACAGGGAGGGCACGGAGGGTAAATGTTATTGTGACCTCCATGAACACAGTTCACACAGTATAATCCTAGTCACAGGGAGGGAACGGACGGTAAATGTTATTGTGACCTCCATGAACACAGCCCACACAGTATAATCCTAGTCACAGGGAGGGCACGGAGGGTAAATGTTATTGTGACTCCATGAACACAGCCCACACAGTATAATCCTAGTCACAGGGAGGGCACAGAGGGTAAATGTTATTGTGACCTCCATGAACTCAGCTCACACAGTATAATCCTAGTCATAGGGAGGGCACGGAGGGTAAATGTTATTGTGACCTCCATGAACACAGCTCACACAGTATAATCTTAGTCACAGGGAGGCACGGAGGGTAAATGTTATTGTGACCTCCATGAACACAGCTCACACAGTATAATCCTAGTCATAGGGAGGACACGGAGGGTAAATGTTAGTGTGACCTCCATGAAGACAGCTCACACAGTATAATCCTAGTCATAGGGAGGGCACGGAGGGTAAATGTTATTGTGACCTCCATGAACACAGCCCACACAGTATAATCCTAGTCACAGGGAGGGCACGGAGGGTAAATGTTATTGTGACCTCCATGAACACAGCTCACACAGTATAATCCTAGTCACAGGGAGGGCACGGAGGGTAAATGTTATTGTGACCTCCATGAACACAGCTCACACAGTATAATCCTAGTCACAGGGAGGGCACGGAGGGAAAATGTTATTGTGACCTCCATGAACACAGCTCACACAGTATAATCCTAGTCACAGGGAGGGCACGGAGGGTAAATGTTATTGTGACCTCCATGAACACAGCTCACACAGTATAATCCTAGTCACAGGGAGGGCACTGAGGGTAAATGTTATTGTGACCTCCATGAACACAGCTCACACAGTATAATCCTAGTCACAGGGAGGGCACGGAGGGTAAATGTTATTATGACCTCCATGTACACAGTTTACACAGTATAATCCTAGTCACCGGGAGAGCACGGAGGGTAAATGTTATTGTGATCTCCATGAACACAGCTCACACAGTATAATCCAAGTCACAGGGAGGGCACGGAGGGTAAATGTTACTGTGACCTCCATGAACACAGCTCACACAGTATAATCCAAGTCACAGGGAGGGCACGGAGGGTAAATGTTACTGTGACCTCCATGAACACAGCTCACACAGTATAATCCTAGTCACAGGGAGGGCACGGAGGGTAAATGTTATTATGACCTCCATGTACACAGCTTACACAGTATAATCCTAGTCACCGGGAGAGCACGGAGGGTAAATGTTATTGTGATCTCCATGAACACAGCTCACACAGTATAATCCAAGTCACAGGGAGGGCACGGAGGGTAAATGTTATTGTGACCTCCATGAACAAAGCTCAAACAGTATAATCCTAGTCACAGGGAGGGCACGGAGGGTAAATGTTATTGTGACCTCCATGAACACAGCTCACACAGTATAATCCTAGTCACAGGGAGGGCACGGAGGGTAAATGTTATTGTGACCTCCATGAACACAGCTCACACAGTATAATCCTAGTCACAGGGAGGGCACGGAGGGTAAATGTTATTGTGACCTCCATTAACACAGCTCACACAGTATAATCCTAGTCACAGGGAGGGCACGGGGGGTAAATGTTATTGTGACCTCCATGAACACAGCTCACACAGTATAATCCTAGTCACAGGGAGGGCACGGACGGTAAATGTTATTGTGGCCTCCATGAACACAGCTCACACAGTATAATCCTAGTCACAGGGAGGAACGGAGGGTAAATGTTATTGTGACCTCCATGAACACAGCTCACACAGTATAATCCTAGTCATAGGGAGGGCACGGAGGGTAAATGTTATTGTTGCCTCCATGAACACAGCTCACACAGTATAATCCTAGTCATAGGGAGGGCACGGAGGGTAAATGTTATTGTGACCTCCATGAACACAGCTCACACAGTATAATCCTAGTCATAGGGAGGGCACGGAGGGTAAATGTTATTGTGACCTCCATGAACACAGCTCACACAGTATAATCCTAGTCACAGGGAGGGCACGGAGGGTAAATGTTATTGTGACCTCCATGAACACAGCTCACACAGTATAATCCTAGTCACAGGGCGGGCACGGGGGGAAAATGTTTTTGTCACCTCCATGAACACAGCTCACACAGTATAATCCTAGTCATAGGGAGGGCACAGAGGGTAAATGTTATTGTGACCTCCATGAACACAGCTCACACAGTACAATCCTAGTCACAGGGAGGGCACGGAGGGTAAATGTTATTGTGACCTCCATGAACACAGTTCACACAGTATAATCCTAGTCACAGGGAGGGAACGGACGGTAAATGTTATTGTGACCTCCATGAACACAGCCCACACAGTATAATCCTAGTCACAGGGAGGGCACGGAGGGTAAATGTTATTGTGACTCCATGAACACAGCCCACACAGTATAATCCTAGTCACAGGGAGGGCACAGAGGGTAAATGTTTTTGTTACCTCCATGAACACAGCCCACTAAGTATAATCCTAGTCACAGGGAGGGCACGGAGGGTAAATGTTATTGTGACCTCCATGAACACAGCCCACACAGTATAATCCTAGTCACAGGGAGGGCACGGAGGGTAAATGTTTTTGTTACCTCCATGAACTCAGCTCACACAGTATAATCCTAGTCATAGGGAGGGCACGGAGGGTAAATGTTATTGTGACCTCCATGAACACAGCTCACACAGTATAATCTTAGTCACAGGGAGGCACGGAGGGTAAATGTTATTGTGACCTCCATGAACACAGCTCACACAGTATAATCCTAGTCATAGGGAGGACACGGAGGGTAAATGTTAGTGTGACCTCCATGAAGACAGCTCACACAGTATAATCCTAGTCATAGGGAGGGCACGGAGGGTAAATGTTATTGTGACCTCCATGAACACAGCCCACACAGTATAATCCTAGTCACAGGGAGGGCACGGAGGGTAAATGTTATTGTGACCTCCATGAACACAGCTCACACAGTATAATCCTAGTCACAGGGAGGGCACGGAGGGTAAATGTTATTGTGACCTCCATGAACACAGCTCACACAGTAAAATCCTAGTCACAGGGAGGGCACGGAGGGAAAATGTTATTGTGACCTCCATGAACACAGCTCACACAGTATAATCCTAGTCACAGGGAGGGCACGGAGGGTAAATGTTATTGTGACCTCCATGAACACAGCTCACACAGTATAATCCTAGTCACAGGGAGGGCACTGAGGGTAAATGTTATTGTGACCTCCATGAACACAGCTCACACAGTATAATCCTAGTCACAGGGAGGGCACGGAGGGTAAATGTTATTATGACCTCCATGTACACAGTTTACACAGTATAATCCTAGTCACCGGGAGAGCACGGAGGGTAAATGTTATTGTGATCTCCATGAACACAGCTCACACAGTATAATCCAAGTCACAGGGAGGGCACGGAGGGTAAATGTTACTGTGACCTCCATGAACAAAGCTCAAACAGTATAATCCTAGTCACAGGGAGGGCACGGAGGGTAAATGTTATTGTGACCTCCATGAACACAGCTCACACAGTATAATCCTAGTCACAGGGAGGGCACGGAGGGTAAATGTTATTGTGACCTCCATGAACACAGCTCACACAGTATAATCCTAGTCACAGGGAGGGCACGGAGGGTAAATGTTATTGTGACCTCCATGAACACAGCTCACACAGTATAATCCTAGTCACAGGGAGGGCACGGAGGGTAGATGTTATTGTGACCTCCATGAACACAGCTCACACAGTATAATCCTAGTCACAGGGAGGGCACGGAGGGTAAATGTTATTGTGGCCTCCATGAACACAGCTCACACAGTATAATCCTAGTCACAGGGAGGAACGGAGGGTAAATGTTATTGTGACCTCCATGAACAGAGCTCACACAGTATAATCCTAGTCATAGGGAGGGCACGGAGGGTAAATGTTATTGTTGCCTCCATGAACACAGCTCACACAGTATAATCCTAGTCATAGGGAGGGCACGGAGGGTAAATGTTATTGTGACCTCCATGAACACAGCTCACACAGTATAATCCTAGTCATAGGGAGGGCACGGAGGGTAAATGTTATTGTGACCTCCATGAACACAGCTCACACAGTATAATCCTAGTCACAGGGAAGGCACGGAGGGTAAATGTTATTGTGACCTCCATGAACACAGCTCACACAGTATAATCCTAGTCACAGGGAGGGCACGGAGGGTAAATGTTATTGTGACCTCCATGAACACAGCTCACACAGTATAATCCTAGTCACAGGGCGGGCAGGGAGGGAAAATGTTTTTGTTACCTCCATGAACACAGCTCACACAGTATAATCCTAGTCATAGGGAGGGCACGGAGGGTAAATGTTATTGTGACCTCCATGAACACAGCTCACACAGTATAATCCTAGTCACAGGGAGGGCACGGAGGGTAAATGTTATTGTGACCTCCATGAACACAGCTCACACAGTATAATCCTAGTCACAGGGAGGGCACGGAGGGAAAATGTTATTGTGACCTCCATGAACACAGCTCACACAGTATAATCCTAGTCACAGGGAGGGCACGGAGGGTAAATGTTATTGTGACCTCCATGAACACAGCTCACACAGTATGATCCTAGTCACAGGGAGGGCACGGAGGGTAAATGTTATTGTGACCTCCATGAACACAGCTCACACAGTATAATCCTAGTCACAGGGAGGGCACGGACGGTAAATGTTATTGTGACCTCCATGAACACAGCCCACACAGTATAATCCTAGTCACATGGAGGGCACGGAGGGTAAATGTTATTGTGACTCCATGGACACAGCCCACACAGTATAATCCTAGTCACAGGGAGGGCACGGATGGTAAATGTTATTGTGACCTCCATGAACACAGCTCACACAGTATAATCCTAGTCATAGGGAGGACACGGAGGGTAAATGTTATTGTGACCTCCATGAAGACAGCTCACACAGTATAATCCTAGTCACAGGGAGGGCACGGAGGGTAAATGTTATTGTGGCCTCCATGAACACAGCTCACACAGTATAATCCTAGTCACAGGGAGGAACGGAGGGTAAATGTTATTGTGACCTCCATGAACACAGCTCACACAGTATAATCCTAGTCATAGGGAGGGCACGGAGGGTAAATGTTATTGTTGCCTCCATGAACACAGCTCACACAGTATAATCCTAGTCATAGGGAGGGCACGGAGGGTAAATGTTATTGTGACCTCCATGAACACAGCTCACACAGTATAATCCTAGTCACAGGGAGGGCACGGAGGGTAAATGTTATTGTGACCTCCATGAACACAGCTCACACAGTATAATCCTAGTCACAGGGCGGGCACGGAGGGAAAATGTTTTTGTTACCTCCATGAACACAGCTCACACAGTATAATCCTAGTCATAGGGAGGGCACAGAGGGTAAATGTTATTGTGACCTCCATGAACACAGCTCACACAGTATAATCCTAGTCACAGGGAGGGCACGGAGGGTAAATGTTATTGTGACCTCCATGAACACAGTTCACACAGTATAATCCTAGTCAAAGGGAGGGAACGGACGGTAAATGTTATTGTGACCTCCATGAACACAGCCCACACAGTATAATCCTAGTCACAGGGAGGGCACAGAGGGTAAATGTTATTGTGACCTCCATGAACACAGCTCACACAGTATAATCCTAGTCATAGGGAGGGCACGGAGGGTAAATGTTATTGTGACCTCCATGAACACAGCTCACACAGTATAATCTTAGTCACAGGGAGGCATAAATGTATTGTGACCTCCATGAACACAGCTCACACAGTATATCCAGTCACAGGGAGGGCACGGGGGTAAATGTTATTGTGACCTCCGAGACCACAGCTCACACAGTATAATCCTAGTCACAGGGAGGGCACGGAGGTAAATGTTTATGTGACCTCCATGAACACAGCTCACACAGTATAATCCTAGTCACAGGGAGGGCACGAGGTAAATGTTATTGTGACCTCCATGAACACAGCTCACACAGTATAATCCTAGTCACAGGAGGGCACGGAGGGTAAATGTTATTGTGACCTCCATGAACACAGCTCACACAGTATAATCCTAGTCACAGGGAGGCACGGAGGGTAAATGTTATTGTGACCTCCATACACAGCTCACACAGTATAATCTAGTCAAGGGAGGCACGGAGGGTAAATGTATGTTTGACCTCCATGAACACAGCTCACACAGTATAATCCTAGTCAAGGGAGACCGGAGGATAATGTTATTGTGACCTCCATGACACAGCTCACACAGTATAATCCTAGTCACAGGGAGGCACGGAGGGTAAATGTTATTGTGACCTCCATGAACACAGCTCACACGTATATCCTAGTCACAGGAGGGCACGAGGGTAAATGTTATTGTGACCTCCATGAACACAGCTCACACAGTATAATCCTAGTCAAGGGAGGGCACGGAGGGTAAATGTTATTGTGACCTCCATGACACAGCTCCACACAGTAAATCCTAGTCACGGGAGGCACAGGGTAAATGTTATTGTGACCTCCATGAACACACTCACACAGTATAATCCTAGTCACAGGGAGGGAACGGAGGTAAATGTTATTGTGACCTCCATGACACCAGCTCACACAGTATAATCCTAGTCACAGGGAGGGAACGAGGGTAAATGTTATTGTACTCCATGAACACAGCTCACACAGTATAATCCTAGTCACAGGGAGCACGGAGGGTAAATGTTTTGTGACCTCCATGAACACAGCTCACACAGTATAATCTAGTCAAGGAGGGCACGGAGGGTAAATGTTATTGTGACCTCCATGAACACAGCTCACACAGTATAATCTTAGTCACAGGGAGGGCACGGAGGGTAAATGTTATTGTGACCTCCAGTGACACAGCTCACACCAGTATAATCCTAGTCATAGGGAGGCACGGAGGGTAAATGTTTTGTGACCTCCATGAACAGACTCACACAGTATAATCCTAGTCAGGGAGGGCACGGAGGGTAAATGTATTGTGACCTCCATGAACAAAGCTCACACAGTATAATCCAGTCACAGGGAGGGCACGGAGGGTAAAGTTTGTGACCTCCATGAACACAGCTCACACAGTATATCCTAGTCACAGGAGGGCACGGGGGTAAATGTTATTGTGACCTCCATGAACAAGCTCACACAGTATATCCTAGTCACAGAGGGCACGGGGTAAATGTTATTGTGACCTCCATGAACACAGCTCACACAGTATAATCCTAGTCACAGGGAGGGCACGGAGGGTAAATGTATTGTGACCTCCATGAACACAGCTCACACAGTATAATCCTAGTTCACAGGGAGGGCACGGAGGGTAAATGTTATGTGACCTCCATAACACAGCTCACACAGTTAATCCTAGTCACAGGGAGGGCACGGGGTAAATGTTATTGTGACCTCCATGAACACAGCTCACCATAATATCCTAGTCACAGGGAGGGCACGAGGGGTAAATGTTATTGTGACCTCCATGAACACAGCTCACACAGTATAATCCTAGTCACAGGGAGGAACGGAGGTAAATGTTATTGTGACCTCCTTGAACACAGCCACACAGTATAATCCTAGTCAAGGGAGGGCACGGAGGGTAAATGTTATTGTGCCCTCCATGAACACAGCTCACACAGTATAATCCTAGTCAAGGGGGGCACGGAGGGTAAATGTTATTGTGACCTCCATGAACACAGCTCACACAGTATAATCCTAGTCAAGGGAGGGCACGGAGGGTAAATGTTATGTGACCTCCATGAACACAGCTCACACAGTATAATCCTAGTCACAGGGAGGGCACGGAGGTAAATGTTATTGTGACCTCATGAACACAGCTCACACAGTATAATCCTAGTCACAGGGCACGGAGGGAAATGTTTTTTGACCTCCATGAACACAGCTCACACAGTATAATCCTAGCATAGGGAGGGCACGAGGGTAAATGTTATTGTGACCTCCATGAACACAGCTCACACAGTATAATCCTAGTCACAGGAGGGCACGGAGGGTAAATGTTATTGTGACCTCCATGAACACAGTCACACAGTAAATCCTAGTCACAGGGAGGGAACGGAGGTAAATGTTATTGTGACCTCCATGAACACAGCTCACACAGTATAATCCTAGTCACAGGGAGGGCACGAGGGTAAATGTTATTGTGACTCCATGAACACAGCCCACACAGTATATCCTAGTCACAGGGAGGGCACGAGGGTAAATGTTATTGTGACCTCCATGAACCAGCTCACACAGTATAATCCTAGTCAAGGAGGGCACGGAGGTAAATGTTATTGTGACCTCCATGAACACAGCTCACCAGTATAATCTTAGTCACAGGGAGGCACGGAGGTAAATGTTATTGTGACCTCCATGAACACAGCTCACACAGTATAATCCTAGTCAGGGAGGACCGGAGGGTAAATGTTTGTGTACCTCCATGAACACAGCTCACACAGTATAATCCTAGTCAAGGAGGGCACGGAGGGTAAATGTTATTGTGACCTCCATGAACACAGTCCACACGGTATAATCCTAGTCACGGGAGGGCACGGAGGGTAAATGTTATTGTGACCTCCATAACACAGCTCACACAGTATAATCCTAGTCACAGGGAGGGCACGGAGGGTAATGTTATTGTGACTCCATGAACACAGCTCACACAGTATAATCCTAGTCACAGGGAGGGCGGAGTGAAAATGTTATTGTGACCTCCATGAACACAGCTCACACAGTATAATCCTAGTCACAGGAGGGCACGGAGGTAAATGTTATTGTGACCTCCATGAACACAGCTCACACAGTATAATCCTAGTCACAGGGAGGGCACGAGGGTAAATGTTATTGTGACCTCCATGAACACAGCTCACACAGTATAATCCTAGTCACAGGGAGGGCACGGAGGGTAAATGTTATTTGACCTCCATGAACAGCATACAACAGTATAATCCTAGTCACGGGAGGCACGGAGGGTAAATGTTATTGTGACTCCATGAACACAGCTCACACAGTATAATCCAAGTCACAGGGAGGGCACGGAGGGTAATGTTTATGTGACCTCCATGAACACAGCTCACAAAGTATAATCCAGTCACAGGGAGGGCACGGAGGGTAAATGTTATGTGTACCTCCATGAACACAGCTCACACAGTATAATCCTAGTCACAGGGAGGGCACGAGGGTAAATGTTATTTTGACCTCCATGAACACCACACAGTTAATCCTAGTCACAGGGAGGCACGGAGGGTAAATGTTATTGTGACTCCATGAACACAGCTCACACAGTATAATCCTAGTCACAGGGAGGGCACGAGGGTAAATGTTATTGTGACCTCCATGAACACAGCTCACACAGTATAATCCTAGTCACAGGGAGGCACGGAGGGTAAATGTTATTGACCTCCATGAACACAGCTCACACAGTATAATCCTAGTCACAGGGAGGGCACGGAGGTAATGTTATTGTGACCTCCATGAACACAGCTCACACAGTATAATCCTAGTCACAGGGAGGGCACGGAGGGTAAATGTTATTGTGACCTCCTATGAACACAGCTCACACAGTATAATCCTACACAGGGAGGGCACGGAGGGTAATGTTATTGTGACCTCCATGAACACAGCTCACACAGTATAATCCTAGTCACAGGAGGCACGGAGGGTAATGTTATTGTGACCTCCATGAACACAGCTCACACAGTATAATCCTAGTCACAGGGAGGAACGGAGGGTAATGTTATTGTGACCTCCATGAACACAGCTCACACAGTATAATCCTAGTCAAGGGAGGGCACGGAGGTAAATGTTATTGTCTCCATGAACACAGCTCACACAGTATAATCCTAGTCAAGGGAGGGCACGGAGGTAAATGTTTATGTGACCTCCATGAACACAGCTCACACAGTATAATCCTAGTCAAGGGAGGGCACGGAGGGTAAATGTTATTGTGACCTCCATGAACACAGCTCACACAGTATAATCCTAGTCACAGGAGGGCACGGAGTAAATGTTATTGTGACCTCCATGACACAGCTCACACAGTATAATCCTAGTCACAGGGGGGCACGGAGGGTAAATGTTTTTGTACCTCCATGAACACAGCTCACACAGTATAATCCTAGTTCATAGGGAGGGCACGAGGGTAAATGTTATTGTGACCTCCATGAACACAGCTCACACAGTAAATCCTAGTCACAGGGAGGGCACGGAGGGTAAATGTTATTGTGACCTCCATGAACACAGTTCACACAGTATAATCCTAGTCACAGGGAGGGAACGAGTAAATGTTATTGTGACCTCCATGAACACAGCTCCACAGTATAATCCTAGTCACAGGGAGGGCACGGAGGTAAATGTTATTGTGACCTCCATGAACACAGCTCCACAGTATAATCCTAGTCACAGGAGGGCACGAGGGTAAATGTTTTTGTACCTCCATGAACACAGCTCACACTATAATCCTAGTCACAGGGAGGGCACGGAGGGTAAATGTTATTGTGACCTCCATGAACACAGCCCACACAGTATAATCCTAGTCACAGGGAGGGCACGGAGGGTAAATGTTATGTTGTACCTCCATGAACACAGCTCACACAGTATAATCCTAGTCAAGGGAGGCACGGAGGGTAAATGTTATTGTGACCCCATGAACACAGCTCACACAGTTATATCTTAGTCACAGGGAGGCACGGAGGGTAAATGTTATTGTGACCTCCATGAACACAGCTCACACAGTATAATCCTAGTCAAGGGAGGCACGGAGGGTAAATGTTAGTGACCTCCATGAACAGCTCACACAGTAATCCTAGTCAAGGGAGGGCACGGAGGGTAAATGTTATTGTGACCTCCATGAACACAGCCCACACGTATAATCCTAGTCCAGGGAGGGCACGGAGGTAAATGTTATTGTGACCTCCATGAACACAGCTCACACAGTATAATCCTAGTCACAGGGAGGGCACGGAGGGTAAATGTTATTGTGACCTCCATGAACACAGCTCACACGTATAATCCTAGTCACAGGGAGGGCACGGAGGGTAAATGTTATTGTGACCTCCATGAACACAGCTCACACAGATAATCCTAGCACAGGGAGGCACGAGGGTAAATGTTATTGTGACCTCCATGAACACAGCTCACACAGTATAATCCTGTCACAGGGAGGGCACGAGGGTAAATGTTATTGTGATCCTCCTGAACACAGCTCACACAGATAATCCTAGTCACAGGGAGGGCACGGAGGGTAAGTAAATGTTATTGTGACCTCCATGAACACAGCTCACACAGTATAATCCTAGTCACAGGGAGGGCACGGAGGGTAAATGTTATTGTGACCTCCATGAACACAGCTCACACAGTATAATCCTAGTCACAGGGAGGGCACGGAGGGAAAATGTTATTGTGACCTCCATGAACACAGCTCACACAGTATAATCCTAGTCACAGGGAGGGCACGGAGGGTAAATGTTATTGTGACCTCCATGAACACAGCTCACACAGTATAATCCTAGTCACAGGGAGGGCACGGAGGGTAAATGTTATTGTGACCTCCATGAACACAGCTCACACAGTATAATCCTAGTCACAGGGAGGGCACGGACGGTAAATGTTATTGTGACCTCCATGAACACAGCCCACACAGTATAATCCTAGTCACAGGGAGGGCACGGAGGGTAAATGTTATTGTGACTCCATGGACACAGCCCACACAGTATAATCCTAGTCACAGGGAGGGCACGGATGGTAAATGTTATTGTGACCTCCATGAACACAGCTCACACAGTATAATCCTAGTCATAGGGAGGACACGGAGGGTAAATGTTATTGTGACCTCATGAAGACAGCTCACACAGTATAATCCTAGTCATCGGGAGGGCACGGAGGGTAAATGTTATTGTGACCTCCATGAACACAGCCCACTAAATATAATCCTAGTCACAGGGAGGGCACGGAGGGTAAATGTTATTTGTGATCTCCATGAACACAGCTCACACAGTATAATCCTTAGTCACAGGTGAGGCACGGAGGGTAAATTTTATTGTGACCTCCATGAACACAGCTCACACAGTATAATCCTAGTCATAGGGAGGGCACGGAGAGTAAATGTTATTGTGCTTCCATGAAGACAGCTCACACAGTATAATCCTAGTCATAGGGAGGGCACGGAGGGTAAATGTTATTGTGACCTACATGAACACAAATCTCACACAGTATAATCCTAGTCATAGGGAGGGCACGGAGGGTAAATGTTATTGTGACCTCCATGAACACAGCTCACACAGTATAATCCTAGTCACAGGGAGGGCACGGAGGGTAAATGTTATTGTGACCTCCATGAACACAGTTCACACAGTATAATCCTAGTCACAGGGAGGGAACGGACGGTAAATGTTATTGTGACCTCCATGAACACAGCCCACACAGTATAATCCTAGTCACAGGGAGGGCACGGAGGGTAAATGTTATTGTGACTCCATGAACACAGCCCACACAGTATAATCCTAGTCACAGGGAGGGCACGGAGGGTAAATGTTATTGTGACCTCCATGAACACAGCTCACACAGTATTATCCTAGTCATAGGGAGGGCACGGAGGGTAAATGTTATTGTGACCTCCATGAACACAGCTCACACAGTATAATCTTAGTCACAGGGAGGCACGGAGGGTAAATGTTATTGTGACCTCCATGAACACAGCTCACACAGTATAATCCTAGTCATAGGGAGGACACGGAGGGTAAATGTTAGTGTGACCTCCATGAAGACACCTCACACAGTATAATCCTAGTCATAGGGAGGGCACGGAGGGTAAATGTTATTGTGACCTCCATGAACACAGCCCACACAGTATAATCCTAGACACAGGGAGGGCACGGAGGGTAAATGTTATTGTGACCTCCATGAACACAGCTCACACAGTATAATCCTAGTCACAGGGAGGGCACGGAGGGTAAATGTTATTGTGACCTCCATGAACACAGCTCACACAGTATAATCCTAGTCACAGGGAGGGCACGGAGGGAAAATGTTATTGTGACCTCCATGAACACAGCTCACACAGTATAATCCTAGTCACAGGGAGGGCACGGAGGGTAAATGTTATTGTGACCTCCATGAACACAGCTCACACAGTATAATCCTAGTCACAGGGAGGGCACGGAGGGTAAATGTTATTGTGACCTCCATGAACACAGCTCACACAGTATAATCCTAGTCACAGGGAGGGCACGGACGGTAAATGTTATTGTGACCTCCATGAACACAGCCCACACAGTATAATCCTAGTCACAGGGAGGGCACGGAGGGTAAATGTTATTGTGACTCCATGGACACAGCCCACACAGTATAATCCTAGTCACAGGGAGGGCACGGATGGTAAATGTTATTGTGACCTCCATGAACACAGCTCACACAGTATAATCCTAGTCATAGGGAGGACACGGAGGGTAAATGTTATTGTGACCTCCATGAAGACAGCTCACACAGTATAATCCTAGTCATAGGGAGGGCACGGAGGGTAAATGTTATTGTGACCTCCATGAACACAGCCCACTAAGTATAATCCTAGTCACAGGGAGGGCACGGAGGGTAAATGTTATTGTGATCTCCATGAACACAGCTCACACAGTATAATCTTAGTCACAGGGAGGCACGGAGGGTAAATTTTATTGTGACCTCCATGAACACAGCTCACACAGTATAATCCTAGTCATAGGGAGGGCACGGAGAGTAAATGTTATTGTGCCTCCATGAAGACAGCTCACACAGTATAATCCTAGTCATAGGGAGGGCACGGAGGGTAAATGTTATTGTGACCTCCATGAACACAAATCTCACACAGTATAATCCTAGTCATAGGGAGGGCACGGAGGGTAAATGTTATTGTGACCTCCATGAACACAGCTCACACAGTATAATCCTAGTCACAGGGAGGGCACGGAGGGTAAATGTTATTGTGACCTCCATGAACACAGCTCACACAGTATAATCCTAGTCACAGGGAGGGCACGGAGGGTAAATGTTATTGTGATCTCCATGAACACAGCTCACACAGTATAATCCTAGTCACAGGGAGGGCACGGAGGGTAAATGTTATTGTGACCTCCATGAACACAGCTCACACAGTATAATCCTAGTCACAGGGAGGGCACGGAGGGTAAATGTTATTGTGACCTCCATGAACACAGCTCATACAGTATAATCCTAGTCACAGGGAGGGCAAGGAGGGTAAATGTTATTGTGATCTCCATGAACACAGCTCACACAGTATAATCCTAGTCACAGGGAGGGCACGGAGGGTAAATGTTATTGTGATCTCCATGAACACAGCTCACACAGTATAATCCTAGTCACAGGGAGGGCACGGAGGGTAAATGTTATTGTGACCTCCATGAACACAGCTCACACAGTATAATCCTAGTCACAGGGAGGGCACGGAGGGTAAATGTTATTGTGACCTCCATGAACACAGCTCACACAGTATAATCCTAGTCACAGGGAGGGCATGGAGGGTAAATGTTATTGTGACCTCCATGAACACAGCTCACACAGTATAATCCTAGTCACAGGGAGGGCACGGGGGGTAAATGTTATTGTGACCTTCATGAACACAGCTCACACAGTATAATCCTAGTCACAGGGAGGGCACGGAGAGTAAATGTTATCGTGACCTCCATGAACACAGCTCACACAGTATAATCCTAGTCACAGGGAGGGCACGGAGGGTAAATGTTATTGTGACTCCATGGACACAGCCCACACAGTATAATCCTAGTCACAGGGAGGGCACGGAGGGTAAATGTTATTGTGACCTCCATGAACACAGCTCACACAGTATAATCCTAGTCATAGGGAGGACACGGAGGGTAAATGTTATTGTGACCTCCATGAAGACAGCTCACACAGTATAATCCTAGTCATAGGGAGGGCACGGAGGGTAAATGGTATTGTGACCTCCATGAACACAGCCCACTAAGTATAATCCTAGTCACAGGGAGGGCACGGAGGGTAAATGTTATTGTGATCTCCATGAACACAGCTCACACAGTATAATCTTAGTCACAGGGAGGCACGGAGGGTAAATTTTATTGTGACCTCCATGAACACAGCTCACACAGTATAATCTTAGTCATAGGGAGGGCACGGAGGGTAAATGTTATTGTGACCTCCATGAAGACAGCTCACACAGTATAATCCTAGTCATAGGGAGGGCACGGAGGGTAAATGTTATTGTGACCTCCATGAACACAAATCTCACACAGTATAATCCTAGTCATAGGGAGGGCACGGAGGGTAAATGTTATTGTGACCTCCATGAACACAGCTCACACAGTATAATCCTAGTCACAGGGAGGGCACGGAGGGTAAATGTTATTGTGACCTCCATGAACACAGCTCACACAGTATAATCCTAGTCACAGGGAGGGCACGGAGGGTAAATGTTATTGTGACCTCCATGAACACAGCTCACACAGTATAATCCTAGTCACAGGGAGGGCACGGAGGGTAAATGTTATTGTGATCTCCATGAACACAGCTCACACAGTATAATCCTAGTCACAGGGAGGGCACGGAGGGTAAATGTTATTGTGACCTCCATGAACACAGCTCACACAGTATAATCCTAGTCACAGGGAGGGCACGGAGGGTAAATGTTATTGTGACCTCCATGAACACAGCTCACACAGTATAATCCTAGTCACAGGGAGGGCAAGGAGGGTAAATGTTATTGTGACCTCCATGAACACAGCTCACACAGTATAATCCTAGTCACAGGGAGGGCACGGAGGGTAAATGTTATTGTGATCTCCATGAACACAGCTCACACAGTATAATCCTAGTCACAGGGAGGGCACGGAGGGTAAATGTTATTGTGACCTTCATGAACACAGCTCACACAGTATAATCCTAGTCACAGGGAGGGCACGGAGAGTAAATGTTATTGTGACCTCCATGAACACAGCTCACACAGTATAATCCTAGTCACAGGGAGGGCACGGAGGGTAAATGTTATTGTGACCTCCATGAACACAGCTCACACAGTATAATCCTAGTCACAGGGAGGGCACGGAGGGTAAATGTTATTGTGACCTCCATGAAGACAGCTCACACAGTATAATCCTAGTCATAGGGAGGGCACGGAGGGTAAATGTTATTGTGACCTCCATGAACACAGCTCACACAGTATAATCCTAGTCACAGGGAGGGCACGGAGGGTAAATGTTATTGTGACCTCCATGAACACAGCTCACACAGTATAATCCTAGTCACAGGGAGGGCACGGAGGGTAAATGTTATTGTGACCTCCATGAAGACAGCTCACACAGTATAATCCTAGTCACAGGGAGGGCACGGAGGGTAAATGTTATTGTGACCTCCATGAACACAGCCCACACAGTATAATCCTAGTCATAGGGAGGGCACGGAGGGTAAATGTTATTGTGACCTCCATGAACACAGCCCACACAGTATAATCCTAGTCACAGGGAGGGCACGGAGGGTAAATGTTATTGTGACCTCCATGAACACAGCTCACACAGTATAATCTTAGTCACAGGGAGGCACGGAGGGTAAATTTTATTGTGACCTCCATGAACACAGCTCACACAGTATAATCCTAGTCATAGGGAGGGCACGGAGAGTAAATGTTATTGTGCCTCCATGAAGACAGCTCACACAGTATAATCCTAGTCATAGGGAGGGCACGGAGGGTAAATGTTATTGTGACCTCCATGAACACAATCTCACACAGTATAATCCTAGTCATAGGGAGGGCACGGAGGGTAAATGTTATTGTGACCTCCATGAACACAGCTCACACAGTATAATCCTAGTCACAGGGAGGGCACGGAGGGTAAATGTTATTGTGACCTCCATGAACACAGCTCACACAGTATAATCCTAGTCACAGGGAGGGCACGGAGGGTAAATGTTATTGTGATCTCCATGAACACAGCTCACACAGTATAATCCTAGTCACAGGGAGGGCACGGAGGGTAAATGTTATTGTGACCTCCATGAACACAGCTCACACAGTATAATCCTAGTCACAGGGAGGGCACGGAGGGTAAATGTTATTGTGACCTCCATGAACACAGCTCATACAGTATAATCCTAGTCACAGGGAGGGCAAGGAGGGTAAATGTTATTGTGATCTCCATGAACACAGCTCACACAGTATAATCCTAGTCACAGGGAGGGCACGGAGGGTAAATGTTATTGTGATCTCCATGAACACAGCTCACACAGTATAATCCTAGTCACAGGGAGGGCACGGAGGGTAAATGTTATTGTGACCTCCATGAACACAGCTCACACAGTATAATCCTAGTCACAGGGAGGGCACGGAGGGTAAATGTTATTGTGACCTCCATGAACACAGCTCACACAGTATAATCCTAGTCACAGGGAGGGCATGGAGGGTAAATGTTATTGTGACCTCCATGAACACAGCTCACACAGTATAATCCTAGTCACAGGGAGGGCACGGGGGGTAAATGTTATTGTGACCTTCATGAACACAGCTCACACAGTATAATCCTAGTCACAGGGAGGGCACGGAGAGTAAATGTTATCGTGACCTCCATGAACACAGCTCACACAGTATAATCCTAGTCACAGGGAGGGCACGGACGGTAAATGTTATTGTGACCTCCATGAACACAGCCCACACAGTATAATCCTAGTCACAGGGAGGGCACGGAGGGTAAATGTTATTGTGACTCCATGGACACAGCCCACACAGTATAATCCTAGTCACAGGGAGGGCACGGAGGGTAAATGTTATTGTGACCTCCATGAACACAGCTCACACAGTATAATCCTAGTCATAGGGAGGACACGGAGGGTAAATGTTATTGTGACCTCCATGAAGACAGCTCACACAGTATAATCCTAGTCATAGGGAGGGCACGGAGGGTAAATGGTATTGTGACCTCCATGAACACAGCCCACTAAGTATAATCCTAGTCACAGGGAGGGCACGGAGGGTAAATGTTATTGTGATCTCCATGAACACAGCTCACACAGTATAATCTTAGTCACAGGGAGGCACGGAGGGTAAATTTTATTGTGACCTCCATGAACACAGCTCACACAGTATAATCTTAGTCATAGGGAGGGCACGGAAAGTAAATGTTATTGTGACCTCCATGAAGACAGCTCACACAGTATAATCCTAGTCATAGGGAGGGCACGGAGGGTAAATGTTATTGTGACCTCCATGAACACAAATCTCACACAGTATAATCCTAGTCATAGGGAGGGCACGGAGGGTAAATGTTATTGTGACCTCCATGAACACAGCTCACACAGTATAATCCTAGTCACAGGGAGGGCACGGAGGGCAAATGTTATTGTGACCTCCATGAACACAGCTCACACAGTATAATCCTAGTCACAGGGAGGGCACGGAGGGTAAATGTTATTGTGACCTCCATGAACACAGCTCACACAGTATAATCCTAGTCACAGGGAGGGCACGGAGGGTAAATGTTATTGTGATCTCCATGAACACAGCTCACACAGTATAATCCTAGTCACAGGGAGGGCACGGAGGGTAAATGTTATTGTGATCTCCATGAACACAGCTCACACAGTATAATCCTAGTCACAGGGAGGGCACGGAGGGTAAATGTTATTGTGACCTCCATGAACACAGCTCACACAGTATAATCCTAGTCACAGGGAGGGCACGGAGGGTAAATGTTATTGTGACCTCCATGAACACAGCTCACACAGTATAATCCTAGTCACAGGGAGGGCAAGGAGGGTAAATGTTATTGTGACCTCCATGAACACAGCTCACACAGTATAATCCTAGTCACAGGGAGGGCACGGAGGGTAAATGTTATTGTGATCTCCATGAACACAGCTCACACAGTATAATCCTAGTCACAGGGAGGGCACGGGGGGTAAATGTTATTGTGACCTTCATGAACACAGCTCACACAGTATAATCCTAGTCACAGGGAGGGCACGGAGAGTAAATGTTATTGTGACCTCCATGAACACAGCTCACACAGTATAATCCTAGTCACAGGGAGGGCACGGAGGGTAAATGTTATTGTGACCTCCATGAACACAGCTCACACAGTATAATCCTAGTCACAGGGAGGGCACGGAGGGTAAATGTTATTGTGACCTCCATGAAGACAGCTCACACAGTATAATCCTAGTCATAGGGAGGGCACGGAGGGTAAATGTTATTGTGACCTCCATGAACACAGCTCACACAGTATAATCCTAGTCACAGGGAGGGCACGGAGGGTAAATGTTATTGTGACCTCCATGAACACAGCTCACACAGTATAATCCTAGTCACAGGGAGGGCACGGAGGGTAAATGTTATTGTGACCTCCATGAAGACAGCTCACACAGTATAATCCTAGTCACAGGGAGGGCACGGAGGGTAAATGTTATTGTGACCTCCATGAACACAGCCCACACAGTATAATCCTAGTCATAGGGAGGGCACGGAGGGTAAATGTTATTGTGACCTCCATGAACACAGCCCACACAGTATAATCCTAGTCACAGGGAGGGCACGGAGGGTAAATGTTATTGTGACCTCCATGAACACAGCTCACACAGTATAATCTTAGTCACAGGGAGGCACGGAGGGTAAATGTTATTGTGACCTCCATGAACACAGCCCACTAAGTATAATCCTAGTCATAGGGAGGGCACGGAGGGTAAATGTTATTGTGACCTCCATGAACACAGCTCACACAGTATAATCCTAGTCATAGGGAGGGCACGGAGGGTAAATGTTATTGTGACCTCCATGAACACAAATCTCACACAGTATAATCCTAGTCATAGGGAGGGCACGGAGGGTAAATGTTATTGTGACCTCCATGAAGCCAGCTCACACAGTATAGTCCTAGTCATAGGGAGGGCACGGAGGGTAAATGTTATTGTGACCTCCATGAACACAGCTCACACAGTATAATCCTAGTCACAGGGAGGGCACGGAGGGTACGGAGGGTAAATGTTATTGTGACCTCCATGAACACAGCTCACACAGTATAATCCTAGTCACAGGGAGGGCACGGAGGGTAAATGTTATTGTGACCTCCATGAACACAGCTCACACAGTATAATCCTAGTCACAGGGAGGGCACGGAGGGTAAATGTTATTGTGACCTCCATGAACACAGCTCACACAGTATAATCCTAGTCACAGGGAGGGCACGGAGGTGAAATGTTATTGATGAGAAAGACTCCTGGAGGCAAATCACTGGCAATGAGAGGTCATGGAGGCGAAACAGACACAAGGGTCCTATTTGATGTTTTTTCACAGTGTTCATCTGGGATATGGACACATTTCTTGTTTAGGTTTCATTTGTATTTATGACACGTTTCCTATGGTCAAGAACTGCACTGTAAAAAATAAATCCTGGTGTTTTTACGATAACTTACTGGCAACCAATTACTTGTAAAAAAGAAAATAAATTTGGTTTAACATTACATTACTGTACCTTTTTTTTACAGTAACTTGCATGTAACTGGCTGCCAGTAAGTTACTGTAAAAACAACAGGATTTTTTACTATGTGAGTCATTCAGTACTGTAAACGTCTGGAGAGGACGGCACAGTGAGGAATGTTTACAATATATCGTCAGTGCCAAGTCTCATTGGCTTATATTATGCAATAAAGATATAGAAAAGCCTGAGGTTCATGTATGCTCTGCACATAAATGGTCGATAGTGAAATGTTATGAAAATGTGCCATGTGTAAGAGACAGTGACGTGAACCACCTCAAACAGCCTTAAACTAGGTATAGTATCTTCACCAAGGACAATAAGAGAAAGTAAGCTAATGCTCTGAGTGTTTTACCTATTGGTATCATCTGTTCTTGTAGAATTTAACTGGCATTTCTGTTTTTTGTCCTTAAGGGTATCTTATCTACACTAAACAAACATTCAGACTAACATGTTCAAAGTAGTGTGAGAGTTAAATCCCTGTTTTGTACTTCAGCAATACACTAAGCTCTCTTTTTCCCTGTGACTCTGTAGCTTTAAATCCAGCTATATCTTACTCCTATTCCCCAGGCAAACAGCTTTTAGGGAGTTTTTTACCTTAAAAGGCCATGCCGAGTTGAGCTGTGGTTTCCTGTGGGAGGGCTTTCCTCTCTCCGCCTGTGCAACTGGGCGACTTGACCTGCCCCTCCTCCCCCCTTACATCCCTCTCTCTCTCTGGTTCTCCCTCCCTTTCCAGCGGCAAGTCCTGGCTCCTCCACTGTGCCACTCCCTCACACACAAATACACGTTCACTTCTGGTCTCTTTCTTGTTCCAGGCCGAGTAGAGCACAATCCCCACAAAGCCAGATATACACAGCGTATGTGTGGCTCAACGGGACGGTTCCCTGTGAGATTGTGCTGTCCCCACCACTCAAAGCTGACCTGACCTCTTACTTAACAGAGGTTAAATATACTTTAAGGCGTTCCTCCTATCTCTCATGCTGGTTTAGATTTTTCACTAAATAACGCAAAAGTCAGAGCACAATGATTGCCTAATGGAGGATATTGTAGGTATGTCTAAACAATTTTACTGCCCACTACAACTACACAATCATGAGAGGCTGGGGTGGGGGTGGGGTGGAAGAGACAGTGAGAAATGAAACGAGAAAGGGGAGAGCGACAGAGAGCGAGCGAGAGAGAGAGAGAGAGAGAGTACTCCAAGTAGTAGGTGCTCATTGAAACATTAAATCATCCTCAGCGCGTAACATCCTCTGTGAGAAGCATCCTGATTCCTCCTCAGACCAGACAATAATACATGACTCAGTCAGCTCATGTCCTTATAAGGTATACTTCCACATGCTGAAGATGACTCCTGCTTTACTGAGTACTGTGGAGAATTGCTACAGGTGTTGGTGTCATTACTCATCATTAGGTTGGATATGAGTACTTTATCATCCATGTTGAGGAAATTAACAAGTGTGTTGTGACACAGAAACATAGCCTTCTGAAAACAGTAGTCATACAATAAATAGTGTATTATCACATTTGAGTACTATAAAGGATTGGAATAGACCTGCATTCATGACACCACATAAATAAGGGAGAGATTAATAGTTCAACTCTCCTTCTCATCTAGGCTCAAAATCAAATCACATCAAATTGTATTGGTCACATACACGACTGGCAGATGTTAATGCGAGTGTAGCGAAATGCTTGTGGTTCTAGTTCCGACTATGAAGTAATATCTAACAACTAATCTAACAAATTCACAACAACTACTTTATACACACAAATACACACAAATGTAAAGGGATGAATAGAATATGTACATATAAATATATGGATGAGCGATGGCGTGCGGCAAAGGCAAGATGCAGTAGATGGTATAGAATAGAGTATATACATATGAGATGAGTAATGTAGGATATGTAAACATTATTAAAGTGGCGTTATTTAAAGTGACTAGTGATACCTTTATTAAGTCAATTTATTAAAGTGGCCAGAGATTTGAGTCTGTATGTAGGCAGCAGCCTCTCTGTGTTAGTGGTGGCTGTTTAACAGTCTGATGGCCTTGAGATAGAAGCTGTTTTTCAGTCTCTCGGTCCCAGCTTTGATGCACCTGTACTGACCTCGGCTTCTGGATGATAGTGGGGTGAACAGGCAGTGCCTCGGGTGGTTGTTGACCTCGATGATCTTTTTGGCCTTCCTGTGACATCGGGTGCTGTAGGTGTCCTGGAGGGCAGGTAGTTTGCCCCTGGTGATGTGTTGTGCAGACCGCACTACCCTCTGGAGAGCGTTGTGGTTGAGGGCGGTGCAATTGCCGTACCAGGCAGTGATACAGCCCGACAGGATGCTCTCGATTGGTCATCTGTAAAAGTTTGTGAGTGTTTTTGATGACAAGCCACATTTCTTCAGCCTCCTGTTGCACCTTCTTCACCACGCTGTCTGTGTGGGTGGACCATTTCAGTTTGTCCGTGATGTGTACGGCAAGGAACTTAAAACTTTCCACCTTCTCCACTACTGTCCCATTGATGTGGATGGGGGGGGGGGGGGGTACTCCCTCTGCTGTTTCCTGTAGACCACGATCATCTCCTTTGTTTTGTTGACGTTGAGTGAGAGGTTATTTTCCTGACACGACACTCCGAGGGCCCTCACCTCCTCCCCGTAGGCCGTCTCATCGTTGTTGGTAATCAGGCCTACCACTGTAGTGTCGTCTGCAAACTTGATGATTGAGTTGGAGACGTGCATGGCCACGCAGTCATGGGTGAACAGGGAGTACAGGAGAGGGCTGAGAACGCACCCTTGTGGGGCCCCAGTGTTGAGGATCAGCGTGGTGGACATGTTGTTTCCTACCTTCACCACCTGGGGAATGTAGGAATCTCTCTCTAGTCTCTTGCTCTATCCTTGATGTCAATGCTTCACGAGTGAGTGATCAGATGACTGTTTGTGTGCCTCCTGCTCATTATCACCCCATCTAAACTTGTACCACAGGTTTCTGCCCCAGAGTGCCTCAGGACAATTCTCAATTAACTATCTGGATTATTGTGTACTGATCAGAACAAATCAAAGAACATGTGGTCATGGAATAAACCTGCTGGACTTGTTCTTGTTATTTTGCTTCATAGAAACGATTTGCCGCAGGCCTACAGCCCATCTGGTTTCCAATGGGAAGTGTGCATTGTGAGGCAGTATAATGTGATGGTGACGTATTGAAATGGGATTCCACAGTCGTCACATGGTGACATGCACAGGGACAGGCTTTGTCCCCGAATAACTGAGACACACACAGGTGTGTGTCTGTATACGAGTGAGCGTCAGTGTTAATGTGTATGCGTGTATGCGTCTATGTACTGTCTGTGTTATTCTGCAAGCGTACCATGGTACAAAACGTGGTCCTCATGCCCTAGTGCTCAAGGGGACGTTCAGAGGTGAGCTCACGTCTGATTGGCTAAATGTGATCCAAACATCTGTGCATGGCCGGGGGGTTGCATGACGTCATTCCAACAGGCACGAAGGCAGCAATGATAATCAGGGGAACATGTGCCCTTCTCACACAGGTGAGTGTGTGTGTGAGCGTGTTTGTGTGTGTTACAGAGGAGGAGGAGAACGTCATCATCACGGCTGGTAACAGAGACCAGGTGGTGCAGTGTCTAGGATGAGTCATAGTCAGAGAGTCTGAGACGGATTACAAGGTGATGAATGGAGCTGGAGGTGTACTTCAGGCCTGATTTAATTTCTTTGACTGGGAAAGAGTGAAAGTCATGACTACATGCTTTTGTATTCACCATAGTGATAAGGAATCAAATTGAGAACGAATGACTGTTTGAACAATTGAGAGAAGTGTAACTAATTCATGGTTGAAGCTATTAATAGTGGTGATTAACATGTTCATATAGATTTACCACTCATAAAATATAATAGGTATGGTAGGATAGGATTCCTTTCCTCTTAAGAGAGAAGAAGATCAGCAGATAAAAATTATTTCAAAAATGACGTTTAAGAGTTGTTGAGAGAGTCTGTGCAGATTCCTAATCCATGCCAGAATTAATATCCATCAATTCCATTATAACTCTCCCTTTTCCTTACCCCTCTCATATGTTCCGCCTTACATACTTCAGACCAGTATAATTCATGGTTATAAATCAAAACTGTACACTTATACTAGCCATTCAAACTCCGTTAGCAACGTATTTAATATTGGTCAAACTTATTTTGAAGCATTTCTGTGGCTTCTTTTCTGAAACAGAATGTGGGCCTGGAAATGTGGGAGAGAATATTAAAAGCACTAAATTATGCTCCAGAGTTTCTGTCTCAGAGGCTGAGAGAGGGAACATGCTGAAATATTCAGAAGTATTTCTGATCTCTGGATCCAGAGTGTTCTGAGGCCCCATCAACCTATGTGGTGCCAGCTCCATAGAGTCCATCCAGTTGCCTGTCTGAATTCAGGCCTATTCCTAAAGAGCAGACATTTACATTTAGCAGACGCTCTTATCCAGAGCAACTAGGGTTAAGTGCCTTGCTCAAGTGCACATGTTTTTTCTAGTCGGCTCAGAGGATTTGAACCAGCAACCTGTTGGTTACTGGCCCAATGTTCTTAACCTCTAGGCTACCTGCTGTCCCAAAGACAGACATTGAAGGGACAGAGGAAGCCAATTGTAACACATATTTAAATAACTATCATATGTGATCCTTCTGGTTCTCAACCCACATTCAGAAATGGGCTCCGTATTTGGGAAATTCCAGTGGCATCCATCCATGTGTGGCCGATGTGAAATGGCTAGCTAGTTAGCGGTGGTGCGCGCTAATAGTGTTTCAATCGGTGACGTCACTCGCTCTGAGACCTAGAAGTAGTTGTTCCCCTTGCTCTGCAAGGGCCGCGGCTTTTGTAACGATGCTTCGTGAGTGACTGTGGTTGATGTGTGCAGAGGGTCCCTGGTTGGGGCGAGGAGAGGGACGGAAGCTATACTGTTACATTGGTGCCGTGACCTGGATCACTGGTTGCTGTGGAAAAGGAGGAGGTCAAAAGGAGAGTGAGTGTGGCCGATGTGAAATGGCTAGCTAGTTAGCGGTGGTGTGTGCTAATAGTGTTTCAATCGGTGATGTCACTCGCTCTGAGACCTAGAAGTAGTTGTTCCCCTTGCTCTGCAAGGGCCGTGGCTTTTGTGGCGCGATGGGTAACGATGCTTCGTGAGTGACTGTGGTTGATGTGTGCAGAGGGTCCCTGGTTCGAGCTCAGGTTGGGGCGAGGAGAGGGACGGAAGCTACACTGTTACACATGCAGAAATGCAATGTGAACAGAATAGCAGTGCAATGTCTTATTCTCAAAGGGAGAAAACGCCACAACAAAGAATCATAAAAACAAGTAAATGTTCCTATTTGGATTCCTCATGTCTCATTCCTTAGTGGATGAGATTTGTTATAATAAGACCCTCTGCCCATCTTAGGGGGATACCTTTAATCACACTGGCTAACAGTTCTTACATACAATACAAATGTGTTGTTCTCTTTAAAGCCATATTATCATCATATTATCCTATCATCAAATGATCTTTGCCATGTATCAAATGCTTATGGACTTAGCAGGCTTTATCTGAACTACTTATGGCCCTACGATAAAGCTGTTAGCCTGGGTTAACGGTTGGGCTGGATGGTACATGGTGTGACATTTTTCCCTTCAGTTAGCTTTTCCTAGCCAACTCCCTTGGCACCGCTCAAGGGGAAATATGTATGATGGGTAGGGTTGCAAAATTACGTGAACTTTCAATAAATTCCCTGGTTTTCCCGAAATCCCAGTTGGAGGATGATAGGACCCTAATGATGGGACTATGGCAGCTTTGCACCTCCGTGTCACCCAAGTCATAGCAGCTGATGTGTCTGTAAACACTGATGTTCCATGACTCAGGTGAGTTGGGGCGGATAGGATGCCTTTGCCACTGACAACCCTAACATCTAACAGTGAAAGCACAGTGTTTTAAATCAGATCAGGATCCTCGCTGGAAACTACGTGTAGGGCCAATCAATAAAGGCTGCCAAGAGGCCTCTTCCGACCCCTCTAAAACATTTACTATTGTGTAACATTCAACAAGTTGGAATATGAGTTTTTTTTCTTCCAGATCTTTAGGAATGAATAACTTACAGCTATGCTGTCTATACACAACGAGTGTGTGTACTAAAGAGACTTAACGAGTTTATAAAATCCCAGATATATTTTGTCTATGTGTCTTGCTTTGGATAAACATGCCAAGGAGAATATACACAGTGTTAACACTGCTATTAGCTTAAAAATAACATTGTAATTAGTTGCGTAGGCTGTTGTTGTGGTGGTTTACCACAGCTAGACAGTTGTAGTGCAGCTGCTATGCTACTAAGCTGTGGACAGACAGACAGGCTGCAGGTCCAGGTTAAGGGGGGTACACCCCTACCCCCTGCACATCTCTCCACATACACCCCTATGAGAGAGAACCTCTCCACAGTTCTACCATTGTTCACAATGCCCTGGCTCTCTGTGAATTTTCACCCCTCACTCATCAAACTCAAATATCAGGTTTACAGAAATCTGGGCAAAACTGTATCTTTCAGAGGTTGGTGTTTGGTAACAAAATGCAGAATTTTGCCTTCTATTTAATACTACAGTAGATGTATGTCAATCCTTAATTAGAATCATGTTTATCTTCCTGTTTTGATGGCAGCCATTATTCTCCATCAGGGTTGGGGAGTAACTGATTACATGTACTTTTTGGATTACTTTTAAATTCAGAAAGAATGAAAAAATACATTATGACACCTTTCTGTTTTCTCAATTACATTTAATTCAGCATTGAAAAAAGGCGCAAGTTTAAGTTTGTTCCACCTGAGCGAGTCTGACCACAAGTCAGAGACCACATGATGACACACAAAATCTATTTGATGGATCCTTTTTGTCTTCTAATGGAAAGTAATCTAACAGTAACTGAAAGTAATCCGATTACGTTACTGAGTTTTGGTCATCCAAAAATGACGTTACTGATTACATTTTTGGACAGGAAACTAGTAAATGTAATGGATTACATTTAGAAGGTAACCTATCCAACCCTGTACTCCATTCTCTCCCATCAACAGGATATCTGATCCCCTCATCCAAACCTCAAAACCCTGCCATTCCCACTAATATCAGCTTGGTGAGGGGAACGACGTCAATGCAACCTCATTAGATCTGTCCTTTGATGTATCTGGAGCTGCTAAGCATCCTGTATTAGTGGCTTAGATGGCCCGTCCATCAATAGCCTACAGACATCTTCACTAAGCAATCACAACTTGATAACTCTCTCTCTTTCTTTCACTCTCTTTCTCTCGATCTCTCTCTCGCTCTGGCTCACTCATAACAGAGGCCAAACCTATTCTTGAGCAGGACAAGAGGTGTGTTAAGCCTTGTACTGTATGTCAACACTTCCATCCACAGGGTTAAATGTGGAAACAGGCCTTGTGTTTCTCTCTCCTGTCTGATCGGTCTTTTTTTCCCAGTGAAAATATAGCAACCCAAATAAGGAGATTGGCTGAGGGCTGCTGTGTGATTGAGTGTGTACAGCGGGCCAAGACATTCTTTAGAAAGGCCTTGTATGAGTGGTTTGATTGGGTGGAGTGGGGTGGAGTGGAATGGGGGGTGGGGGTGGGTGTCTGGTGAGGTGAGGGGGACAGTGTGGTGAGTGCAGGGCGGGAGGGATGGAGGATGGAGAGGAGAGGGGGTCATCGGAGATTACACTCAGGTTTAGTTGGGCGTTTAAAGTATTGACTGCAGCCCTAGCCTTGAGTCTGCATCCCCCTGTGCTGCGCGTGCTCCCTCTCTCTCTCTCACTCCCTCGCTCTCCCTCTTTTCTACCTCTGTCTGTCTCTCTATCCCTCTGACTCTTGTGGACGCAGGTTCCAGTGGAGATTGCTCCAGTACTGAACAGGACAGACTCTGTCTCAAACTACAGGGTTAACATCTCAACTTTCTCAGCTGCATTTCTCATCTCAGTGAGCACACTCTAACCAGGCACCATGGAGGCCATCAAGAAGAAGATGCAGATGCTGAAGCTGGACAAGGAGAACGCAATCGACCGTGCAGAGCAGGCCGAGACCGATAAGAAGGCAGCGGAGGACAAGTGCAAACAGGTGAGTTCAGAATGATGGAGAGGATACATGCCGATGGATCTATGGACCATACACTAGACACAGTAAAATTGCACACTCTTAGGAAGAAAACGGTTCCAAAAGGTTCTGTGGCTGTCCCCATATGAGAACCATTTTTTAGTTCCAGGTAGAACTCTTTTGGGTTCCATGTAAAAGGGGTTTTACGTGGAACCCGAAAGAGTTCTACCTGGAACCAAAAGGGGTTCTGCAAAGGGTTCTCCTATGGGGACAGCCGAAAACCCCTTTTAGTTTTACGGAGTTGGATGATGATGATGCTCAAACTCAAGCCATGTACAGGCTCTGATGTTATGTCTCATACTGCTCCAGACTCTGTAAGACAATCTCAACATTTATTCCATACCAGACATATTTCTGAGGAAGTGAGGCGTAAACACATCACACAGTTTATTTAATTAATCCCAGACATTATGTTTGATTAAAGTATGGACCTAAATCATAGATTGACATTGTTAGCAATTTATTGTTAGTGAAATTTATTGTTAGTGAAGATGTAAGACCAAGTCAATCAAAGTTGATGAAAATGTATGAAATAATCACATTTTATTAAGCAAAATGAAAGCATATTAAAGATGATGCTTCACAGAGTGAGAGTGTACAGTATGCCTACAATGGTTTGAGCTGACAGAGCAAAGCTTGGTACGAAAGTGTGAATGTCGGCATAAATCAACAAACGACTCATGGACTCCATGAAACTTGAAGACGCTGACCTCTGAGGCAAGTTTCCTTCCCAACAGCCCACAGCAGCCTTGGGAGTGAAAGAGGACAGGATGACATCTCCTTCAACGGACCACACACATTACCACTTGGACTTGACAAGAGGAATAAAACAGAGCTACAGTTGAAGTTCGGAAGTTTACATACACTTAGGTTGGAGTCATTAAAACTTGTTTTTCAACCACTCCACAAATTTCTTGTTAACAAACTATAGTTTTGGCAAGTCAGTTAGGACATCTACTTTGTGCATGACACAAGTAATTTTTCCAACAATTGTTTACAGACAGATTAGTTCACTTATAACTCACTGTATCACAATTCCAGTTGGTCAGAAGTTTACATACACTATGTTGATTGTGCCTTTAAACAGCTTGGAAAAGTCCAGAAAATTATGTCATGGATTTAGAAGCTAGGCTAATTGACATCATTTGAGTCAACTGGAGGTGTACCTGTGGATGTATTTCAAGGCCTACCTTCAAACTCAGTGCCTCTTTGCTTGACATCATTGGAAAATCAAAAGAAATCAGCCAAGACCTCAGAAAATAAATTTGTCGACCTCCACAAGTCTGGTTCATCCTTGGGAACAATTTCCAAACGACTGAAGGTACCATGTTCATCTGTACAAACAATAGTACGCAAGCATAAACACCATGGGATTACGCAGCCGTCATACCGCTCAGGAAGGAGATGCGTTCTGTCTCCTAGAGATGAACGTACTTTGTTGCGAAAAGTGCAAATCAATCCCAGAACAACAGCAAAGGACCTTGTGAAGATGCTGGAGGAAACAGGTACAAAAGTATCTATATTCACAGTAAAACAAGTCCTATATTGACATAACCTGAAAGGCCGCTCAGCAAGGAAGAAGCCACTGCTCCAAAACTGCCATAAAAAAGCCAGACTACGGTTTGCAACAGCACATGGGGACAAAGATCGTACTTTTTGGAGAAATGTCCTCTGGTCTGATGAAACAAAAATAGAACTGTTTGGCCATAATGACCATCGTTATGTTTGGAGGAAAAAGGAGGAGGCTTGCAAACCGAAGAACACCATCCCAACCGTGAAGCACGGGGGTGGCAGCATCATGTTGTGGGGGTGCTTTGCTTCAGGAGGGACTGGTGCACTTTACAAAATAGATGGCATCATGAGGATTGAAAATTATGTGGATATATTGAAGCAACATCACAAGATATCAGTCAGGAAGTTAAAGCTTGGTCGCAAATGGGTCTTCCAAATGGACAATGACCCCAAGCATACTTCCAAAGCTGTGGCAAAATGTCAAGGTATTGGAGTGGCCATCACAAAGCCCTGAACACAATCCCATAGAAAATTTGTGGTCAGAACTGAAAATGTGTGTGTGAGCAAGGAAGTCTACAAACCTGACTCAGTTACACCAGCTCTGTCAGGAGGAATGGGCCAAGATTCACCCAACTTATTGTGGAAAGCTTGTGGAAGGCTACCCGAAACGTTTGACACCAGGTTAAACAATTTTAATGCTACCAAATACTAATTGAGTGCAAGTAAATTTGACCACTGGGAATGTGATGAAAGAAAGAAAAGCTGAAATAAATCATTCTCTGTACTATTATTCTGACATTTCACATTCTTAAAATAAATGGTGATCCTAACTGACCTAAGACAGGGCATTTTTACTATGACTAAATGTCAGGAATTGTGAAAAACAGAGTTTAAATGAATTTGGCTAAGGTGTATGTAAACTGTAAGCATTTCACTGTTAGTCTACACCTGTTGTTTACAATGCATGTGACAATAACATTTGATTTGATTCATGGTGATCTGAGTACTACATCCCCCAACACTTGGACTAAAGTGATGCCAACTGACAAAAGGACAAATAGAGGCTGAATGCAGCATCATTGGGATATGTCTTGATTGATGGTCTGTTTTCTGCAAGGCTCGCCCCAAAATCAAGATATTTGGTCCAACAATCCCAACTTCTACAGCCACGGAGACCCAGGTCGCAGAGGCTATTCACACTGAGAATGGAGCTTTGTGATGGGTCTCTGGCTGGGGTCCACTGGTAGACCAAGGGCGTCTGTATGGTCGTCCATCCAAATGCCTGACAGGTGTCTCCACCTGGATAGCAGCTGTATTTTTAGTCAGAAGGAGAGATAGGCCGTGTGGAATCCAGTGGGATTATCAGGAGGCTGTGCATTCCAACGCTCATATTATTTCTGACTAAAAATAAACGCAGCTTTCAACACCCCGAAAGAAGTCATCATGCACTTTATAGAGTTATCATCTCATCACTGTTACTTTGAGCAGATGATCAATCCATCAGCAGAATTGTTATAATTTTAAAGGCATTCATTTTCCTCTGTAACATTTTACCATCCCAATATAGAGAGGTGTAATAATGGTACCCATGAGGGTGTCTGCTAAATAGGTCCCTGAATAACAAGATGGATTGGTCATGTAAAGTTCACTGAACACAAACATCTAACGAAGTCATTTTTTAAATTGAATCTTTATTTAACTTGGCAAGTCAGTCAAGAACAAATTGTTATTTACAATGACGGCCTACGCTGGGCTAATAGTGCACCACCCTATAGGACTCCCAATCACGGCCGGTTGTGATACAACCTGGATTCAAACCAGGGTGTCTGTAGTGACACCTCTAGCAGTGAGATGCAGTGCCTTAGACCGCCGCGCCACTCGGGAGCCCTGGTAAATGAAAACACACACCCTTTTATTTATATATATACTCTGGGGAATTTTATGTAGCTAGATGTGTAGCTGAAACACAATGCTGTACAAAGCATACACACTCCTGCCCATACCAAAATATTTTCTTATAGAAAGTGAAAAATCTTTCCAATTTAACCACTTAAATGGACTTTATTCATTCATAAAAGAGGATATACAAAAACGATAAGACATAAAGGAAACTTGATACTAAAAACCTCGAGTTGACCTCAAACCATAAAAGCCTGGAGGAATTTGAAGAATTCTTCAAGAGACTTTCTTGTTTAACTTTGATAGGAGTAAAATTTAAGAAGAGTAAAATATGTTATTATAATACTGAAAGAAGAAAAGACACCAGAATAAAATGTATGTGTGTTTTTGTGCCTGTGTGTGTGAGAGAGAGCTAACGGGTGTGTGTGTGTGTGAGAGAGAGAGAGAGCGAGAGAGAGAGAAAGAGGGAGAGAGAAAGCGAGAGAGAGAGAGGGAGAGAGAGAGAAAGAGGGGTGGGGGTGAGTTAACTGTGTGTACTTTTAACCAATAATCACCTGTCCTGCTCTAGCTGGAAGACGAGCTGCTGAGCCTGCAGAAGAATTTGAAGGGGACTGAAGATGAGTTGGACAAATACTCTGAGGCCCTCAAAGATGCCCAGGAGAAACTGGAACAGTCTGAGAAGACCGCCGCAGACGTGAGTAGGCACCAAAGCCCCTGGGTAGAGCCCCTATAACACGCCCACTGGGTAGTGATTGGAGGGAGGGGACTAGGAGGAGGTTGGAGGTATGGGTTAAATATGTTTGGGGCACACCTGAGCCAATACCCTCATTAACCAAGCCACAGGCCCCCCAGTTCCTGTCATATGTTTAGGTTTGTTTAGAAAATGTAGAAACTAAGAATAACGGCTAAGAATAACGGGCTAATATTGCTTATTTGGGGAACGGTAATGTAATGTAATAGTCCGTCTATAACACAGGTTCTCTGTTATGAACAGTCCCTATTACCAAGGCTTTATTATTTAGTTAGATAATTGTTACAGTATTGAGCATTAGTGGAATGGCTCCCACCTGTTGGGACTGAGCCTTCACCCAGTCCTTTCACTATCACTAAGGGCTCAACCGCACCAATAGCATTTGCCTACCGAGAGTACTTGCGAACCGAGTGGAGACCAATTTTACATGTAGAATCGCAGAATCGGCAGTCAGACGTCAACAGCACGCTGAGCGATCAGTAGGCGAACCGGAGATCCACATTCCTGTGCAACGTGTGTGACACTTAAGAGGCCTTCAGAACACCAAAACCAAATATGGCCACTGTTGTACCAGCACAGATCATTATTTTGAATTGGAATATCCATTCTACAGATTCTAGTTCTATAGCTGGCCTGTTGCCCCAGTGCCAGTGCCAGCTGTGAGTGTGCTTTGATCAGGCCTATCTGCTGGGGAGGAGATCAGAGAGTGTGTTCACATTCCTGTGCACCCAGTCCTGAAAGATGAGCTCACTAACACCCCATACTCACTCACACTCAGTCGATCTGTTCCACCTAAACACAGTAGCACTGGTTAACAGACAGTAATGCTGATAAACACTGCATAGTGATTATTGTATGGCTGGTCAGCTGCTGTAAAGGTGGTATCCCTACACCTTCTCTGACTGTACTGCACTGTCCAGCTGTACTTACAGGCTTAGGCTTCATTTCAAAGTTTCATATAGAATTAAGGGTGTATTTGTCATACTTAGCCACAATCTTATTTTAATCTATAGCCATTCAAATATACAAAATGTACAGATTTTCATCAGAAGAAAGTAAGATTTTGACACAAGCAACTGTCAGTGAGGACGACACTGTCTGTGGCTAAATGATGTTATCCTGCTTTCGTCCTCAGATATTATCACTCACACCAAACACAGCAGGCCTGGTGCCTGGGATCTGCAAGCAGACAGACAGAACGAATGACCACAAATATTTATACAATAAACAATATAAGCTAACCAACATAATGATTAACATCAGGATTTTGGGGAGGGGGAAGTTAATCCTTGAACAGTGCCTAGGGGGAACTCCAACCTGAAGCGTGTGGTATGTCCTACACTCTTAGAAAAATAGGTGCTATCTAGAGCCTAAAAGGGGTTCTTCGGTTGTCTCCATAGGAGAACCCTTTAAAGAACCCTTTTGGGTTCCAGGTAGAACCCTTTCCACAGAGATTTCTATATGGAACCAAAAAAGGTTCTAACTGGATCCCAAAATGGTTCTACGTGGAACCAAAAAGGGTTCTCCTATGGGACAGCCGAAGAACCCTTTTGGAACACTTTTTCTAAGCGTGTAAGTCTGTGTCTTTGGTGCATGCTACATTATGAGGGAGTGGGCTGAAGTGAATAGGGGGCTGGTGGTAGTTTATTGCAGGCCTGTTACTGATAAGGGCTGTGGAGCAGCAGAGGAGAGCAGGCTCCAATAGCTGAGTAGCAGTCCCAGAATGTCAGGAATGCAGCTAAAGCAAACAGAAAGGCCCACACAGTCCTGTGTCTAATGAAATCAATGCTCCAAGCTTTTCTGGTGGGCAAATCACACTGGCATTTACAGAGCTGGAGCTGTATCGACCACATTTCCACAACAGACACTCACTCAAGACACCATAAATCAAAACCTGCTTATTCCATCTGCTGGTTGGAGTATATACAGACAACTGAATCATAAGCATTGCTTTGTGTATTGGCACCCACACACATATGAGATATTTAACAATAAAGTTACAGTAGCCAATACAAATAGGCATCTCCAGAACTACACTAACACACCACAACATACAGTAGTGTGTTGTCAGGAAAACAACCTCTCACGCAATGTCAACAAAACAAAGGAGATGATCGTGGACTTCAGGAAACAGCAGAGGTAGCACCCCCCATCCACATCAACAGTACAGTAGTGGAGAAGGTGGAAAGTTTAAGTTCCTCGGAGTACACACGGACAAACTGAAATGGTCAACCCACACAGATAGTGTGGTGAAGAAGGCGCAACAGCGCCTCTTCAACCTCAGGAGGCTGAAGAAATGTGGCTTGTCACCTAATACCCTCACAAACCTTTACAGATGCACAATTGAAAGCATCCTGTCGGGCTGTATCATCGCCTGGTACAGCAACTGCTCCATCCTCAACCGCAAGGCTCTCCAGAGGGTGGTGCGGTCTGCACAACGCATCACCGGGGGCGAACTACCTGCCCTCCAGGACACCTAGAGCACCCGATGTCACAGGAAGGTCAAAAGATCATCAAGGACAACAACCACCCGAGCCACTGCCTGTTCACCCCACTATCATCCAGAAGGCGAGGTCAGTACAGGTGCATCAAAGCTGGGATCGAGAGACTGAAAAACAGCTTTTATCTCAAGGCCATCAGACTGTTAAACAGCCATCACTAGCACAGAGAGGCTGCTGCCTACATACAGACTCGATTAATTGGCCACTTTAATAAATGGATCACTGGTCACTTTACATAATACCATTTTAATAATGTTTACATATCTTACATTACTCATCTCATACATATATACTGTATTTTATACCATCTATTGCGTCTTGCCTATGCCGCTTGGTCATCGCTCATCCATATATTTATATGTACATATTCTTATTCCATCCCTTTAGATTTGTGTGTATTAGGTACTTGTTGTGTGTATTAGGTAGTTGTTGTGTGATGTTAGATTACTTGTTAGATATTACTGCACTCTCGGAACTAGAAGCACAAGCATTTCGCTACACTCGCATTAACATCTGCTAACCATGTGTATGTGACCAATTCAATTGGATTGGATTTGAGTATAGGCTAAAAATCTAACACTTTGGACTTTGACCTGGACAACTGTTGATAAAACCTGGATTTTTTGGTACACTGTAACATATACTATATAGCATCATAAGAATTAAGTGTTCAGTTTATTCTCTTTAAGGTCAAGGATGACTTTTCCCTGTCAGAGAGGGGAGCTATTTTTTAGGCAGTTAAAAGTGTTACATTTAGCCTCATGTTTGCTGGACTGGATTTCCCCTGTAACGTTACTCCTTGTTCTTTTGTTACTGAACTGAAGCCCTGATTTTGAAGAACATTCGTAATTGACCATAGGCAACTGTTGACTTACATAAGGCTTTATAGGCTATGTACTGTATTGATGTCTCATCATTTAAGCTGTTCATCGAATTTCCATTGAAAGTTCCCTTCGCCTACACCCCCCTCAAGCATCACGCAACCAGGACCGGCACGCCCTGCCTATCCTGGAACCGTGACCTCATCTGAATCACACTTCTCTGGGTTGGAGGAGTGCACATTAACTTTCCTCATCATTCCTGCCATTTTATCTGGCTTTCAAAACTGGAACGCTGCGCTTCGCTAATGCGTTCATACATATTACATTCCAAAGTAGATATTTTAATACTTTTGTTAAGCCATTCTTAGGCTGAAGCTGAACTAAAGAAACATTTCGGGAAACACCTGGATAGCCTACTGCTTTGGCTTATACAATTTAAATTTTTCCACGTGAGATTTATATTCTGCTCTTTCGGTCCATTCCAAAGACTATTATACTATTTGTAGCCTATATCCTGTTTCGAATAGACTAAAGCAGCTTTTACCACAATATTTTATTTTTCTATACCAAAAGTTTTCTTTTTAACCAAATAGTACGACAATGGCAGGTTTGAATTCTTTGGAAGCTGTGAAGAGAAAGATCCAGTGTTTGCAACAGCAAGCCGACGATGCAGAAGACCGGACGCAGGTTTTACAGAGAGAACTGGATGGGGAACGAGAACTTCGGGAGAAAGTGAGACAATAGAATACTTATCTTTTCCCTCTCTCTGTCTATTCCCTTTGGAAACATCTTTTACCTGTCCTTCTCCCCCTGACCAAGTCTGTCATGTTCGCTATTACAGAACAGTGTTGCGTTCTGTAATAGTGTGGTAAAGCCACGTTAATTAATTGATTTGCCGGTAGTGATGAAGACAATGCATGGCGTTGGTCTCCAAAAAAAACTGGATAATCATTCTCAGAGGTGTTATAAAAGTAGGAATCATACATCTTTGTCTTAGAAAGTCCTCTATTGACATATTTCATAGCATTAATATATGATCTTATTCTCGTTTTGGACATTGTCACATTTACTTTTCATTATAAAGGGAGTAAGCTGTAAGTAGGCTACTTCATTAGTATTACATCTTAATAAGGCCTAATTTTGGTTTGTATAAGTGCAAATACTGGAATAAGATGTTAGTAGCCTATAGGTAAACAGGGTAATTCTGGAGGGCCAGTTCAAACTTAGCTGGATGGTTCAAAAAGTATTTCACACACTGTTCCTTTTTAAATGTGCCTAGGAGATCTGAATCATCAAACATAATATGATGATATTTCCAATATAAGTATTAAATGCCTTGTCGCATTATGCAATATTAGATTTTGACAGAGAGTGAGGGAGGGAGAGAGAGATTGGAGAAAGAATGAGAGCGAGAGAGGGAGAGAGAGTTGTGGAGTTACTGCTCAGTAGAATGGGAGGCAGTCTTGACATGTTATGTATGTTAAAATACTTGATTATGTACGTAGAGAGCGTATGTAGGCTACCATTTGCATACTTGTAGGAGGCCCGATGAGAGAATTAGAGAGAGAAAGCTCAGGTCTTTCCTGGAAAGGCAGCAGAGGTGAGGTAATGAGAGGATCTGGCTAAAGGAAGGGTTTCCCCTTCATTTCAGAGGAATCTATTGCAGGGAGCAAAGAAAGAGAGATGTGAAATGGATGGAATTGTCCTCCATGAGAAGCCCAGGATGTCAATGTGCCAGACCACTGGCATCTTGGGAGTTGTTGTCAGCTATAGGCCTTGTGGGGATGCAGCTTTCACTGATAAATGGTAACAAACAAAGAAGAGAGAACCTCAAGGCTCACTGATGACAGAATACTGACTTATCATTGTACCATCTAAACGCTGTGACATGTCTTTTCAATAACCAAAAACATTGTATTTTCAGCTGTTTGAAGCTGGTGTACAAAACCAAAAGTAATACACGCACAAACTAAACATAAGAATGGGAAACCAAGAAAGAGCGCACATAGAACAGATCTACCGCTTCTTAGACTTGCTTTCAATGAGGATGACAGATCTATAGCTCATAGTTCCATGTGAATTTGGTCAGGTCGCTCAAAAAGTTACATATTGCAGCTTTAATTCATCCCTTGAATTAACCCCAAGGCCCCAAACTGGTTGCTATTGAGATCTGCCATTCATTCACAGTTTACTCAGACATAGACTGTCTTAACATCATTTCAGTCTTTTCAGCTTCAAAGCATAAGAACACGTACCTCTTAAACTCAAGCTATTTGTCTGTGTTCAAGGATGAAAAGACTTGAAGTGGTTGACTGAGCACTTGTGTAGCAACCTTATGGGAGTATGGGCCCATGTGTGAGTAATTGGCGCAGAGCAGGATGATTTCTTGGCACAACAAACCCTTTCATTGCAACATGGTGCACAAAAGAGGGAATGTTGGTGTGTCTTTGAGGTAATGAATCGTCTTTTGAATAGTTAAAGCAGGGAGACTCTTTTGGCATCAAACAAATTCCTTGACGTTAATTTGGTGTGAAGTGGTATTCGTGTCTTTCAAGGCGTTACTTTACTTCACACAACACCCTCAGCTTTTGTTGAATCACCATTGAAAGATTCAATTGAGAAAAGTGTGAGGAGCAAAGTGTGCCCCATTTACATTCTTCTGGATATTCATTTCAACAGTTCTCACAGTTTAGTTTAGAGATTATTTGAGGTAAGATCTATTTTCCATTCATGTAGATGAGAGGGATGATTGCCACCCACTGGGCACAGACACCAATTCACATCTATTCCACGCTGGTTTAAGGTAACTTCTTTGAAATAACGTGGAAACAACGTTGATTCAACCAGTGTGTGCCCAGTGAGTAGATATAGCCCAGGCTCTGCTAACTCCATTCCCAGCCGAGCCAAGCCTCTTCCTGGAGGGAATACCTCTGGCTCGATATAGACCTTTTTGCGCCAAACCACAGATCTAGGATCGGATTACCCTACCCCCAGTCCTAGTCTTAACCATTAGAGGGATGAAACAGTATCTGACCCAGTATCAGTGGTTAGAGACGTAGCTTCTCTACTCCCTGCCCCTGAGGAACATGCCCAGGATACTGCCTGTTGCCAGCTCCACTCCGACACTTCCTGTGCTTCAGCCCAGATCAGCAGGAAGATAAGCAGATGCTGGACATTTCTCCCAGGCCTGGGCTCTATGATACAGACACATCCTGATAATGTGAAGAGTCAAGACAACCCAGTTGCTATTTTGAAGTTGGCCACTGACTTTGTTGCTGAAAGTATTTCTCACCAATACTTTTTTCTTTGAAATACCCCAACTATTCCCTTCTTCTAAAAGTATTGTTGTCTGTCCCTCTCACCAAGCTTTAAATTACATTTGTTTGCTTAGATCTATGCTTTTGACAGCCACGTAAACATACAGCAGCCTACAGTGAATGCCAAATAGGCCTAGATCTGTTGACTGTCCTGTCTGGTAATTGGCTAGTGGTTTCCTGCCCCTAATAGCACCAGGATGAATTGCATGCTATGGAAAGAATTACTTCCTTGTTCCACTGGATTTTTCTCTATGGGAATATCACCACTTTCCTAATTTAACTTCAACAGTAATGCATTTTGGCATTAATTGAAGTTCCGCGGGGCACTCCTTTGAGCCTTCGAAGTACAGTATTTGTGGGAGTGGATCAGGGATGCAGTGACGGGTAAACGCACATAAACTTTTACGCTGTTTACGCACTTTTTTTTTGGTGAAATAGCTTTTACTCACCTTTTTATTTGGTTAATAATCGTTTACCTACTTCTTATTGTGTTCCCAGCGTTGATCAATACTCAGAACACGAATATTCTATATGGGGTCCCCTGAAATGTACATGGAGTCCACTGAGAGAGTCTGTAACCTTATCAAACTTGTGTCTCTTCAAATGGGTATAGAGTACATTTTAGAGTCAACTAAGAGCCTTTTACACTGGTGCACTTAAGCAGTTTACAATACAGAATTGCAGTGCAGCTCACATGAGATACTAAGAACATGAACATGATTTTAAAAAACACCACATTTCAATATAAACATCTCCACATCCTATTTTTCTGGACTTTTCTAGCATCCAAATGGACTATTTTGGGAGGGATTACCTTATATGCATTTTGTGTAATTTTTACTACAGAAAATGACATTAGGCCTTCCCTATAGACATGCATGAAAATCCAATCAAACAATACAGTTCTAAAAATGTAATATGTTTTGGTTTATATCGGTGGTTGTTCGTCTTATCTCGATCACCCACTGGAGTTTATATTTTACCACTACATCGCTGGAGTGGATGTTGTCTTATACTTACTTACAGTGTTGACCAGGGGTCCCACTGGCTGCCATGCATAGTGACAGGCCTAAGCTTGTCCACTGCTTTAGAGTTGTGGGAGGGGGGTCACCACGATATATAGACCAGTAATTAGTTTTACTAGCGGAATGTTTACTTGACCTGATGGCACTTAACTCTCTGGTCTCTGCTGTCAGCAAGGCTCAAGATTTAAGACCCAATTGAGCTCTTGCATCCTTATTTGCATGCGTACCCACACTACTGTGGACCCTACTGAAGCTCAGGCCTTTGGTTTTACCCATGTTCTAAGACTCATATACGAATCAGTGAGCAGTGAGCAGTCTCCACTATAAAGCTGGCTTAAGTCTGGATGAAGAATGGAGCAGGGTCTGAATGTGGCTGAAATATGATGGAGTTGTCCTCTCTATTGATTCAGCATCCTATTTGCATCGAAAAGGTGTGTGGAGCTGCATTAGAAGCATGTGCCTGATGTTTAATAGCCTGCCTTTACATATCTCATTCTCCTCCTGACATGCCTGCTTATATGAGGCTGTCTTTGCATGTCAAGTCTCTGCTAACAGATGGGATCACACCAGGACTGGACCAGCATATAACATAGCGCCTGCCTGTAACACTTCCATAGAAACCCAAGCCTTATGCTCTTCATTACCCAACCATCCTCAAATTAAGCAATTATTACATTCCTGATGTCTCACTTCCTTGTGCTGTAGCCCTCCTTCCCTCTCAATGTCTGTGACTCAACAGGATGAGTGCAACAACAGGAATGTAATTTCCTAATGAATGGCATGTCTCACCTCCTTGGTCCTTTGTGGCTCAGTTCAAGTACCCCTCGCTGCGGCACATAGAACGGGGTGGGGTCGGCTGTGGGGCTGACCCCATCCACAACACATTTTCATTGGTGGAGGCGCATTCGCATTCCACCACGTTCGAGACGTTTGTTTGTTTGCAACACAACCTAGCCTGCGTGGTTATACGTCAGCACGTACATGCAGCTACTGATCAGCTAGCTTTCCACTCTAGCTCTAGCTAGCTGGATAGCATTATAACTAGGTTTACAGAGTCAGTCACAACTGTCACATCACATGTTTACAGAGTCAGTCACAATAAAAAACATTTGTTTCTAAAACATTTTGGGTAATAATTTTGGTTGCCTGTAAATACTTTTTTATGCATGCTTATAGTGCTATAGCAATTCACTTTTCACACTTCGAAAATGTTTGTTACTCCATTGCTATGGTCACCATTGGCTGTCGTCTGCCGTGTGTGTGTGTGTGTGTGTGTGTGTGTGTGTGTGTGTGTGTGTGTGTGTGTGTGTGTGTGTGTGTGTGTGTGTGTGTGTGTGTGTGTGTGTGTGTGTGTGTGTGCGTGTGTGCGTGTGTGTATGTGAATGCACTAGAGTTAGTGCTATCCGATATTCTTGGGACATCCCTACCATAAACCCTAACTTTAACCCCTACCCTTACCCTAACGTTAATTGTAACCCTTAACTAACCTTAACGGTCATGTATAGTCAAAATATTTTTTTTGCTCTTGAAATTGGATGATATTTGGATGAAACCAGTTCAAAGTATGATGACCAAAGTATAACAAAGTATGGTGCTTCTACATTGATACGGTTTGATCATTAAGATACTGGTCCCTTCCCCCATGTCAAACACTTGGATTCAGGATTATTAAGGGGATGGGGGTTACTCTTATTTCAATACACCAATGGTAACATGATATTCTCTTACCTAATTTAAATAATTACAGCCTTATAACCAACATTGGAGAAGGTGTGTTTTGCAGAGGGGCGTGGTTAATATAGCTAGATAGCTACTCAACTGCTGCCAAAATTTGACTGTACTGTACTGGAAAACTTTTATTTGTATTGCTTTTAAATCTTTTAAATTATTTTTTAAATCTTATTAACACTTTGTTCTAGCTAGCTATTTGTGTAGGTAGCTATCAAGTAAACACAATGATATAGTAACTTGTTGACTGAACTCTAGAATGCCTACTTCAAGTGTTTTAGTACTAGTCTGTAATCTCAGGACTTAGTCAGGAAATATAATAAAAAATGTACACTATTCATCTATGGCAAAGATACTTATATGTTTCCCATTTCATCTGTGTCTGGTGTTAGCTACTTAATGGCTAGCTAGGTCTTCAGCCACCATGGAACAAAAGGGAGGAGGGTTGTTCAAAACTCTGATGCAGTTGTCATGTCAACACATCCATCAGTGCTGCTGTGAACCGCATCACAAGAAACATGCCAAACGGGAGTATGTATAAAAACAAATAACATCATTGATGCAATTTCAATGTTGTTTCAGTTGCTTTGGGTTTCACCAAATTTGCTTGAGATGATTTTAGTGCAACACTGTTCACTGCATCCAAGTTTCTTGACATAGGCGTTTCAAATAGCTGTCAGTCAAGGCGAGCTCATGATTATAAGCCCCCCCCCCAATCAGCCTCTTTTTTTAACTTCCTGGTCTTTAGCCATGAGAGAAAAATACATTTTTCTCCAAATTTGAGCATTTCTATCCCCCAAAAAAATATTATAGGTGATATTTTAGTCACTCAAAAGGCTATTTTACATGGAATCAGAATGACTGATCGGGACCTTTAACCCTTACCAGAACCATTTTACATTTAATCTTCAATGGGGCAAAGTCAGAGTCGGGAAGTCCAAAGGGTTCTGGATAGCACGGACCAAGGCACTAGCCGCTTTGACAAGAGGGACAAGCGCGTACCAGAGCCATGTATTTAGATTAATAAATGCAAGGCTCTGGTGGGTACCAGGCATACCCAACTCCACTCATCGCTTGTATGTATGGAAATAACTCTTAAGCAAAGATGGTTTAGTTTGAAAACTATGTCTTAAGTATGGATATGGTAGTAGTAGTCTTGGTCCTGGTTGAATAGCACAGAGCGTCTGCTCTTTTCATAAAGTATGGTCCGCAAATAAAAATGCGTGGTGTGCTGGGTCGTGCCCGCCCGGTTCCATGAGCCACAGCGGGTGGTAAGAGCGTGACACTAGCGACGCCAGGGTCTTGGGTTCGATTTCCGCTGGGGCCATCAATGCGAAAATGTATTTAGGCACTGTATAAGTCGCTTTGGCAAAAAGAAAGTGCGAAATTATATAGCCAATCCCTGTCGTCTATTGCTCAGAATTTACATAATTGTTGCCATTGAAAAGGCTCTGGTGTTGATATAAAGTATCTTGAAGTTATATTGACAGCATAAAGAAAGCCAGTCGCGTGGCCAAAGGGAGGGAGATACCACTGTGTGCAGAGCGGGGACAAAGGGAGTGATTCAGCACTCCAGATGCTGGGCTAACAACATCAAGCTTATTCTAGTGAGCTGCGGGCGCTCATTGAGGATGCTGTGTCAGTGTGTAATTAGTGTCAGTAGGGTGTCGCTGTGTCATCAGCTGCCAAGCTTCAAACAGCCTCCATATAACATAACACATTCAGCTGGTACTGCAGATATATTGTAGCTACCTACGTGCAAGGAGTTTTTCCTGACCAATATAACTTGGGTTTTAAGTTTTTCCTGATCTGGCCATGGGATCAGAAAAAAACCTCCCGGTCCTAGTTAAATACCATAACGTTAACAGAGGTTGCACGTTTTTCCTGACCAGGAGACTCTCCTGACCCTAGCCATAGCTACTGACAGACTTTTCATTCTGAACACATTATTGTTGATAGCTATATTAAGTGCCATCATGATGTAATATTAGACATGTCATTAATGTAGTTTGTTTAGTTTCTCACCAGACATTTCCTATCGCCATTCGTAGTTGGGGCGGCAGGTAGCCTAGTGGTTAGTGCGTTGGACTAGTAACCGAAAGGTTGCTAGATCATAATCCCCGAGCTGACAAGATAGAAATCTGTCGTTCTACCCCTGAACATGGCAGTTAACCCACTGTTCCTAAGCCGTCATTGTAAATAAGAATTTGTTTTTGACTGACTTGCCTTGTTATAATAATAATAATTGGATCGGCTTAGTTTATATGAGGAAGAGCTAACAGAGCACGTCCTTGTAGCTCGGTATCTTTCCTTTTCCTAAATCCCAGATGGTTTAATTTAAGCATTGTTTTCTGTGTGAGTGTCTATGTGTGATTGTGTGTGTGTGTGTGTGTGTGTGTGTGTGTGTGTGTGTGTGTGTGTGTGTGTGTGTGTGTGTGTGTGTGTGTGTGTGTGTGTGTGTGTGTGTGTGTGTGTGTGTGTGTGTGTGTGTGTGTGTGCGTGCGCGCGCGCGAGTGTGTGTGTGTGATTGCTCTCAAACATCTTCCTGGCACTGCACCACAAACATTCTTTTGAGTATGTTTTACCATATAAGGCGTGCAGGCAGCCGGAGAATGCCGGGTGACTAAGGAAGGGGCATGGCTAGGGAAAGAGAGAAAGAGGGAGAGCGAACTCTCCTCTGACCCTGAACTGACGGAGAAAGAAAGAGGGGAAGGAGGAAGGAGAGGGTTGGCTTCCTGTTCCTTTTCTACCCTTTACCCCCGTGAAACGTATTCCACTTCCTTTCTCTCAAAAAGAGTCATTACATTTAGTCTAAAACGTTTCATGTGTGACAGGAATGTACTCGTACTGTATATGGTGAGCCTGTAAGCTGTTATGTCAGCTTATTGTAAATGTGTTGCATACTTTTCTTTGTGGTACTTTTCAAGTCTCCAGAGTATTCATTAGCGACAATCCATAATGGCATGGGCCTGGTCCATAGATAAGTGACTGTGTAGCTGAAACTAACAACAACAAAATGCCTCTCCCATCCAACCCTGAGAGACTTCAGTTGTTGAATGCCAGTATCTACCATCGTCATGCGTCTCACAGAAGAATGCCTGGTTCCCTCCACATGGCTGAATGAATTCCCTTCGGACGCATGAAGGGATATACTGTATAGATGGATAAGCATGTTTTAAAACCCACAGAGTTTTGTCTGAGGGAGATTTCCCATCTTAATCGAAGACATTTCACTGTACTTGTGCACATGACAATAAAAAGATAAAAACTTGAAAGTCTGATGTTAGATCGCCATTATAAACTAGTACCTCAACACTATTGCGCATTGTTTTAGTGGTAAATCCCCTGGTAATCGTGTTTCTATGCTGCTGATATTTTGACTACAGCCGTTAAACTGTTCAGGAAGCTAGCTCTGTTGCTAACTGCCTGCCTGTCTGTATCTGGACCTGTTTTACAGCCGCAAACCGACCTGCATACCTAACTGACCTGCGCTCATGAATAGAATGTTTGTTAATGTGTGGAGGAATTCTCCAGATAGACATTACTTCACCCAGGAAATAACAATCCGTTTTTCCGGCCTGGTTTGTATTTTCTTTCAAACTGTCTAGCAGTTGATCTGATATCCATAAAATCCCATAAAGAAGTTAGGGAACAATATATTATCCACAATGATTCATTTTGTGGTCAATTTATGCAACAGCATTCACTTTCTGGAAAATCGGTCATCGTCGCGTTGGATTCAATTGGCTTTTAGCTGGCTGGCTGTTGTTCCATCAACCTTTCATTTAACAGACATTTCCTGCCCTCCTCCACTGTCTCTTTACAGGCTTCTGTCGTAACTAGGGAAAGACAGAGAGAGAGAGAGAGAGGGAGGGAGGATGGGTGGGGTGTCAGTCAGGCCTGAAAGAGAGGGAGAGATCAAGAGAAGGCAAAAGAGAGGCATAGAATGGAGAGTGCTGACTAACCACCAGTCCCTGAGCAGAGCAGGAAGCCGTGTCTCTCTCCCACAGTCAGCTCAGAGCAGAGCAGGAAGCCGTGTCTCTCTCCCACAGTCAGCTCAGAGCAGAGCAGGAAGCCATGTCTCTCTCCCAGTCAGCCCTGAGCAGAGCAGGAAGCCATGTCTCTCTCCCACAGTCAGCTCAGAGCAGAGCAGGAAGCCATGTCCCTCTCCCACGGTCAGCCCTGAGCAGAGCAGGAACCCATGTCTCTCTTCCACAGTCAGCTCAGAGCAGAACAGGAAGCCATGTCTCTCCCACAGTCAACCCAGAGCAGAGCAGGAAGCCATGTCCCTCTCCCACGGTCAGCCCTGAGCAGAGCAGGAAGCCATGTCTCTCTCCCACAGTCACCCCTGAGCAGAGCAGGAAGCCATGTCTCTCTCCCACAGTCAGCTCAGAGCAGAGCAGGAAGCCATGTCTCTCTCCCACAGTCAGCCCAGAGCAGAGCAGGAATATCCAGCCCATGAGAAAATGGAATGGAATGGCACTCACTCTGCACAAATAGCTCCTAATTACCCTTTCCCCCTGTGCTCTGTTTGCTCCCTCTCCAACTGGAAACCGCCCTCTCTGTGGCCCTTTTATTCCAGGCCCTAGCCCTAACGTGTGTTTTACTGGCCTCTGAGACAGCATGTCTCTGGCATGCAGGCCTAGTGTTCAGTCCTCACACCCATGGTAACTACCTGACTGAAAGACTGACTGGCTGGAGATAGGACCAAGTGATAGAGGGCAGTGGAGGGCAGCTCCCTTTGTCAACACGCCTTGTAATTAGGAGGAGAGTAACTGCAGGTTATGTAAAATGGGTCTGGTCATGGTCAGCCAGAGGCAGGCCTGCGGGTGCTGTACTGAACTGTGGGAGAAGTAGTAGTAGGGCCTGAGTGAGTCGGAGTTTGCTGGAGAACTTCCATTGCACTGGTCTGGAGTCAGTTCGCTGGGAGGTGGATATGCTTATGGACTAAATAAATGTTTGCTTTTCTGTTTGCTTTCTACAACGTGGATCGTTTATCGAGTGAAGAGCATCCATTTTAGTACAACAGCGTTACGATGTGAGTGTGACCCTGATATCTGTCTAACCTTTGACCCTTCTTCCCTCTCTCTTCTCCCAGGCGGAGGGTGATGTGGCGGGTCTGAACCGCAGGATCCAGCTAGTGGAGGAGGAGTTGGACCGGGCCCAGGAGAGGCTGTCTACCGCGCTGCAGAAACTGGAGGAGGCAGAGAAGGCCGCAGACGAGAGCGAGAGGTCAGTACCAGCCAGCCACAGAACCTGATGGATTTATAATCTTTAATTTGACAGCATATTTATATGCCCTATATTCCTGCTAATTTGAGGCCTGTTGGATGGTACCGTTATAAGGTTTGTTGCTATGTGCTTTGCTAGCAAATGACAAGCCCCTTCAATAGCGTACTGAAAGCGCGCTCTTTCCCAGACAGCCATCTTGATTGTGTAAAACGATTCAATGTGCCTCCATGTTGAATGGGCTATCTAAATGACACTTGAAATTGAGTGTGCCTTGGGTGTTGCTGACATCGCTGTGTCTCCTGTCCAATCAGAGGAATGAAGGTGATAGAGAACAGGGCCTCCAAGGACGAGGAGAAGATGGAGATCCAGGAGATGCAGCTGAAGGAGGCCAAGCACATCGCTGAGGAGGCCGACCGCAAATACGAGGAGGTGAGACGTCATACAGTCCCATAGAGATGGTACTGTCTGCAGTTCTACACCAACCGTCTGTTCACCCATCCATAGTATTTTCATCCTGTTCTCCCATTCACTCCTCTTCCTTTTCATATTCCTTTTCATCTTACTGTTCACTCATACAGTTGGCTCTGTCTACCTTAGGTGGCCCGTAAGCTGGTGATCTTGGAGGGAGAGCTGGAGAGAGCTGAGGAGAGGGCAGAGGTCTCAGAACTGTAAGTGCAGCACAGTCCGCCTATTATGCTGGAATACAAAGGGGAATTGGGGGTTAGGACCTCTTTGATGGGTGTCCAGTTAAAAACGGGGATTTTCTGCCATAAGCTAAAATGGACATCAGTAACTTGAAGGTTTTTCCAGGCTTGTGTAGCTATTACGATGTCAAAGCGAAGTACTTTTCTTCCTATCTCGCCCTGTAGTAAATGCAGTGACCTGGAGGAGGAGTTGAAAAATGTGACCAACAACCTCAAGTCCCTAGAAGCCTCGTCTGAGAAGGTCAGTGTGCATACTATTACATCATACAAGTAAATGCAGTCAACTGCTGATAAGTGAACGTTGGATAAGTGCAAAGTGCGGTGTAGATCACCATTCCCAAATCAAAATACATGACTTGAACTTATTCTGGATATCTGCATGTTCGGGGTTAGTTCACCCACTTCAGGGATGTCCCGAGCCTTTGCATTTATCAGGAGTTGACTCTACATGGCTGACGTGAAAGCAGAGTAGTTTTGAGTATAATCACTGCCTGCCGCACTTTTACCTTCACAGACGTCAGAGCAAAGACCCTGTTATCACCAGACAAACTGGACGTTGATTTCTTTATGAGAATGTTGATGATGCATGAAGGTGTAATAGTCCTAAACCAGCACAGATTTGTCTCTGCGTTCCTACCCAGCCGCTCTAGTGCCAGTCACGCCACATGATTCCACCGTAGCCACTTAAGCAGTTGCCCTGTGCTGATTAAATCAATGTCCTTATCTTTGGCATCGCAGCACAATGTGTTCCTTATACCAACACATAGCCAGTTTGATCACACCTGAAGAGTTGTGTTACAACTAAGCATGGTTGACAAACAGTCCTGCAAGACCATCAGTCTCTGTGCACTTTCATGCTAATATGTCTGTATCTGTCTTGGAGTTCAGACATGTTCAAGAGTTCAGAGCTTGTCTGTAACAGACTTGTATTTTGACAGTACTCAGAAAAAGAGGACAAGTATGAGGAGGAGATCAAGGTTCTTAGTGACAAGCTGAAGGAGGTAAGCAACTGCTGGCAGCTGATTCTTAATTCATCCAGTAGTAAACCAATTTGCTCCATGTCTAAGATGGCGTCTTGTTCTGACGCCCTCCCACTCCCTCTGTGTCCCCCAGGCTGAGACTCGTGCAGAGTTTGCAGAGAGGACTGTGGCCAAACTGGAAAAGTCCATCGACGACCTGGAAGGTATGAGTGCTTTGTTTAAGAAACTGTTACAAACTGCTCTATGGCAATATAGAAGAGAAAGTCAACTTATCTTAGTGTAGAGCAAGTTACTGCAAGTTCGACATATTTTATTGCATGATATTAGACTATATTTTGAAAGAACAGTTTTATCATTGTTTTTAGTAGCAACTCAGACCTGTAAACCTGAGTATCTCTAACAAGAATAACATACAGGGACTGTAGTATATCAGGCAAGTGAGGCCACAGTTTACCATATACATTTCTCCCAGGGAGACGTTCCAATTTATTAAATTACTAAAGATGTCAAAGCTTGTTCAGGAATCCTCAGTGGGTGTAGTTTCCTAGGTCAAGAGGTCTGGTTATTTAATCCTCTCCGTGAGCAAAGAAACATCATCTTAATATACACAGTTCCATTTTGTGATAACGTTTCACTTTGACACGGTCCCAGCAAGGGTTTTGTGTTTCAACTAGCTGGAAATATTTCTCTGGAAGAAAGGGTACCTTGCCAAACGTATGGAAACTTCTCCGACAAGCTAATAAAACACACTGCTGTGGTCTCAAGTGTAAAGAAATATGTAGGCCCATTCTCTACTAACCGGCAAAACGCTGGCTTCCAAAGAGAACCACTTTTTGTGTCTGCTGTCTGCACAAAGGACAAAGTATGCTCAAATTCCTTTTAGATCAGCATATTTGGTCCTAAAGCCACATGAATGGGTTTACCGGTATGAAGTACTTTGATGAAAACCTTTAAATGGGCTTAATTGCATAAGGTAGTCACCTCCTGCCCATAAAAAAAGATTTCCAACATTTTTTTTTTTAAATGCTCACAGGTAGACAAACATCTCTTATCTTTCTGGCATATTCTGTTCTTAAATGTTTATACTGTATGAATTTTCTCTTCTGCAACCAGTGACCTGTCCTCTATTTCTCTTCCCTCTCTTTTTGCTGCTATTTCTTTTCTCATTTCCTGTCCTCCATCTCTCTCTCTGCTACTGCTGCTTCCCTTGGGCCTTACCTGCACTACTTCCTGCTGCGCTTTGACCTCCAGATGAACTGTACGCTCAGAAGCTGAAGTACAAGGCAATCAGCGAGGAGCTGGACCATGCCCTCAATGACATGACCTCCTTGTAGATGTCTCTTCCTGTCTGTCTCATGCTGTCTCTAGGGTGTCTGTCCTCTCACCCTTCCCACTGTAGGCCTACTGTGTCCCAGGGTTCACTTCCAGAAACACAGGCCTTTCACCAGTTCTCTGTGTCTTCTGTCCATCTCACTGTGCAAATGAAACTCATTAAAAGCCTAATCTTTCCTACATCAAAACCAGCCTTTCTTCTTGAATGAAATGTTTAAATGTTTCAAAACAACTGTTTTAAGAAGGTGAGAATTTATGGAGTGACGTATGCATCACGTTGAGTGTCCCTCACCTCTTTTGCATATATCTCACACAACTATGTATCTCTTGACTAACACACTCCTGGTTGCAGTTTCAGTATTTGAGGTGTGTTCACAGCAACGTGTTTTAAAAAGTGTGCTTTTTGCTTACAGCTCATAAGATCGGAAATGTCCAGTGGCTTTGTCTTTTAAGTTCAGTTCAACAAATTGCTTTCAATAGACTGTTACTGTACATAGCTGCTGAATAGATGCAGACTTCACCATCATCCGTGTTTATGCATGCAAATCTGCCTTTTGTTTTGGGTAGGGTTCTTTAGTGTGGTTGGGGTTTGCATATGGAACAACTTAACATGACCATAGCAGTTATGTTAAACAGCTGTTGGACATACTGTATAAGAATCGCTTTGGCGTCAGTGTAGACTATTGTTTACTAAACCTAAGGAGAATGAATGAATATGAATCAACTTTATGATGCTCCTGTCCTGTGTGGTTTCATTCAATTATTCTTCAATATGTCATTATTTTTTATTTTCCAGAAAAATTAGCGGGTGCCAAAGAAGAGAACTTGGGGATGCATCAAGTCCTGGATCAAACACTGCAAGAGCTCAACAGCTTATAAAAATTATGAAGAAGATGGAGAGGATAAAAGTCTTGCAACGTTCCATAAATATTCCATTTCGTTCCACATTTTCAGCTGTAAAGTCTTATTCCCAGTGAAAGGGGATTAACTTAAATACTTGTACCCTTAATATTCTCTTCTCTTTTTAAGTCACAACTTTCTCTCTCTCTCTTTAAGAGAAATACATTCCAAATCACCAGCTTCCTCGAATCCCGTTTCTTATGTTTACAGCATTTTGTTTTATGGCACTTTGAGATTATAGACCAACATTAAAATAAAATGGATTATGACCATATTTACAGTCTTATATTCAGACCAATTAGTAAAGGATAGAAAAAAACGACAATTCATATCTGAAGTGTGCACTCCAAGAGCATGTTTTTGAAATAGGTCATGTGACATGGTCTTCATTTTATGTATGATTCATGAGCTCCACCTAGAGGTCTTATGTGAACAGTTTACAGGAATCAGCTTTACTGTCCATGCACCCATTGACATGATCATATTTAATGCATTCACAATGCGTGTGATCATATTCACAGGTTGGACTGTGCCTTTTCAGAATGAGCCAATATTCTACCTTTGGTGTGCTTGTGTGTGTTAACATGGTCGTTGAGACTAGAGGATGACTAGGAAAGTATGGTGAACATGTCTGTGGTGCTACTTGTGGTGGTATAATACTATGACTGACAGACAGTCAGGTGGAGTGTTTGCCAAAGCCAAACTCAAATGTTTTTGATGTGAAAAGAGCCTCATACAAATCCTTTAAAGAACTGCATCCCATCCTCTGACTTAACCTATAATCTGTATGGTTTTAAAGTGCCCCCATATGCTGACATGCAGCTTCATAGCACCTCCTTTCCACTATCCCAGCTCTACATTCGACTGCCTAGCCTTGGATATAAAATCACATTCCTGGTATTAAATGTGGTGGTAGCATATGCAGTAAACGTTATGCCAAATAAGCACCACTGGAGCCTCAATCAAGGTAATAAAACATGGATACTTATTGTATATAGTAGAATAATGTTAGTTATTGAGAAGATGTATTGCTCCAGTTTTTCACCACTTTCCGGCAGGGGAACTCTCGAAACCAAAGAATACACATACCGGAGAAGATGAACCCTCAAATGTTTTTATTGTTGTCTGTGAAGGTGATCATGGCTTCTCATCCTTGGCCCGTGAAAAAAGGTTCTCATTTGACTTGAGTGTGTTGAAATGTTTCATTCACCTTTCCCTCTTTCAATCTAATAAATTTTTACAAAACAAAGTAACCTGGCTTAAGCGATTGTTTATTTGATTATTTACTAAGAAAAAATATACATTTCATACACATACAGAGGCAGACTATTTCAACTTATATTATATCATATTATTCCTATTCAATATGAAAAGAAGACATAATATTGTAGCTGAACATTAATCTGCTTGTATTTTGCATGAAAGACATCACAATAAGATCAAAGCACTGTCAATCAGCTCCGCTAAATATACCCATTCCAATCAACATAATGTAAGCTAAAATTAAGACTGAACAGTCAGAATCATCCATGGTCCACCTTCCACGACTATCAGAGTTGAAAGCTCACTACTGAAACCTCCCTCAGTGTTGCTTTCTTCTGAATGAGCAGCCTGCACAGAGGCGAGAAAGAGAAGTTGAAGTTAATAATCAGTAGACATTCAATAGAGCTCTAAACTGATATCGTGTGCACCTATGCTACTGTATAAGTTCAGGCTCTTGAGCAATGTGACTGTACAACTTCTTACCCTCAGTGAGGCGACATTTCCCCCCTCTGGGCTGGCACAGGACGAAGGAGCAGCCGCCACAGGGCACCACTCTCTGGGCATGACTGAACACTGTGGTGATCCTGTAGCAGCCTGGAATAAACGGGAAAACAAAGATGTTTTTCTGTTCCCTTATAATGTTTTTATTAAAGTGATAGTTCGGGATTTTGGCAATCACGCCATTTATCCACTTCCCCAGAGTCAGATGAGCTCATGGATACCATTTTTATGTACCTGCGTAGTTTGAAGGAAGCTGCTAACTAGTGTTAGTGCAATTGCTAACAAGCGTTAGCGCAATGTCTGGCATGCTAGCTGTTCCTGTAGATTTTGTCATTGCGCAAAGCTAAAAGATACATAAAAATGGTATCCACAAGTTCATCTGACTCTGGGGAAGTAGCTAAAGGGCCTCATTGCCAAAATCCCGATATATCCCTTTAATAAGCCTTTGTAAATGCTTTATTTTCATGCTTCATTTATTTGTTGTAAATTAGAATTATTTTAGATAATAATGTTATTATAATAATAGTGTGAACACAATTTTTATATATTTTATTTAACCTTTATTTAACTAGGCAAGTCAGTTAAGAACAAATTCTTATTTACAATGACGGCCTAGGAACAGTGGGTCAACTGCCTTGTACAGGGGCAGAACGACAGATTTTTATCATGTCAGCTCGGGGATTTTATCTAGCAACCTTTCGGTTACTGGCCCAACGCTCTAACCACTAGGCTGCCTGCCGCCCTGTACATACATACATACTACATGTACATAGTTTATCAATGCAGTATGGTAAATAGTGATGGGGGGGGGGGGGGAATAGTTACATATCATTATATTATTTTGGAAGATATACAGTATCCATACTTTGACTCCAAGTAGAGGGCTGCGCGTCCTGACAGAGATCATTGTGGTGCGTCGTAATTGTTCATGCTGTGGGCAGGAGCGGCCAGTCAGACAGACAATTTTGGGATGAAAATGTTTTTTTGGTCGCGCAGATTATTTGGAAACGATTGTCTTTTTGCTTTGTATGCATTAGCCTGGGCCTACCTGTTGTATTAAAAGCAACTTTTTGTCGCATTATTCACACACTCAGAATTCACTGCTTCAAGTTCAATGGCCTACCTCTCCTCTCCTAGTTGGGCTTGCAAGATCAAGTGTGCCTACAGTATGTGTGGTCTCAATTAAATAGAGTAGGCTGCCTACGCATGGGCGGAAGAGAATCACTTGACAGTAATCTTTCAAAGGAAATTAACTTAAATATAGTTTACTACAGTGTCTGTAAATAAATATTGGTAATGGAAAGAAGTGGCAGGTGCTCAACCAATGCGAGTCGAGGTGCAATCAAACAATTAGATCCTCATTGAAAAGGTAAAGGCTCAAGGCGCACACAGGCCATGGTGAGCAAGCATTGTGCTTTTTCATTTTCTGTGCCAAAACTCCAGTATTGTTCATCCAATAGCTTGTTCCCCATCTTCTTTCTAAATAGTGAGCCAACATGTTTCCAACACATTTATTTCCATGACTAATCAAAAAGTATTTTCTCATGGTCTCTCTGCAGCAGATATATAGTGAGCAATATTTGGACCATCAAATCGCAATAAAATATCAGTATGGAAGTGCACTGCATATACAGAATCGTGATTATTACAATGCATATCGTATCGGCACATATGTATTGTGATAATATCATATCGTGAGGTCCCTGGTAATTCCCAGCCCTAATGGTAAATCGCAAACTTGGGAAGTTGTACATCCTTACTACTCACCTGGGCATTTTACATCCATGAAGTAGGAGTTGGGACTCTGAACCAACCTCTTCTTCTTGTGTCTTTGCCTCTCAGCCACCAAAGTAGGGTGCATTAGGTCCTTAGCGAGCTGCAATACGGATTAATGTGTAAATATATGACTGTACAGTTTATACATTAAGATCCATAGAAAGATATAAACACAGATTAAAAGGGAAATCGTTAGTTATAATAACATTTGATTTAACTGTATGGGTTTTAAGTAAATAAGTCAAGGGCGCCCTCTCATGTCTGATACAAAAACTTCAGCAGAGCTATTTTTGAGGCATGCCCAGACATGTATCCCATTCCCGGGACAAGCCCCACTATTTAATTTGTTCATGGCATGTGGTGAAAAAGTAATCAATCATCATACTTGAATAAAAGTAAAAAATAAAATTCTATACATCAAATTCCTTATATTAAGCAAACAGCACGATTTTTTACTTACGGACAGACAGTAGCACACTCCAACACTCAGACAAAATTTACAAACACAGTATGTGTTTATTGAGTCCACCAGATAAGAGGCAGAAGGGATGACAAAACGTTATATTGATAGGTGCGTGAATTGGACCATATTGCTGTCCTGTCTGAGCATTCGAAATGTAACGAGTACTTTTGGGTATATATTTTTACTTAAGTACTTCACACCAATGACAGCAAGGCCCACAATAAAGAATTAAGCCATACAGTATTTGACTGGCTATTCCAATGTTGTAAACACGATAACGTTATATGTGACTCTGGTGTGGCTACTTCTCACATGAGCAAAGAAAAAACACTTACCGACATTGCTTCTCTTGGTTATTGTTATTTCACTGGCACTGTACTTTGATAACAAGATTATAGCACGGCTTTCAGACTGTACACTGATATTGTTGTCGTGAATGTGAAGCTGAGAAGTTGTAAAACTGTATAAAGGGTGAGATCATATAATGGGTGGGATCACATCTTAATGGGTGGGACATTGACTGCAAACGCACAATCAGCTGCCTTTTCTATTTTGATTGACAGTGGGAAGTCGCGCTTCCGGAGCCACGACGGCTGTCAAGAGTGACATGTTGTTTGTCCAATCACTGGTCCAGTATAAATGGAAAAAGCAGTGACATATCCAAATATTTTTTTCAACTAACCATATCTCTTTACACAGCTGCCGGGCGGGATTTCCGCAATCGCTAATAACATGGCGAAGTCTTACGATTACTTGTTCAAATTACTGTTAATCGGCGATTCTGGCGTCGGAAAGACTTGTGTGTTGTTCAGATTTTCAGAAGATGCGTTTAACTCAACGTTTATCTCGACAATAGGTAAGTACATTTCGTAAGTTTTCTAGTTCGAAAAGTTATGCAGGAGGAGGGGTAGATGGCTCTCGACCCCAACTAGCAATATTGGTGGTGAGCGCCCATCCTGTCATGCTAACGCTAGCTAACTAGAGTTTGTTTGGTTAGCATTCAGTTCTCCAGCCAGGAAACAATCGGCTTGTTACAGTACTCGCTTGACAATAAAAACAGCACTTCAGCATCCCCGGCATACCTCAAATTGAAATGTTCATATTTTTTTAGCTGGCGACGTCACCAGCTGACTCCTTAGCTATCTAGCTAACGTTAGCTGTCAGGTGAGTAAGTAGACTACAGTAACTACACAATAGATATATACAAAAGTATGTGGACACCATTTCAAATTAGTGGATTCCGCTATTTCAGCCACACCCGTTGCTGACAGGTGTATAAAATCGAGCACACAGCCTTGCAATATCCATAGACAAACATTGGCAGTAGAATGGCCTTACTGAAGACCTCAGTGACTTTCAACGTGGCACCGTCATAGGATGCCACCTTAACAAGTCAGTTTGACAAATGTCTGCCCTGCTAGAGCTGCCCCGTTCAACTATGTGCTTTTATTGTGAAGGGGAAACATCTAGGAGCAACAAAGTCTCAGCTATGAAGTAGTAGGCCACAAGCTCAGCGCTTAAAAATCGTCTGTCCTTGGTTGCAACGCTCATTATTGCTATTGAGTTCCAAACTGCCATCACAATAACTGTTAGTTGGGAGCTTCATGAAATGTTTTTCATGGCCGAACTGCCATACACAAGCCAAAGATCACCATGCACTGGCTCGAGTGGTGTAAAGCTCGCCGCAATTGAACTCTGGAGCAGTGGAAAAGTGTTCTCTGGAGTGGTCAATCACACCATCTGGGTTTAGCGGATGCCAGGAGAACGCTACCTGCCCCAATGCATAGTGTCAATTGTAAAGTTAGGTGGAGGAGGAATAATGGTCTGGGGCTGTTTTTCATGATTTGGGCTAGGCCCCTTATTTACAGAGAAGGGAATTCTTGACGCTACAGCGTACAAGGACATTGTAGACCATTATGTGCTTCCAACTTTGTGGCAACAGTTTGAGATAGGCCCTTTACTGTTTTAGCATGACAATGCCCCTGTGCACAAACAGATGGATTGTTGAGATCGGTGTGGAAGAACTTGACTGGCCTGCACAGAGCCCTGACCTTAACCCCATCGAACACCTTTGGGATGAATTCAAACTTCGACTGCGAGCCAGGCCTAATCGCCCAACATCAGTCCCCGGCCTCACTAATGCTCTTGTGGCTGAATGGAAGCAAGTCCCCGCAGCAATGTTCCAACATCTAGTGGAAAGCCTTCCCAGAAGAGTGGAGGCTGTTATAGCAGCAATGGGGGAACCAACTCCATATTAATGCCCATGATTTTAGAATGAGATGTTCGACGAGCAGGTGTCTATAAAAACAGAGTCGCACACTCCATGTATAAACTCCCAGTAATTTATTGGGTAAACCAGATGAGCATGTGTCCACATACTTTTGGTCATATTGTGTATTCTAGCTAGCTAATCTAGCAGTGACGTTCCTACACAGCAAGCAGTCCAATTTTAGCTGAGTTACATTACAGAAAGGTTAGCTCTGAGGTGAGGTCTCCCCTGAAGTTTTGCAGCAATTTACATTGAAATCGTTGACTTCCTGTGTGTGGCTTGCAACATCATCTAAAATAATGGGCCTCCCTAGCCAGACCCCAGTCACTCTGGACTTGGTGTCATGCAAATAAGTACTTGCTAGCTTCCGAGCAAATGTTGAATGCAGTCTGCTTTTGCCACCTGTGCATAAACAGTGCTGTACATCAACGTCAAATGGTTGTTTCAAAAATCCTTTGTCATTTGCAACTCCTAGACGACAGTAAAATGTAGGTGGGTAGAAGTGCAAGAATTGTCTCACTCTTGCTATTCCTCTTTGCCTTTTTAGGTATTGATTTCAAAATTAGAACAATAGAACTAGACGGGAAGAAGATCAAGCTACAGATATGGTAAGACAGCCCTTTGACTTCTTCACAGTGTCTTAAATTATGTATTAGAAAGAGCACCTTGGGAATGCTCACAATTGGCCTATAATTCAACAAGTGGGTTGATTCAGGGATAGGAATGAAAGGCTCTCATTGTGTTGTTCTCTACCAGGGACACAGCTGGCCAGGAGCGGTTTCGAACAATCACAACGGCATATTACAGAGGAGCCATGGTCAGTCGCCTTGCTTCACTATGTCACTCTCACAATGTCAGAAATGTACTAAGCATATGCCTAGCTAGCTAAGAACTTAGTTTGAATTTTAAGAAAATAATAATATTCAGAGACCTTCATGGCGTTCAGTGCATCAACTAATAGATTCCGCACTAGTTTGAGCCTCTCCCTTTTATGGTTGTAAATGAAGCAGTACATACCTGAGATCATCCATGGGAGGTGGGTACAATCACCCTGGAATCCTGTTTAGGCCCTTTATAACAATTTGCTATCCTCCCAAGTGTACAGGTTACTCAAGTTTAACAGGATGCTGATATCTGACATGCTCTGTTAAAGTGGTTTTGTTTTTTCTTCCTCCCCAGGGCATCATGTTAGTCTTCGACATCACCAACGAGAAGTCATTTGAAAACATCAAGAACTGGATAAGAAATATAGAGGAGGTAGTCGTCAGAAATTGTAACATTTATATCTCTGTAGGAGAACAGAAGTCAGTGAAATTGAAGGCGTTGCATTGCTCTATAAATACTATGGATGACTTATCCTCTCTTCCTGTCCAGCATGCCTCTGCAGATGTGGAGAAGATGGTGCTGGGCAACAAGTGTGACGTCAATGACAAGCGACAGGTGTCCAAAGACAGAGGGGAGAAGGTGGGTGTTCACTGACCAGTAAATGAAAAGTATCATATCATAAACTAAATAACTGATAGTGTCTATACAGTAGATGTCGATTTCTGATTGTGATACTGTCCATGTAGCCACTCAAGGGCACCTGATCCACGCAAACTTACATTAAAACGCTGCACGTAAGCTCACGGGATCAGGTGGCTTTGCGAGGCAACATGGACAGTACAATCAGAAATCTACATGTTGACTGAGGTTTTTTGTGTGTCCCTCTTATCTCCTGTTGGCAGTTAGCGTTGGAGTACGGTATTAAGTTTATGGAGACCAGTGCAAAGGCCAACATCAACGTGGAGAATGTGAGTTGCAGTGGGGTAAAATTTGATAAGACTGCAATTAATATGATCAAAGTCTATTAAACCGAATGCCTGACTCGATTTAACATTATAGTAAAACCATGTGCAATTATGTGTTTAGCTGACTAAGATCAAGGAATGGTCATGAGAATATCAAAGCAAGTATTATTTAATAACTTTGTTAAATGAACGGATTCATATTAGGGGTCTTCACGGGTCTAAAAACTTGGACTCTTTCCGAAATGGTTCTGGGCTTTCCCACCCAGACCCGATATGAATAAAAACATTATTTATTTTTATTTTTATATTGCGACACATTCCGAACGAGGACAACTAGACCCATTCCGTATCGACCTGGTTGGCTCCAGACCCGGTCCGATCCGAGTGAGGAAGCAGCAGAAAATAATTTTTATAAGCTACTTTATTAACCGGAGCTGATAAAACGTAAGAGGGAGAGAGAGGTGCTGCTTTAGCAGGTGGGGGAGGGGCCGAACTGTGAGCGAGTGACACGGGGAGGAAGAGATGGCAACCAACCAAGACGACTCGCACTATAGTAGACTAATGGCTGTCGTAGCTAACTTATTTATCGTCACATATTATTATGTAGTACCTGTCTTGACGGCATCAAACCGGGAGAAGCTAATTAAGCTCGCTAGCTAGGCTAATTGCAGTTTTTCATCCTACAGTTACAAATAACAACTCCATTCAGAATATTAAGTAGCAGCCTAGCTGTTTGCTCTTGGTCATTGTAGCCTATCCTCCTTTAACATTTAATTCCATCATTTTAATTACATCTTCCATTGATTAGATGTCTCCTAACTTTTGACATACACAGAGGCTCTATGACTGTAGCTCATTGCTGCTTTGATGGCTTATGATTGGCCAAAAACAAGCTACACGTGCCATGCTCCACTCTCGTGAAAAGCAAGAGTAGCAGCATAAATTATTAAAATGTCGCTCTCTCTCTACTGCAGCAGTTGCATTCGAATCTGTACCAGCTCTTCCGGACAAGTCAGTTAAAATTACACACACCCGTGACGATCAGACCCGTGACTTTATTTAGAATTCTGGATCCAGACCCGCTCGAGTCCCGGTTTAGGTCTTGGGTATTCGGGTACAAATGGATCCGTGAAGACCTCTAATTCACACACAAGTCATAATATTAAGGTTAACTTACAAGACAAAGCATGAACAAAGAGATGCCTACTAGGCCAGAGTCTGAGGAAATATCATACAACCGTTATCAAATGGACTGCATGCAGGATAAGGGGGAGAACAACAGACCTTCATTTCAAACATCTGAAGGTGTAAAACCAACCACCATTGACCAATCATATGATACAAAGTTTACAGTAACCTGATCACCCATAGGGCGTCACAGCATCTAAAGGCTTGTGTGAGGGATGAGACCAATGTAAATAAGGCAGAATTCCTGAAGACAAACCCCTATTCATCTATAGTCATTTAATATTCACCCTGTACAAATGCAAGTTACCACACAGATCATACATCCATATAGACTGCTTCATTTGCCATGCAGCCCCAGGTGACAGCGAGCACACCGTTTAGGGCCGAGCCTACAGAGTTGACTCATTCCAAGCAGTTCTAAAAACAATGGGAGTACAGTGATGTTAGTGAAAGACAATGCACATTGTTTTGTCTCTTTGATTTGATCTCTATTTGCCCTGTTTTTCCCCCTGACATTTTCAGGCATTTATGACCCTTGCCAGAGACATCAAGGCGAAAATGGACAAGAAACTGGTAAGTATGTGCACATCTATTTTAGAGGGGTTATAATGTGTGTGCCCTCTGACTTACACTGAGTGTATGTGTGTTCCAGGAGGGCAACAGTCCTCAGGGCAGCAGTCAGGGGGTGAAGATCACAGAGCAGCCCAAGAAGAGCAGTTTCTTCCGCTGCACCCTCCTGTGAGGACCACGGCCTTATCATTGTCCACAGCTGGACAGAACTGGACTGAGCTTGCTCAGAGCTCTCCTCTCTTTCGCCCTGTTCTCATCCCTTTCTCATTCCCCATATCCCAGGCCTCTGGGCTTTGAGCTTTTTTTCAGATTCACCACGTGTCCCCCAGTTTAAAAACGGAAGTATTCATTGGTCAGGTTGATCAATCAGGGCTGTTAGATGGAGATCTCTATACCAGGCACTCCTCATGCTCTTATATCGTCTCTCATAATTACACTTAGGCTTCTGCTCCTCCTCTCTTTGTCTTATGCAACTGGTATTGTTACAGGTACTTCATGTTGCTATGTGGTTGCACTGCTGCCAAAGTTGATCCTTAGTGAGTTTTTTTTTTATCAACGTGAATGAACCTTATCCTTAAAAGCAGTGGCTTATTTCCATGATAAGACTAGTTAACCATCATATATACATCTGATGTCTTCTGTCAGATAGTTGCCTTCTGTGTCATCTAGCTACTACTATGGAGATCTATGCGTCCCTGTTTCTTCCTTTCTCAAATCACAGTGATCCTCTAGCATCCAAGAAAAATAGCATCCAAGAAAGACACTTATTTTCTTAAGTAAATACCAAGAAAAATTCTGAAGTCTTACCATGTTAATAGTGAAGACATGTGAGGACAGTGGGAAGGTAGGCCCCTAAATGGCAGGCAATCCAAGATGATTAGGCAGCCAGTACATTGTAATAAACTTTAGTGAACTGTTAACAGAAAAGATGCATAATTGGAGCAGATCAGCCTTGTACATGAGGACGCACAACTGCAATGCGTTTTGACGCCGACTGTAGAAGTTAAAACGCGTTGCAGTTGTGCTTCCTCATGTACAATGCTGATCTGCTCCAATATGTATATTTTCTGTTAACAGTTCACTAAAATGTATTGCAACGTACTGGCTGCCTAATCATCTTTTTTTCTTCTTCAATAGTGGACATTCCATCTTAGACATTCCTAAAAAAAATGACCTGTGTTCATCATTTTACATGTACTCTATCATTATGCAGTTCCAATTTGTTTTCTGCGCAAGGTTTATTAACCATATTTGAGTGGTAAAACAATTCTGTGCCGATGTCTGCACATTTTGATTGCACTTTAGTAATGAAATTGCCTTCACTGCTTAAAATTTGCAAAAGCATGTCTTATTCTGTTCCCTTGTATAGAAATATGTCAGTGTTCTTTAGAACTATTACATTCTGGAACTTCCAGTGGCTGTCAGTTGAAATCTGTTTCACAGTAACATCAGTCTAGTTAGATCACAATTCATTTCCTAACAATTGAGTTGCATAAATTGCCCACATCTTTGGTTTTGGCATTCAAAATGTGTTTTAATATTAAACCACTCCACAAAATGTTTTATTTGCTCCAATTATGAATATTCCGTGTGATGTGGAGACCACTGAAATGGAGAGAATTTTTTGGGTGGTAATAATCACTTTGTCATGGATTATAATAATTTAAGTCATGTCTTAGGCAACCTTTTCAAATGCCAACCTCAGCCTATTCCTTATTTGTTTACTGGTTGTTAAATTGGGATACTGTAATACCATTCGGGTTTAGTTTTGTGTGGCCTTTGTGACTTTCGTAGCCTGTTTTAATGCTGTTGTCAGTATTTGTGGCAGAAAATTAGTGACAATGGCGCAAATATTAGTCTGCCTTAGTTGTTTTGTAGGCCTATAGTCCATTCCAATTAAAGTACATGTTATGGTTATAAGAACTCAATTGAATAACGTCAACCTACTGTATTGATATATATTTGAAATACAATATGCAATGACAGTCCATTTCACTAGAGAACCACTCCTGCAGCTTTGTTAGTCGAGGATAGTCGCTAACGTTATGTTTTCCTAATACTTTCTGCTTTAAAACTGAAGAGTCCCACATTTTGGTGTTGATAATTACTATTCATGTGCCAGTATTAAGACAATCTTTAATTCTGGGTGTTTTGGGTTTGATTTAATGTTGCAGTTTTACATTGGCATCAGTACTTTATCTAAGCACTAGGGGGCAATGTAGTGACATGGCAATGGACTAAAATGTCACTAGCAACGAGTCAGAGGACATGTAGTCAGTATTTTCAGTGCAACAACAAAACATCCAAATATGAAAGTGCCCTTGTAGAAACCCTTGCCAGAGTTGAAATATTCTACCAGTCCTGATCCTCAAGACTTAATCATAGTCTCAGTGATTTTTTTAGTCCGCTATAGGGTGACAATGTTAAATGGATGCCTGGAGGAAAGTAGCTTTGCTTATTGGATTTTGCGTTTCGGTTTCGTTCTCGTTCCTTGCTTGTCCTTCCCTCTGAATTTGCCACTGTCCATGACAACAAGCGTGTCTTATTTTCACCTAATACTTGATATCATGGTCTTTGCAACTATGCATCAGTTTGCACATTTGCCTTCAAGAGCTTTTCTTTGAGATTAGACATGTGCAAAGGATAATTATTGCATTGCTTTCTGTTCTCTTTATACTTTGTCACTCCCATCATTCCATTCAATCCGTCTTAATGTGGAACTTGCATTCCATTTGTCAACACAAACATTTATAGGAAATTGAGCACATATTAAATCACAGCAAAAGGGAAATTACTTCCCCCTGAATTTGCACAGCTCTTATCTCTACTTGTGACCAAGTAAATTGTATTTAGAAACTGAAATATATATATTATTTTGCGGATGAGCTTTTTATGTCCTCTCTTGTGTAGAACATCACGTGTGGCACAGTCAGTTTGCTGAACCGCTGTGTATGTTCAGGACCTTGTATAGGTCTGGCAAATGTTTATTCAGAATAGCAATTATGAAGGTTTCGTTTCCTTTTGGTGGAACTATTTGTACATCTTTTTCAGTTCATAAATCAGTCCATCATTCCATGTTCAAGACCATTTGGATTTCATAGATAACTATGGAAAATGCGGAGAAATAGCATTTAGAAAACAATTGTAAATAAGACAGATCTAAAATGATTGTACTGTACTTTCATAAATATTACTGAATTGATCTACACCTTTGTAGATGTGTACTTTTGATGATTTATTAAAATGATTATTTTAAAACTTGCTGCAGTTTCTCAATTTACTTACAACTTATTAGGCTACCATCAATTGTTGTACCAATGAATTCCTTCCTATAATATTAAGGGTAACGTTATGCATGCAGAAATGTCAGATATTTATATCCCAAGATCCGACCATAACGAAACTGTCGTTTATTTTTCTTACTTTCGATTGCACCTGTGCTGTATATCTTATCAATAGCAAGGCTATTTACGACGATAGACCTAACGTTACCTGTTTCACGCATGGGAAAAATATCTCCACCCTTTTCCCTCACAGGAACTAACTTGTAAAGGTGTGTGAACAAAGCAGAGTTTCAGTTACGCGTTGCTCCTCATGAGATAAATTGCTTTATTGAAAAGCCGACTAAAATTGTAACTAGCCACAACAGGTGCGTAGACAATTTTAATGTTCGTTTTATTTGTGGGTTTGGACAACTTTTCTTATGATGTACATTTTCAAAGAAGAGTATTTGTTTTGTTAGACAATGTGGTATGCAGATGTAGTAGGCCTAATTACTCGGGTATTACTATAGTTATAGTATTGTATTCATCTGGATGCATTTTTTGTATTTGGTTTTACCCACTTGTCTAAATAATAATTGATTATTAAGAGCAGAGAATAAAATAAAAAGATTTGCATTGAGGCTAACAGTGTGGCATGTAAGTGAAGCTATTTCACTTTGTGTTAACGGTCTCAGTTTAAATGTAGTTGAAGATATACATAATACTAATCCAAGGTTTATTAGTGCTACTAAATATTTGGCAGCATAAATGTCTTTGTTGCCCTAATGTAAATGAGTGTATCAACCAGCCAGCTGAATGGTCTTCCTCTTTGAATTCAGAAACTGAAAATTATAGAGGAACAATCAGAGCAATAGCGAAGTGCTCTTTGAAATTGGGGTGCTTACATTTTTTACCTTCTTACAGTTTATAACTGGACATCAAATCTGTAATGTATACCAAATATGTTTACTGTCCTTTTTTCAAAAAATTGTTGACATGTCAAACTGGCAATGGAATAACATTAGAGAATGAGGGGTGTTTCCTGACATCATTCTTTACTGTATGTTACCAGGACACACTTGGGGGGGTATGGATGGAACACAGACTCAGGGAAGACATGACACCCTTTCCTGGTTCACTGAGTTCCAACTGGACTGTGTCATCAGGAATGGGGTAGTTCCAGAATGGTTCCATGGCATTATTTCCAGGAAGTAAGATCTCAAATTGTGTGTCTGTTTCTTTTCCCTGATAAACAACATAGATGAGACCAATGTGTGGCTTGTGGTGAAGGATATACTGTATGCTTTGACTGTTATTGTCTTACAGTAGGGCACTAAGTTTGTTCTAACATCGTAGTGTTTATTCACCGCAGGGTTGCTGAGGAAATGCTCCTGTCCAATCCCACAGGCTACTTCCTGATCCGTGTCAGTGAAAGCAGGATAGGATACACACTCTCCTATCGGTAAGCCTCTGTGCTTTGTACATGAGATAGACAACTCCAGGTGAGGCATCATTAGATTGGTTGTTTGTTCAGCTGATGACAATAAGCATATTGGTTGTGTTCTGTTTCCATAGCTTTTATCCTATGCTACGTCAATGCCACATACTACCCACTCTGAAACGCCATGTTCTATTCAACAGTGTAGTTCAAAGTCCATCTGCACTTCCTTATCAAAATAAATTCTCTGTACATCTAGTGCCACTGATCGGTGCAGGCACTTCATGATCGATGTGCTGAAGGACAATCACTACATTATTGTAGGAGAGGACATGCATCACAGCTCACTGCAAGACCTGGTGAACTTTCACCGCAGGGGGCCTATCATGCCTTTCAATGAGCTGCTGACTGTAGCTTGTGGACAGGTGAGGAATTATACTTGATTCAGTAAACTACAAAATACCGTATTGTTTATTTTGTATACACACCAGTACGCTATTGAGTTGGTTTGATATAGCATAAACACACAGACGTCCGGGTACGGTACACTGTGCTGCATTTCTATACACTGTTGTGGATACATTAGTGAATTGACGTGTGTTTGACTCAACATTCTTCCCCTTCATCTACTTCTTGTTGTAGGTATCAAAGGACAAGACTGATTATGCAGAACTGTTATTCCCCAAAAGACCAGCCATGAACCCTAATCATGGTGTGTTGCCAAATAACCCCCCACACATGAACAGTAGTACTCATCTGAAAGTAGCTGAGGACATTCCACCTGCCCTCCCACATCGTCCCAGCACACTGTGTGACCCTGCCGGCCCATCTCCAAACACTAGCAAACCACCTGTATCTCCAAACACCCCTTCTCCCAGACTATACCCCTGCCTGGAGACTGAGTTAAACACACTGAGCTTCCAAACCCCAAGCATGGTAAAACGCTGGACTATCATAGTGTTTACAGTATGTGTTTGTTGGGGGATAGGGCTAAATCTTTATTTTCATACTTTGAATAGTGAGATAATGCTATTGCAAATGTGTTGTAGGCCTACATTGCCATAATATTGAGGTTACCTAACTTTGGGTCTAAAAAAACTACATACCTACATATTTCTCTGTAGGTTAAGCAAACTAAGGTTAGACTGTACTCTTATATGGAATCTATTATTTTCATTCCAGGTAGGTCATACTGCTAAACCAGTGCCATTGCCCAGGAAGATGCATGTAGTCACCACGGCCCAGCCGGACCAACCTCCTGAATTACCTGCCAGAGGCCCTGCTCTACCACAGAGAAAGGACAAGGACCAGAGCAGCACAACATCTAAAGGTCCCACAGAACCCAGGACTGTGGGTACAGGCAGACCACAGACCCGACCAAACACACACCACCAGGACCCAAACTCCAACCAACAGAAGAATCAAGATGTAAAGTCAGTGGTCAGCAACCTGACCTACTTCAAGAGGAAGTTCCATAAGAAGAGAAGTGCCTCTCAGGAGCACATGTATGCAGAGGTTAGTGTGGAGGATGAGCAGGGGCAAGACCAGGGGAAACTCACAGCCCTGGAGGCTAGAGATAGGGATATTGATACAGCTGCTGATAACGAGTATCAGATGCTACCAGGAGAGATTGACAATGGCCTTCCACCCATCACTGCTGTCACCGCTGTTAGACCCACGGACAGTGGGTTACCGCCAGAGTATCGGACCCCTCCTCCTTTTGCCCCTGGATACTAATGTCCACTTCTCTACCCTCAGGATGGCTGGGTGGCCAAACGGACACATTAATTTTGAGAAGGCACTGATGAGTTAAAGTTAGTCTGAAGATTTTATTATTTAACTGGATATATCTAGAATCTCTTTTACAACGTTGAGAACTATTTATGTTTGCAACCAGCTCTGGTTAGTGGTTAGACAATGTCCAATGCTTTTACAGTGCTATGTATGGTCAACTATTTCATATCAAATGTGAAAATACTTTTGTTTTATTTCATTTGGTGTGAGGAATTATGTTAGACATCTATGTATTATTTTCATTAAAATACAATGGCAAATACCTGTTTCAATTGTCCATCCAGTTATGTGATACAACTTTGTTTCTGCAAGAGATGGCAGTCAAATGCTGATCTGTTATCAACAATGTAATAGGGAAGTGTGCTCTCAGAGATAGGTGCTGGTCTAACTGGTTTGACCAGATGAATGTGAGTGAGTCAATCAGGTGAGTGAGTCAATCTACACACAATATTCCATAATGACAAAGCAAAAACAGGTTTTTAGACATTTTTGCAAATATATTAAAATGAAAAACTATCACATTTACATACTGTAAGTATTTAGACCCTTTACTCAGTACTTTGTTCATGCACCTTTTGGCAGCGTTTACAGCCTCGAGTCTAATTGGGTATGACGCTTCAAGCTTGGCACACCTGTATTTAGGGAGTTTCTCCCATTCTTTTCTGCAGATCCTCTCAAGCTCTGTCAGGTTGGATGGGGAGTGTCGCTGCACAGCTATTTTCAGGTCTCTCCAGAGATGTTCAATCGGGTTCAAGTCCGGATTCTGGCTGGGCTACTCAAGGACATTGAGACTTGTCCTGAAGCCACTCCTGTGTTGTCTTTGCTGTGTGCTAAGGGTCATTGTCCTTTTGGAAGGGATCCTTCACACCAGTCTGATGTCCTGAGTGCTCCGGAGCAGGTTTTCATCAAGGATCTCTCTCTACTTTTTTTTCGTAAAATTCTTCTGTCCTCGGTTGAAACACTCACTTCCAAGTTCCAAACTGCATCTGGAAGCAATTCAGCACAATAACTGTTCGTCGGGAGCTTCATTGAATGGGTTTCCATGGCCGAGCAGCCGACATAAGCCTAAGATCACCATGCGCAATGCTAAGCATCGGCTGGAGTGGTGTAAAGCTCGCCGCCATTGGACTCTGGAGCAGTGGAAACGCATTCTCTGGAGTAATATTTCACGCTTCACCATATTGCAGTCCGATGGACGAATCTGGGTTTGGCAGATGCCAGGAGAACGCTGTCTGCCCCAATGCATAGTGCCAAGTGTCACGTTTGTGACTGTTTTTCATGGATTGGGCTAGGAAATCTTAACGCTACAGCATACAATGACATTCTAGATGATTCTGTGCTTCCAACATTGTGGCAACAGTTTGGGGAAGGCCCTTACCTGTTTCAGCCTGACAATGCCCCCGTGCGCAAAGCGAGGTCCATACAGAAATGGTTTGTCGAGATCGGTGTGGAAGAACTTGACTGGCCTGCACAGAGCCCTGACCTCAACCCCATCTAACACATTTGTGATGAATTGGAATGTAAACTGTGAGCCAGGCCTAATCACCCAACATCAGTGCCTGACATCAATATGGCTCTTGTGGCTGGAGTGCAAAAGAGATTGCGTCGACTTTGGATCTGTTGGAGCGGTATGCAAATTGGAGTGTGTCCAGGGTTTCTGGGATGGACCACTTCCGTATTGAGCTCGTCACTGGTACTTCCGGTTTCAGTTTTTGCTTGTAAGCAGGAATCTGGAGGATAGAGTTATGGTCAGATTTGCCAAATGGAAGGCGAGGGAGAGCTTTGTGCGCGTCTCTGTGTGTGGAGTAATACTGGTAGAAATGAGGTAAAACGGATTTTAGTTTTCCTGCATTAAAGTGCCCAGACACTAAGAGCGCCGCATCTGGAGGAGCATTTTCTTGTTTGCTTATGACCTTATACAGCTCGCTGAGTGCTGTCTTAGTACCAGCATCGGTATGTGGTGGTAAATAGACAGCCATGAAGAAGATAGATGAAAACTCTCTTGGTAAATAGTGTGGTTTACAGTTTGTCATGAGGTACTAACAGGCGAGCAAACCTTGAGACTTCCTTAATATTAGAGCACACCAGCTGTTGTTGATAAAGAAATATAGATCACCCCCCAGTCTTACCGGAGGCTGCTGTTCTGTCTTGTTGATGCACGAAAAACCCAGCTAACTGTATATTATCCATGTCCTTGTTCAGCCAGGACTCAGAGAAATATAGGACATTACAGTTTTTAATATCCCGTTGATAGGATAGTCTCGAACGAAGTTCATCCAGTTTATTCTCCAGTGATTGCACGTTCACCAGTGGAACGGAGGGTAGAGGCGGATTATCCATTCGCCGATGCAGTCTCGCCAGGCATCCGGCTCCTCGACCCCTGGAGCGGCATCTCCTCTTCTTACGAATGACGGGGTTTTGGGCCTGGTCCGGGAAGAACATTATATCCTTTCCGTACGACTCATTAAAGAAAACATCCTCGTCCAGATCGAGGTGAGAAATCGCTTTTCTGATGTCCAAAAGCTATTTTCGGTCATAGGAAACGATGGCAGAAACATTATGTACAAAAAAAGTTAAAAACACACAAAATATCACAATTTGTCAGGAGCCGTAAGAACCGTGGCAATCCCCTCCCGGCACCATTCTAATAAAGCAGCATTCTACAGCAGCATTCTAGAATTCTATTGGGGTCTAAAGGGTTAATAACTGTTTCCCCTTGCCATGTGAAGCCCACTGGTGTTGATAGGGTTAATTGTTTTCTGTATTTTATTTAGATTTTTGCACTATTGTGTTGTATTAACTATTTGTGAGCCCAGTGTAAGTAGGAAGGGGAAACAGTAATTAAAAGGATAGTCATACTCAAATGACAAACACTTCAACAGGAGGTCAAAACCTGAGAATTCTACCTGAATTTGATAAGGTTAGTATATATTTTCCGAGCTGCTGGAAGGAGAGACAAGGAAGATGTGTCTATCCTCAGCTTCAGATAAACACATCCTCCACATCTCCCTTCCCCAGCTGGTACTGTAGCATGAGTGAGTGAGGTATTGCTGCCCCACAGGAGAAGGGGAGACAGGGAAGGTGTCGATCTTCGGCGTCAGATGGACACATCCTCCCTATCTCTCCAAGCGCCAGCTAGGACATACCATCCCTCACTCCATACCATTCTCCACCCTCAAATACACCCCTCTACCCAAGTCCATCATGGCACAGGTGCCTCCATACCTCTGGCTTGTCTCCTTCTCACTCCTTCCCGGTCTGCTGCCAGCTGCAACCACCTTTTCATGACCGACTCCACTGTTCTCGGGTACTTTAGATGTTTTGGGATTCTTCCGGACAGCAGCTAATGAACAAGAGCACAAGTGGTTGGAAATATGTGAAATGTAGTTGTAACAGGTAAATGGAATGCTGTAAAATTGAATCTCTTAAAAAGAGCATGAAATAGAAAGTGGAATGAAACTCACCAGTTTCAGTTTGAAGTCAGCCCCCTGAAGTTTGGTTTCCAGGCCCTGGAGACTTTGTTGATCCTTAGACGGCAAAAGGCCTTCTTCAATCACATATTCTGCAGCATTCCACTATGAGGTGTATGATGATTGTTTTCTGTTCCATGCTTGATTAGCATTTCCTGAATTAACGCTGAAAAACCTTTTAATGGGCATTTCACTATAACACAACGAGGTGGACTAGAGTGAAGTATATTGCTGCCCACCAGGAGGAGAGATTGGGAAGATGTATCTTTCCTATGCAACGGATGGACACATCCTCCCCATCTCTCCCTCTACCAGCTGACACTGAAACATGAGTGAGTGAGGTATCGTTGCCCACCTAGATAAGAAGGAGAGACAGGGAATATGTGTCTATCCTCGGCGTAGGATGGACCCATCTCTCCCTTGTGCGTCTGATGAATCCTTGGGTTTTCTTGTGGTGGTGTCTGCTGGGGCCTAGGTCTTGCAAGGTCTTGAGGAATCTGGTGGGCTAGAGATGGACAAGAGAAAAGAGACTGTTAGATTAAGAAAAGTGTGGACTGTCAAAACAATTAATGGGAGATAGGAAAGGAAATAAGGAAAGGATGTTGCTGAACACGTCTACGTTAATGTGGATGATACCATTATTATGGATAATCATGAATAAATTGTGAAAGATAAAAAGCGAGAAAGTTACAGAGGGACAAAGATCATACCCTCCACAAAAATGCTAATCTCCCCTGTTATTGGTAATGGTGATGGTCAGCATGTTTTGTTGTAGCCTCTGTAACCTTCTCACTCATCATTATTCCGAATTTTTCTTAATCATGGCATTATAATTACCAGCAGCATACCACCCTGCATACCACTGCTGGCTTGCTTCTGAAGCTAAGCAGGGTTGGTCCTGGTCAGTTCCTGGATGGGAGACCAGATGCTGCTGGAAGTGGTGTTGGAGGGCCAGTAGGAGGCACCCTTTCCTCTGGTCTAAAAAAATATCCCAATGCCCCAGGGCAGTGATTGGGGACACTGCCCTGTGTAGGGTGCCGTTTTTCGGATGGGACGTTAAACGGGTGTCCTGACTCTCTGAGGTCATTAAAGATCCCATGGCACTTATCGTAAGAGTAGGGGTGTTAACCCTGGTGTCCTGGCTAAATTCCCAATCTGGCCCTCAAACCATCACGGTCACCTAATAAACCCTAGTTTACAATTGGCTCATTCATCCCCCTCCTCTCCCCTGTAACTATTCCCCAGGTCGTTGCTGCAAATGAGAATGTGTTCTCAGTCAACTTACCTGGTAAAATAAAGAATAAAAAAAAGATAATATACTGCCCTAACAAGCAAAAAGGCAGTATTTGGTCGGAAATGAGTTAATGTCATTTTTGCTATATTAAATACATGCTTAATCATGTGGACAAGTATCCTGCCTCTATTCTATTGTGTTTTGGAGAAAGTGGGGTTCATTTTAGTAGTAACTGCATAAAGCTACTGTGAAACCAAGGTAAATAAAAGTAATTTCTCTCAGTTTCACACTATGAGCAGTTACTGCCTTTTTGCTTGGTAGGCAGTTACTGCCTTTTTGCTTGGTAGGCAGTATAGTTCAGAAACATCTTACTGTATCTACTTACATAGTGTCACGCCCTGGCCTTAGTTATCTTTGTTTTCTGTATTATTTTAGTTAGGTCAGGGTGTGACATGGGGGATGTTTGTGTGTGTTTGTCTCGTCTTGGGTGGTTGTATTGTCTAGGGAGTTTTTGTAGAGTTCATGGGGTTGTGTTCAGTGTAGGTGTTTAGGTAAGTCTATGGTTGCCTGGACTGGTTCTCAATCAGAGACAGCTGTCTATCGTTGTCTCTGATTGGGAGCCATATTTTAGGCAGACATAGGCATTAGGTAGGTTGTGGGTAATTGTCTATGTTTGACGTTAGTAGCTTGTGTATGCACTTTTGTTTGTAGCTTCACTTTTGTTTAGTTTTGTATTAGTGTTTGTGTTCTTTTCATCTTCAAATAAAGAAGATGTATTTATATCACCCTGCGCCTTGGTCCTCTCTCTCACAATACGAAGACGATCGTGACACATAGACAGAAAATTATTCGAGTCATCATTCACCATTCAGTTTCTATTGGGAAAAACATAGCCCAAAACAAACTGCAATTGCATCCAAAGAGTGTGTTGAGTCACACGCTTGATATAGTCATTGCAAGCTAGGAATATGGGACCAAATACTAATCTTTAGACTACTTTAATACACTTTGGGTGAATTGGTCCAAATACATGTGACTTCTTCAAATTGGGGTACTAGATATATAAAGTGCTTTAATTTCTAAACGATAAAAAAAGATATGTATGAAAATACCCATATGAAACATGCTGTGAGTATAGAGCAAAATATTATTATTACATTTGTGTTAGCTTCACTGTACAAATACATACAAGGGGAGTGTCTGTGGTAGGGAGATTAACGACAGTCAATAGTATTAATGTTAGTTTTAGTGCGAGGCCAGTGTATTTAGTGACAGGCCATGCTGTCCTTCAACTACACTGATATGAAAAACCTGCACAGAAAAGGAGACCAATCAGAAAAGGAGACAAAAATGGGGTCCCCTCGGGGGTGCGTGCTTAGTTCCCTCCTGTACTCCCTGTTCACCCACGACTGTGTGGCCGTGCACGACACCAACACCATTAACTTTTCCGACAACACGGCGGTGGTAGGCCTGATCACCTACGATGATGATTCAGTCTATAGGGAGGAGGTTAGAGACCTGGCAGTGTTGTGTCAGGACAGCAACCTCCCCCTCAACGTGGGCAAGACAAAGGAGCTGATCGTAGACCACAGGAAACATCAACAGGGCTGTAGTGGAGCGGGTCGAGAGCTTCAAGTTCTGTTGTGTCCACATCACTAAGGACCTATCATGGTCCAAACACACCAACACAGTCGTGAAGAGGGCACGACAACACCTCTTCCCCCTCAGGGGTCTGAAAAGATTTGGCATGGCCCTCAGATCCTCAAAAAGTTCTACATCTGCACCATTGAGAGTATCTTGACTGGCTGCATCAACGCTTGGTATGGCAGCTGCTCTGCATCCGACCGCAAGGCGCTACAGAGGGTAGTGCGTACGGCCCAGTACATCACTGGGGCCAAGCTCCCTGCCATCCAGTAACTCTATACCAGGCGGTGTCAGAGGAAGGCCCTCAAAATTGTCAAAGACTACAGCCACCCAAGTCACAGACTGTCGTCTCTGCTACCACACAGCAAGCGGTACTGGAGCACCAAGTCTGGGACCAAAAGGCTCCTGAACAGCTTCTACCCCCAAGCCATAAGACTGCTAAATAGTTAGCCAATACATACTGGGTGAGTGTATGTGTTAGGGAGATTTAGCCACAGTCAATAGTATTCATGTTAGTTTTAGTGAGAGGCCAATGTTTTAGTGACTGTCCTTCAACTACAGTGATATGAAAAACCTAGACAGGTTAAGGCAAAATTACCTGAGAAAAATCTTAAAAGGAGACGATGATGATGTTGAGATGCAGCCAGGGTAGCAGTGCAAGTAAGTACATCAGGAGAAGTTGGTCTAATGGAAAAGGTCAGTCTGTGATTGAAGTGTTTGTCTCTGATTCAGTGGCAGACATTCAAACAATGAGACTATTGTTCTGTAGAGCAGACATAACATTGTGTGATTTCTCTATGCTACAGACCTTGGCGACCCATACAGATAGTTACAATCACTACTGTATATGTTGGGGGCCTTTTCATCACAAGCTGTAAAGAAGCAGCTATCCAGGTAGCCTGTTACATCATCTGATAGCTAGCTAACGCTATCGCTGTACCAAAGATACTAAAGGATGGATTGAAATGTACAGAATTGGTACATGGAGGAAAATGGTTGGAGGGTCATGCTTTTTCAATTTCAGTCAAGGGGAGAGTTTTGTTTTTTATCATGTCATTGTGTTTCAGAATGAGCTGCTTGTTAGGCTATACAGTATATCGATGTGTTGCCTATGCCGACCCTCATCTCTGATTCTCAGCTGGGTGCACAATATCAAGTTCACCTATAGGCTATTTAGTGTGGTCTCAATCTATAGGCTACGAACTGCATGCTCGAAGAAACACAAAGTTACAGTATATTTCTAAGATAGCTGCTGGGAGGGTGTAAATAAAACTAGGATATATTATACACGGCAATGGATATTCCAACCCTGAACCCCGGCCTGCTCTCCTCTTGCTGATCAAAACCTTTTTTCTGTGCTGCCTAACCAATGCTGTGCTGTGTAGGCCTTCATGGGCAGTTCAGGAAGAGAATCAAAGGTTTCTTCCCAAATGTTTGTTTTGTTTGGGCCTAATCCAAAAAATGCAATATCTTGCAGGCGGATTAACCTATAGCATATGTTCTGTTCAGTTTGAGAAGGAAAGCACGAAGACGAGGAGGACCGGAGGTCAACTTTGATAGTTTGATACAACTATAATTGATTTGAATAAAAACTGTTTCTTACCCATGACGTATTTATCAGAGATATTGACCTCAAAATAAGCCAGATTCAAGTAACTTACATTGTGTTGCTGAAACATGAAACAGCAGCTGAGGCACAATCGGAAATGGACAGCTCATGGTGCTGAAAGTAGGCAAATTCAAGTAGGCATAATTAATTTCAACGTCTTCATTTGAATTAGACTCACTACTAGACGGCTTTGTGTTGGAGTCTATTCCTTACTATTTAAGAAATAACAGGTAGGCCTACCTGTTTAACAGAAAAATGTTTGCCCATGCTACAGATGGCTGTTTTGGTCCGCTAATACAGGACTAATACAGGCCCAGAGTACTACTTTTGGGGGAAAAGTAGTATTTAAAAAAAAAAAAAAAGTTTCTCAGGGGGTGCTTTATGCCCACCCACCCTAAAAAGCCTACCTCTGTGTCAGTGACTGTTAAGTTAAAACAGGACAAACTGATGAGAGAGTGTGCCATAGGCCTACCTTTTATTATAGGCAAAAAGCACAGGCCTACCCCTTGTTAGATTTTGAGGAAAATAAAACTGATCCGATTTATATAAATTGATCTATGACAGCTCTTTGGTCCGCGGTGGTTTATGCTACAAACAAGCTGTAAAATACCCGGGAAAGACGTAACTCTGATGCACATGGGGATATCATTGTTTAGTTTCTTTGAGATTTAGAGGCTGGGCTACAACCTTATATAGCCGAGGAGACCAAAAAATAACTTTGCATTGGAAGTAATCTAATTCTGTCACTATTAATTGATTAAGCTATTCACTTTCTGTGCAATAGAAGATGTTAAAACCCAGACAGCTGTTAGGGAAACACTTGTGACCTTCTCTAGTTGGGTTAAGCCACAGAAGAAGGGTAGCCAGCAGTTAAAGCTAACATTTTTCAGCATCGGTAGTCCTACCCTGTCTGGGGAGGAAAGGTAGGCCTAACTTTTGAAAGTACCATGCTAATGGCGTCTCAGATTTCATTGCAAACAAGACACACTGATTTGGCATTGGAGAAATATGATAAGATGAACACACAGGTATATATCTCTCTATCAGAACTCAGGATAAGACCCAGATGCAGACAGCTAGAGTCACAGATGTTTATTGACCCAAACAGGGGCAGTCAAAAGACAGGTCAAAGGCAGGCAGAGGTCCATATTCCAGGGCAGAGTCAGGCAGGTACAGAACGGCAGGCAGGCTCAGGGTCAGGGCAGGCAAAATGGTTAGAACCGGGGAAACTAGGGAACAGAACTTGAGAAAGCAGGGAGACGGGAAACACGCTGGTAAGACCTGACAAGACAAACTGGCAATAGACAAACAGAGAACACAGGCATAAATACACTGGGGATAATGAGGAAGATGGGCGATACCTGGAGGGGGGTGGAGACAAGCACAAAGACAGGTGAAACAGATCAGGGTGTGACACTGTCCATTTTTTGCCTGTAGTTTCAGTAGTTTGTGTGGTATTAAAAAAGTCTCTGCTACTATGTAAAATTATGTAGAATTGTTTATAGAAGTGTTTTAAAAAAAAAAAGACCTGCAAATATGATGATAGATTCCACCCCTACTTTTGTCCACGTGGTCTGTGAACCCACAACCTTCTGGCTGACAGCCCTCTGTGCTATCAAAATTCCTGCGTTGCCTTGTAATGCTTACAGGATGAAGAACAGTTTCTAAAGCTGCATTAAATTGCAGTTTCCAAAACAGTTTCTAAAAGCTCAGGTCTGTCCAAGTAGATAGAATAAACGGTAGGCATGTTCTCTGCTATCCACTTTGTTATAATTATTATTTTCGGTATAGGGGAGGGTCACTTGTTGTTTTTTTCAAGCGTTTAGGGAGGGTTTAGTTAAAATATATTTTACTGAAGGAAGGGCCATCCATTTTCATTTTAGAGAGGTCCGATTTTCTCCATGTAGCCCTTATTATAAATAACGTTGACTCCCAGTGTATATCGGTGTATATCATGGCCAATGGTTTTCCGATGTAAAACGGCAACGTTAGCAAGGTGAAAACGGCCCATTTTTAGTTTTTTCAAATGTGAAAAATGCCTTGATTTTTGTTGTCTCATCTTTGGCAGATGAACAAAACAAATTGTATTTTTGTTGATATTTAGTTTTTTGTTTTTCCTTTTTGTCAAAAAATAAAACAATTTAGAAATGGTTTGTTTTTGTTCTCTTGTTTTTTGCATATAAAAAACTATTTGATATTTAGATTTTCACAAGTGGGTGGGGTTAAATGTGGAATGTCTATTATTGCTCAAATGCACAGCCAACACTTTCTGTCCCTTCAAAATAAGAGTTCAGCCTTCTAATTTATTTAATCTACTATCTATAAATTAATCTATGATTAATTCATTATTAATCTGTTATTAATTAATATACTGTAACGTTAATAGTAGGCTTGCTACATGCTATCAGTGTTAGTAAGGGTTTGTGTGTCTGTGCTAACCATCATACACAGCCTATAGGCTATTATGTGATGATGCGTTAGCTTGATTGCTACTTCAATTGAGTGTGTGTGTGTCTGGGTTTGTGTGTGTGTGTTTGGCTGTGTGTGTGTAGGGGCTGCCGAGATGCAGCTGTGTATGAAGTCTCTCTGGTGACAGTGTTCTAGGTGTTGGTCGAGAGTTGGGAGAGTTCAACGTGACTGTGGAAAGGGCCAGAGCGGGGAGCACCCCTTATACTGCATGCACACAGCCATGGAGCTGTCAACAACACTCCTTGTGGTACAGCCATTACTCGTAAGACGGGGAGAAATAAGGGAGGAGGGAGGAGACGTGTTTGTGTGTGTAGGAGGTGGGGAGGCAGACCGTGTCGTACCCTCTGTCCTCTCATGAAGGGGCTAGTGTGTGAGGGCTCTAACCTGCTACTCTCCCTCTGCTCCCTCTGAGGAAGTATGTCACGGAAGACATGACCTTCCGTGAATAAATAACATCGGTAGAAACAGGACAAAATGAATAACATCGGTAGAAACAGGACAAAACAAGTAACTTTAACTTGTTAGCTGGCTATGTAAACAAATATCACTGCGCGGGCATCTACTCTAACACGGCAGCTAAACTGTCAAATAATAAGAAAACGGGGCAATGTAAAGACTATGAATATCTGTATCTAGCAAACATGACAAACCATAATATAACATTTCGGTGGCTAGTTAGCTGGTTGTCTGTATGGCTAGCTAGTAAAAGTGACAGCTGAGCTTGACGCTTCGCAAACGCAGTTCAGTTTGATGCCACACAACTTTTCTTTTTTGACAGACTAACTAGCTAACGTAAACTCACTCACTTTAGTATATCGCCTTGGTCCGTACAATTGACCTTATTTTAGCGCCCCCAAAACGTAATACTTCCAGATCAACTGTAATGTCAATACCATTGTAAAGCACATTTTCTCCCCTTTCCAACAGAATCAATTACATGACCCCACGCTGCCCGTTTCTGCATGATTCAAGAAGGCAATGAGCCCCGTTGGGTCTTTTTAAAAATGGCGGGTGGGGAAGCGAAACTAACTAATGCGTGATAGTGAGAAGGAGAGATGTTGTGTGGGAAAACGTAAGAGAAAGAACAATGGCTAAACCTGGTCTTAACTTCCAATGCTCCATCCCCCTGCCCAACCTCCCTCCACGCCACTCCGCCAACCACCAGGATGCCCGGCGTCAGAACATTCCAGGCATTCCCGTGATTGGCAGATAGCAGGCTGATTGGCATGTCGGACCCTGCGAACACTGGTAAGTACCACACAACCCACTAATAGCCTAACACATAACACACCGCTGTCTGTGCGGGTCGCTACACTATAAAGAGTTTATATAATGTGTCATTACATACCTATTTGAAGGTTTGTGTCGAATTTGAATCAGGTTTTTAGGGCGGTGCTAAAGTGATCTTAGAAGTAAACAGCGGCTTTGAGAATGATGATCGCATGCAATGATGACTCAAAAAATGACTAGGTATCCCCCCTTACCCCCGTCATTGTCCATTTCTTGTTTTTAAAGGATGAGAGAAGTGCTACACCTGGTGGAGAGAGATTGTAAGACAGAAATAGTTGCTTTATGCGTGCTGTACTGTTAAAGGAATTTTAATTCCTATATGTTAGCAACCAATTCAATTAAACACTCATACATAAGAATTTGTAAGATACTTATTAGCATAAAATGGACAGAAAACAGTCTCAAAATCAATCAATCAATAGCGTTTATTCTCGAGAGTACTGATCATAGTACAATTTACATCAGGTTATATAATAATAATGATGTCATAGGTTTTAAAATGTCCTTCCTCCTCTCGGATACAATGGCAGTACAGTTAGCGTTCTTGTTTTGTCTGCCACCTGTTAAACAATCTGCAACCAGCCCAAGGTCTCACCCCTCCCTGGGTAGAGACGGAATTTCCTGTAAGAACACATCATTCCAGCCTGTCTGAAGATAACTCCATTCTTTCTAACAAGGAACACATTATATTCAGCATTATGATTCATAGGTTCATTCATACATACAGTAACATAGTAGTATTCTGTTTAGTTATCATTCTAAGTCAAATGTATACATATTTTAGTCATTTATTCATAAAAATGACACGTCACGATGTAACGGAGGGGTCAGTTTTTTCAACTTTTCATTACCATGTCGATCAACGCTTGAATAGAAACCTAGTTCACACCCCCGATTTTGAAGTCAACATAGTCGCTACAGTCCCATTCGTTTTCTCTGTAGCCTCGTTTGAATGTTGTGGTTACACACATTTGTACGGAATGCTGTGGGTTTACGTTAGATATAGCAAGCAGTTTGGGATGTTTCCATATGAATTACATCAGTAGAAACAAGACAAAACAACCAACTAGTTAGCTGACTATATACAGCTAAACACTGCAACTCTTTCCATGAGACAGAGAGCAATCCTTTGAGCTCCACCGTTGATGTGCTCGCCTGTACCAACCAAGAGACCATGACAGGATTTGCTAATCTGAGAGCTACTCCCCAAATGTCAAAGCATCAAACATCGACAACTTCAAACATACAGTGCATTCGGAAAGTATTCAGACCCCTTGACTTTATCCATATTTTGTTTCGTTAAATACTTATTATAAAATGGTTACCCAATACCCCATAAGGATCAATTTAAAACAGGCTTGTAGAATAATTTTTAAAAAGCGTTTAAAAGGAAAAAACAGAAATCACTTATTTACATAAGTATTCAGACCCTTTGCTATGAGACTCGAAATTGAGCTCAGGTGGATCCTGTTTCCATTGATCATCCTTGAGATGTTTCTACAATTTGATTGGAGTTCTGTATTATGTCATGTTTCATGTTTGTGTGGACTCCAGGAAGAGTAGCTGCTGCTTTTGCATCAGCTAATGGGGATCCTAATAAAATAACAAATACCACCTGTGGTAAGTTCAATTGATTGGACATGATTTGACAGTGCATGTCTGAGTAGAAACCAAGCCATGAGGTCGAAGGAATTGTCCGTATAGCTCTGAGACAGGACTGTGTCGAGGCACAGATCTGGGGAAGGGTACCAAAACATTTCTGCCGTATTAGAGGTCCCCAACAACACAGTGGCCTCCATCATTCTTAAATGGAAGAAGTTTGGAACCACCAACACTCTTCCTAGAGCTGGCCACCCGGCCAAACTGAGCAACCGGGGGAGAAGGGCCTTTGTCAGGGAGGTGACCAAGAACTCGATGATCACTCTGAAAGAGCTCCAGTTCCTCTATGGAGATGGAAGAACCTTCCAGAAGGACAACCATCTCTGCAGCCTTTATGGTAGAGTGGCCAGATGGAAGCCACTCCTCAGTAAAAATCACATGACGGCCCACTTGGAGTTTGCCAAAAGACACATAAAGGGCTCTCAGACCATGAGAAACAAGATTCTCTGGTCTGATGAAACCAAGATTGAACTATATGGCCTGAATGCCAAGCGTCACGTCTGGAGGAAACCTGGCACCATCCCTACGGGAAGCATGGTGGTGGCAGCATCATGCTGTGGAGATGTTTTTCAGTGGCAGGGACTGGGAGACTAGTCAGGGTCGAGGGAAAGATGATTGGAGCAAAGTACAGAGATCCTACCCAAGAAGACTTGAGGCTGTAATCGCTGCCAAAGCATTATGTAAATGGGATATTTCAGTTTTTTATTTGTAATAAATTTGCAAAAATGTCTAAACACCTGTTTTTGCTTTGTCATTATTGGGTATTGTGTATAGATTGATGAGGGGGAAAAAACAATTGAATCAATTTTAGAATAAGGCTGTAACGTAACTAAATGTGGAAAAAGGGGTCTGAATATTTACAAAATTTACTGAATTTATATCTGCTGTTTACTCATCTCAATCACCTCGATATCATCATTTGCGGCAGGAAGCCTAGCGGTTAAGACCGTTGGGCCAGTAACCAAAAGGTCACTGGTTTGAATACTTGAGCTGGCAAGGTGGGAAAAAAATCTGCTGTTCTGCCCTTGAGCAAGGCAGTTAACCCCCAACAACAAATGCTCCCCAGGCGCCAAAGACGTGGACGTCAATTAAGGCAGTCCCCCGACCCTCTCTGATTCAAAGGGGTTGGGTTAAATGCTGAAGACACATTTTGGTTGAATGCATTCAGTTGTGCAACTGACTAGATGGCCGTAGATGGCCGCTATGGGTTCTAAAGAATAAGGAAAGCTCACCCAAATGTCCTTAGAATGTAAGCAGTCTGTGGACAAGGTATGACAACAGTCCATGCTTTGGTTTTGTTTACCTGGCCACTGTTTCAAATGCTAACTTTTTTTTGCATTTGTGGCAACAATCCAATGCAAGTCAATAGTACCTATATACAATGAGTTTACAAAATATTATGAACACCTTACTAATGTTGAGTTGCATCTCCTTTTTCAGAACAACCTCAATTCATTGGGTCATGGACTCTACAAGTTGTTGAAGGCTTTCCACATGGATGCTGGCCTTTGTTGACTCTAATGCTTTCCAAGGTTGTGTCAAGTTGGCTGGAAGTCTTAGGGGTGGTGGACCACTCTTGACATACAGGGGAAACTGTTGAGTGTGAAAAACCCAGCAGCATTGCAGTTCTTGACACACTCAAACTGGTGGGCCTGGCACCTACTACCATACCCCGTTCAAAGGAACTTAAATCTTTGTCTTGCCCATTTACCCTCTGAAAGGCACACATACACAATCCATGTCTCAACTGTATCAAGGCTTAAAAATCCTTCTTTAACCTGTCTCCTCCCCTTCATCTACACTGATTGAAATGAATTTAAGTGACATCAATAAGGAATCATAGCTTTCACCTGGATTCACCTGGTCAGTCTATGTCATGGAAAGAGCAGGTGTTTCTAATGTTTTGTATACTCAGTGTATTACCATTATGTGTGTAACAGTATAACTTTAAACCGTCCCCTCGCCCCGACACGGGCGCGAACCAGGGACCCTCTGCACACATCAACAACTGACACCCACGAAGCGTCGTTACCCATCGCTCCACAAAAGCCGCGGCCCTTGCAGAGCAAGGGGCAACACTACTTCTAGGTTTCAGAGCAAGTGACGTAACTGATTGAAACGCTAGTAGCGCGTACCCACTAACTAGCTAGCCATTTCACATCCGTTACACTCACCCCCCTTTCAACCTCCTCCTTTTCCGCAGCAACCAGTGATCCGGGTCAACAGCATCAATGTAACAGTATAACTTTAGTATGTCCCCTCGCCCCGACGCGGGCGCGAACCAGGGACCCTCTGCACACATCAACAACAGTCACCCACGAAGCGTCGTTACCCATCGCTCCACAAAAGCCGCAGCCCTTGCAGAGCAAGGGGCAACACTACTTCTAGGTTTCAGAGCAAGTGACGTAACTGATTGAAACGCTAGTAGCGCGTACCCACTAACTAGCTAGCCATTTCACATCCGTTACACTCACCCCCCTTTCAACCTCCTCCTTTTCCGCAGCAACCAGTGATCCGGGTCAACAGCATCAATGTAACAGTATAACTTTAGTACGTCCCCTCGCCCCGACACGGGCGCGAACCAGGGACCCTCTGCACACATCAACAACAGTCACCCACGAAGCGTCGTTACCCATCGCTCCACAAAAGCCACGGCCCTTGCAGAGCAAGGGGCAACACTACTTCTAGGTTTCAGATCAAGTGACGTAACTGATTGAAACGCTAGTAGCGCGTACCCACTAACTAGCTAGCCATTTCACATCCGTTACATGTGCACTACATGTCAGAAGCTGTCTGTTTTTCCTATGCTTCATGTTACCTGTTGCAACTTTTTATGAACCAGATAGATATTTGATTGACTACATCTGCAACTGCTCTTTAATTTAAATACATAATTTGATAGCAGAGTACTTAACTGTGATTTGGGGAGTAGCAGGTTTAATATATCCCCATATAAGGTCCGTGTGGCAGCGTGCATCTAGCCACCCTCTGGGCCGGGAATCTAGGCGGGAACTCAACCTTTGTGCAGTACAATCGTTTTGCACCAGATATGGGCCACACCTTTTACAATTAACAATTTTACAGTGGGCTACACATTTCAATTTGATCAGTCTGCACTCTGTGGGCCAGATCCTTTTTAATCTGATGGTGATGCAGTATTGACCCAGGCATAACATCCAGAAAAACACAAAGTATGTGCCCCACAGCTGCACCAGAGTCATTTTGCTAACTGGGGCACAGGAGAAATGGCCAAGAGGCCATTGATTTTAGGCAGTTAACTTGAGATGCATGCCCTGTCAAACACAAAGCAGAATTCTGTGAGAAAGACCACCATTTATTCTAGTGGTAATGAATCCTCCATGACATGAGTTTTCCAGTTGCCAATTAAATGAAGTCCTTAAAAAGTAGTGGGCATTCAGTAAAGCTCTTGACATAATAACTATTTTCTTAATTGGCAGGTAGTATGCCCATCATACAAACAAAGAGAAATACTGTAACGGGCCTGCCTAACCCTTTTCTGGGCTACACCCCAACCTTGTCCCAGGACATTACAGGATCCATGATGATGACTAACCACGGAAGGCAGTATGACATCACCAACCCTGCCTTTACATGCCAGGAATCATTTGCTAGTTGTTACTCACGCTTAGCAAGTTGCTTCGAGTATTGTATGATTTAATGAAAGGCGCAAAAACGACTTTAGACCGTTGAGTTATTTGCAACCGGGGACAAACACAAAAGTGTCTGACCAGTCTGAAACAATGTCTTTCATCCCAGGACAACCAGTTACTGCTGTTGTGGTAAGTTTTGGAATGATAACGTTACTCTTCATTCAATAGCTACGGAATCCATTGTCCAGGCCTAAAATCTTTCAAGCAATGCCTCGATGCAAACTATAAATACCTATCTGAGGTATTTCATTTTAAAAAATCGGTTTCACATTGTAGTATTACTGTTTACAATAGTGAATGTAATATTGTGGTCATGCTTGCTGGTTTCTACTCTTGACAATGTATCCTGGTTATTCGAATTTACCCTTGTAAAATTGTTACATTCTGGCAGCAAAACTCGTTCGAAACTTTGCTGTTCGATAATCCAACTACCTATCAACGTTTTACTCCTTTCTCTGTTTGTTGTCAGTCTTGTTTCTTTTAGATTCTATGAAACTGCTGTAGCTAGCTTGCTAACAGTTTAGGAGAATTTAATTTAACCTAATGGGCTATGCATTTCATTTTCATATGCGCAATCTAGTATTAACCTAAAGTAAATTAATCTAGCTAGCTAATGTTACACTGTTCTGTCTTGGCAACATTGTATTTCTTTAGTAGCCTGTTATCTCTTCACTATGGATAGCAGCTAGCATTAGCCAAATTGTTCGCTAAGCTACATGCATGAAAGTGAAGTGTTTCAGAGGAAGGCGTCACCTAGTTATCTGAGACAACTTGGGTACAAGCGCGCGCCCCCCCCCGGTCAAATAGCCCTTACATAGCCTGGAGGTGTGTTTGGTCATTGTCCTGTTGAAAAACAAGTGATAGTCCCACTATGCCAAGAGTGTGCAAAGCTGAGTTAACGGAGTAATAGTGACCAGCAACAGAACACAATGGATAGATACTAATGGTAATGGCAATCAATAATCATTTTTGCAGCAGTAGTAGTTTTATGGCCAAGGGATAGAAGCTGTTTAGCAGTCTGTTCTGAGCCTTGATGCACCAGTACCAGACGGGAGCATGGAGAACAGTCCATGTCTCGGGTAGGTGTCGCTGGCAATATTTCGGGCCTTTTTTAGACACCGCCTGGCATGTAAGTCCCCAATGGCTGGGAGCTCACCCCAGTGATGCGCTTGGCTGTCCACACCACCCTTTGTAGGGCCTTCTGGTCGAGAGCGGTGCAGTTGCCATAGCAGACGGTGATACAATCAGACAGGAGGCTTTCGATTGGATTCCTCGCAACACACTGTTTATTCCTAACATCAGCAAGAAATATGAGTCATGGAGTAATTGCATAGTAGCCTAGTGACAAAATTATGTGATTTAGGCTACAGGCTACACATACCAATCTTATTTAGTTGCATGATTTAGTATGTGTTGCCCACTCTTATGCAACAGCTATCTTCCATACACTCTATAAGTTGAATGCCATAGTATGCTGCTGTTTTCTGGTTGATATTTTTTGACAAATCTGGTGTCAGTCATGTGAACAATGGGTTACACAGATACTTTGGGTTGATCTTTCTGTTAATATGGTCAGCCTGCGTTATACATTTCCATGAGTGTTTCCATGTTCTCATCACCAAGAACTTCAGATCCACTGAATGATTGTTGACCATGTTGACCACTGAGTGCAGTGGTTGGAAGAACTTTGAACCACTGACACTATGAACCACACTGCTGAGGCTCCTCTTATTCACCATCACACAGACTGGCTTTGTGCTGTAAAGAGCAGCGAGCTGGATGTGCCAGAACTCTCCATCTGCTCTAATGAGAGGGCAGCTGGTTGAGGACCACGGGGATAGCTAGACTGAGAAATAATCTGTCTCCAGTCAGTTGGTGGCAGAGGGCTTCCCTTTCAGCCGGTCACTCGACTTCACACGACAGTGGGATTCTCTTTGTTCCTTCGGGGGAACTACAGCCTATTCATAACCGTAGTGGTCTACATTCTTAAAGGGAACACAGTGCTCAGCAATCAATTTTACATTCTATTCATTTACCACATTTTTATTATTGCAATGGTGGAATGGGAATATAACAACTACTTGATGGTTGTTGAAGTTCTGAATTCTTTCCTCTCCAAGCTCGACTCCCAATGTTCATGTGTTTTACAGCAACGGATAGAAATCCGCAAACTCCGCCAGGGTGAACATTTGATCCTGGGTTTCAGCATTGGAGGAGGAATAGACCAAGACCCTGGCCAGAACCCCTTCTCTGAAGACAAGTCAGACAAGGTACGAGTTAAACAGGGAAAATACTCTCCCTGTCAGTTCTCAGGGAGCTCAGCTCTGGCCAAACTCCATTAACATCAGTCGTAAGGTATCAGAGAAGCAGGTCTGAACACATCAACTGTAGCCTCAGGTAGCAACACCGCAGACCCAGATAGCTCATCTTATACAGTAGCATACAGTGTTACTCAAATAGTGGCATTCTATAGTTCTATAATCAAACCAGTTTATTGAAGCTAGTTAGTTAATACATGTTATATGTAGATGCACAGATGTTACACTTTCATATATTTCTCTTTTGTTGTTTTGGTCTTTTTCTGTGGCTGTGTGATCACAGGGCATCTATGTGACACGGGTGACACCAGAGGGACCAGCAGAAGTTGCAGGCTTGATGATGGGAGACAAAGTAATGCAGGTAAACTTCAACATATTTGTAGAAATGCATGTTTCAAACTTTTGTCCTCGAGACCTGTTACCTAATCCCTCTTGGACAAATTACGTAAACATACATTTGACCAAATGACGCATACTTTTAGTTCTGGGTTAAAGGTAGACTCAGCACCACTGCAGATATTGAAATGAGCGAGATGCAAGACTCAGTCACACAGTATCTGCGCATGGGTTCGCTTCACGCTGTTACAGCGTGCTAGCCAGGGCACCAAAACAGCAGAGAAGTGAAGCCTCACGCTTCAACGCTCTGAGTTGTGGAAATTGACCCACTATGCTGTTTACTTTCTGCATCTACGTCAAATCACTGAGTCTACCTTTAACCGAGATGACTTTTTACTTTATTGATACATTTCCACAAGGTGGCACCATGTACTCAGTTTCAGTTGTGATTGGACTTTGCCGAGTGACTGTACAAGACCAGCACACTATTCAATCCAGATATTATACTTACCTCACATCAGGAATAATACCTACTGTAAAGAAGAATATTATAATTATTGATGTCTGTTGCCACCAGGTAAATGGATGGGATATGACCATGGTGACACACGATCAGGCACGCAAACGGCTGACGAAGAAGAACGAAGATGTCGTGCGGCTACTGGTGACCAGGAAATCACTGGAGCAGGCTGTCAAACATTCTATGATGTAATGACTCCAAACAGTAGCAGCAGCTTGGTGACCTCATTGTCTTTCGACAGGTGGCGTCCCTCCTATGCACCGCTAGTCCTTTTTTGCAGACTGAGTTCGCTATCTGACGTCAGACAATGCCAGTGACCGAGAGCACAGTATTCCAAAGCTTTTCTTGCAAACTGTAAGGTTGGGGTGAATTCCATATAAATTCTGTCAATTTAGGCGGTGGTAAGAAAATGATATTCAAGAATTGAAAATTGCCATTTATTTTCCTTCACAGATTTTTCACTTCCTGAATTGATGGAGTTGAAATTAAATTGATTACAGTCCTACTCACATTTTCCTAATTCAAACATGGTACAACTCTTTTATAACATCACTATAGAACCAATATGGTACAAGTTATTGGGATCATTAATGCCTTTACTAGCTGACATGAGCATTACTTATTAAGTAATTAGTACACTTCATTACAGTTAATGATCTGTCATTTTTCATTTAGCCAACTAATAATTTTATGTTTTCAAGTTGATGTCTTTACAAGCCAAAGGAAAACAATGCCAAGAAACTGTAGATTGATAGAGGATGCTTTGCAAACACATGCGTACAACGCACATAGCATTTATCTGCTACGGTAATTTGTATGTATTCCATAGTGGCTTCCTGTTTATATGAGTTATGTTTGATGTATGGCATTAATAAGAATGGAACACTTAGTGCTTAACACTGCTCTGTGTTGGTCGAAATTAATGAATATTCATCGGGCTTGGACGATATATCATTATTTTGGTATCTTTATCCATGCAGTGCATCTACCAAAGTAACAAGCACAGCCAAACTGCATACTTTATATTTCATTATACTCTAATTGTACTTGTTTACCAAATACTGTAATACTCATTTGAGGATTGGACTTTTGTAGGTAGTGTAGCAGGAAGACAGCTACTTCTCATTCTCAACCCTCTGGGTATAATTCATTTGGTGTTGCCATCGTTGCCTGGAAATCAAGGCTAGGGTATAGTCAACTTTAAGTGCCTTCTTTCTCAGGATTATATAAAGAAAGTGGCATGTTGGATTGTTAATTAGGTTGCTTGCTGGTTGATGTCAGACAGCTAATACACTTTAGTTGCATGCTGAACCAACGTTGAAGGATCAAATGAAATGAGACGTTTGAATACACTTGAATACAAATTACACTCTAGTGAGTACCACTAAATTATAGGGTTTTAGTATTCATGCTCTTTTCCATTCCTATATAGTTCAGTAATATATCCTTTTTCACTGCCTCAGCCATGTTTTACACAGCGATGCCTCACTTTTTTAATCCAAACTTATCAATTCCTATTCAAATGAATCAAAGGTAAAGTAATATTGTAATGTGGATTACAATAGTACCTAATATACATACACGTCCTAGTATGTTCTACTAATTCAATATTTTGTATGGCTTTGTTTTTGCTAGAATTCTTTGAATTGGGAGATTATCATTATACTGTATATCATTGGCAGAGTGATGTAACTAAGTCTACACACAACTTTGTAAAGAATTAACACTTCAAAAGACTGCCCAACCTTTTGATAAATGTAGCCTTGCATGAACATTTTCTATAAAGTTGATTTCTATCAATATGTCGTTTGTGTTAAAATATCTATTTTAGAATTACTCCAAGTATATGAGGAAAACCTTTGAATTACCATTTTGGCATATGATTGTATACTGGACACTTTCCGAATGTTCTTTAACATAAATCAAAAATGAACTGAAAGATTGCTTTCTTTTTTGCAGTATTATGTGTTTGTCAGGCACTTTACAACATTTGTGGTTGTCACCCATAGACTGTCACCCATACTGTAGGTCCCAGAGGGATGGATAGAGAAAAATAGAATATTTGGTTATAAGACTTGAGCAGGGATATTACCTTCCCAGTGTGCACTGGATGTTGGAAGAAATATCCCAAAACAAGCTGTTTTTGTGAGAAAACCCCCCCAACATCAGCTAAAACCATGAAGAGCAGCTGTTCTTCACAGATTCACAGCTGCTAATTAAATGGTGTTAATGAGCATAAGAGTGGTGGAGAAAAAAGTGTGAATGTTAGATTTTAAGTAATTGGATCATCCCGGTGTGTGCATAGATTCATGGTGTGTGTGGGCAGTTCCACAGCTTACCATCACCCCGTCATCCACCATTGTATGTAGAATATTAATCAATAGAAAAACAGATGTGTGTTTGTGATACAGTATTTTCATAGGTTGATTCTTATAATTGTCATATTGAAAGATGTGATCTTCAATTTTGTTTGTTCATTGTACTGTATTTTGTCAAATTGTCTTGATCTGCATGGCCTTTATCACCACTATTGACTGTAGATATATTCATGTCACCAACTCGAAAGTAATTGGATGACATTTCAAAGCAGCAAATCTATTACCTGACCTTTCCCTGTGTGCTCAGGCATTTTATATGGGGGGTCAATAGAAACACATTTAATAACACATTCATAGATGGCAAAAGAGACATTCAACAAATGTATCATAAGGAATAAGGTTTTGAAGTGTCTGTCCTATATCTAGGAGATATAAGAAAGCTCAGGAAATATTTTAAAAAATTGGACACATTTATGTTGGCACTAATCTACCTCCATACTTCCATTTATTTTTTAAACTGGTACCGGATTACCTTCAGATGAGTCTGTGACACTTGTGGCACCATCGAGTCCCGTGACACAATCATGATCGTGTGGTCATATTTGTTTCTAGGCCAAACCTTTCTGACACTACATACGTTTTCGTGAGAAGACCGATTTTTGGGATGTCTGACAAACAGTACTGTAGCTCTGCCACTTTCCATCACAGTTGAGGAAGGTCGTCATACACGGATGCGGTGGATGGAGACGCAGCCCTCACAAAAAATCTGATATCTGTAGTTTAAACAGACAGATTCTAATGGGGATTTTTGTTCTCGCGGGTGTGTCAATTAACTCTTAAGGATTAATATTGCCACTTGTCTAAAAACAAACATTGTCTAATAACAAACATTCCCCTTTTAACTGCAGGTGTTGCAACAACACCTGATGCCCCGCCTAGAGCAGCCAGGTCCATCCTCTCCCTCATCTTCCTTTAAGAATAACATCCCTGCATCACATCAGCATCTTTTATCCAATTCAGAGGGGGGGGGGGGGGGGGGGGGTCGATTCAGTGAGATGCTAGCTAAAATCTTTTGAGAAATAATTGATGAGGAAACTGCATGCGCCGCACACATTGTGTGGGTGTGTTTCTCCTTATGAGAGAGAGAGTGAGTCTGTTGACATGAAGACATCAGTAAGAGTATTGTTTGTCTCATCGGGACTGACTTTTTTGGGGGGTCTACTGCAGAGGGAAGCATGCTCCATTCCACTTGCCTTAACACTGCAGGGAGATTTTACGTGGGGCTACAGTGGATGTGGTTGACCACAGATTTCTTGTTTGCTTGTTGCTAGGTAACTGGATTTTATGAGATATGAGATAATCACCTTCTAATAAATAATACTGTAGTAGAGTAGTTGTTCATGTAGAGGAAATCATTTCATTGAAGTAAACTCAAACCAAAACTATGCCAAAACAATAAGCTTATTGAGAAACTATTCATACTGATATTCTACTAATAACTTGGACTCTTTTTGAAAGCCAGAGATAGAATTGGAGACTTTCTTATTTTTTCTCCCTTACCTGTACTGATTTACATTGGATCAAGCAACCATTTCACACTTGAGAAAATCACATTGATTTAATTAACAATTCAGATGTCATGCAAGACAATGGAGCCATCACCCATCACACATACTTTCCTGCAAATGACATGCCTTACTTTCTACAGAGAAGTGCATAATTATCTGGCTAAATGTGGATCATACATGGTCCAAACCTCCCACGTTGTGACAGGGCAATTGTGTTTCCATAGTGATGCAATCTGCTCCCATCACTTTGGAGACACCAGATTGGAATCATGTGATCATGGAACCATAGCTTCCAATCTCTGCTTGTTCTGAGGGAAATGGATTTTCAAGCCATTGGTTATGATGATGGTTCACCACTTAAGACAGTGAAATAATGCAGCACACAATTAACAGTATTCAGCTGTTGGACAATTCCAGCCCACTGGGCGCAGATGTCATTTTAACGTCTAGTTTTGATATACATTTGGTTGAGATGTCAACTAACATGAATTCCACGTAAAATCAACAAAACATTTCACTCTGTCATTGGTTTTAGGTTAAAAGTTGGGTTCAAAAAAGATGAAATGCCCTTATGTTGATTACTTTTTGCAAATCCAATCAGTTTTCCAAGTAGCTTCAACGTCATCACATTGTGTTTTTTGGTTGAAATGACGTGGAAACAATGTTGATTCAACCAGTTTTTGCCCAGTGGGAGCCTTCACAATTTGAATGGGAAAAAAACTAGAGAAAGAGCCTTGCTCATACTTGGTCAGAACTAGGAGACACACATTTAATTCTAATTAAACACTAAATTGAAGTTAGACCATAGCCTACTTGTTTGTAAAAAGTATCAGAGAAAAATGGCCTATTGAGCCATTAAGAACTCTTTTGGCTTGAACTTTGTCTAGGCTAAACATTGCATACTATTTTGAGATGGATGGTATTCACGTCTCCATCTGACTTATGTAAAGGCCCCCTGGGACAGTTTTTTTTTAGAAATGTCAAATTCTCACAGTACAACAAATATGTCCAATGCACTTCCTGTTTGTCCTTAAAAACCACAGTTGATCACTGTTGTTGTTTTTGTCAACAATAAAAATCAGTCTAATTCACATCTATAAGAGGACAATATCTGAGTTTGAAGAAACAATGGTAAGACTCACATGATTGAATGTCTCAAGGGTATACACCTTTTTCTATTGATAAACATATACTAGCGCATGACCTCACCCACATTACAGCTCCAATACTTAACATTATTTTACTACTTTGGAGAATTTAATGGTGATATTTCAGTGAAAATACTATAATGTCAATAACATGATGATGAGGAGCCAATGGATTCTGAACAAGGAGTTATTTGAAGCCCTCTGAAAAAGTTTTAGAACATCCGCATTGAGGCAATGCTTGTGTACGCAGAGGGCCTAAAACAATGTGTGGGTGGGAGTGTGGGTAGTCAGGAGTTGAATGTTACACATAAGGTTTCCTTGAGCTGCTAAAATCAGACCCTGAGCAATTGCAGGAAGGCAGGTTGTCATGGAAATAAGAGCAGGGTGTATATACCTTTTCACCCCTCTCTCTCCCAAGTTCACAACATTCAATGAGATGTAAAAAAAAATATATATATATATATATATATTAAAATGTGTTTTCTGAAGAACAAAAATATCGTCAACCTCACAGTCATCCCTATAATGACAGCAAATGGATTACACTTTTAATTGGTTGAGCAATTACTGTGGCCAGTAGAGAGCAAATTATCTATGTTATTATTATTGCAATAACCACTATACCACCCGCATTGGGACTCTGCTCCTGTATTTGAGCTCTGCCGATTCGGATGGGCAGCAGGTGTCTTTTCTTCGCGCCAGAAAAACTCTTAACCTCTTTCCTCCCACGCAGACCTCTGCTCGATGTCAAGGCGTTTTTCTATCGCGCCAGAGGGCTGGAGAAAAAGCGCGTACGCTCATGTAGTAAATTAAAATTAACTGTAGATGTGTGTGAGTGTGTGCTACTGTACTTTATGTGAGTGGAAAGCAGGCAAGGAAAGAATGAACCATACCGTGTGAGGACCGTCTTGAGATAAGGTATGAAAATATAACAAGGCCTACTTTTTTGGGTTGTATTCATTTTAAATGAATGGTTAATTATCACATGCAAAACATGTATTTCACCGGTTTCAATTCTTTCCTTCTCGGTTCATAACTACATGATTTCATGACTCCTATAAGTGGTACCAACTATGAAAGCTGATTATCAAGTACTAATATTGCAATTTAAACGCTACATTTGTACGATTATGACCTAGAGTGAAGAACCATCAGTTGAAGACGTTCCACCTGGACCAGAGAACCTCTCCATGACTGTAGACCATCTTAATCCGTGAAGACAAGAAAGGAAGCATCAGAAACAGGGTATCTTTCTCTTTGCCTATTTTATTAACAGTGATTAAATAGGATATACATTTAAATGATAACTTATTAATTGTCCAGATTTGTTGTCAGTCAGTGTTTGGAGAAAAAAAGACAATGACAACAGCTAATTTCCTCCAGCATTGAAAAGGGAAAAAAAAGAGCTCCCACAGCTGACACTGACAACTCACTTGCTGATGCTCAGTCAGTATGTCTGTTAACCATTTATTAGGATTACGGCTAGTTGTAAGGATTCTGCTCTGCTGGGTTATCACCACGCCCATGGTAGAGTAGTGTCAGTGGTGTTGATGCAATGTGCACCAACAAAAATAGTATTTATATGAATTAACAAATATGTGGAGGACCAAATTTTAAGAAATGAGTTTGCTTTGTTATGTACTATGTATTGCTATTTCCAGCCCTGAGACTGCCGGGGATACTAATGTTGGCTAGGACAGTGGGAAAGGGGTAGGGTAGGTTGCGGTTAAACTGTACCTGCTGTTGTTCCAGGGCTTTGTAGTGGTGTTCTGCTGTGTGTGTGTGTGTGTATGCGTGCGTGCGTGTGTGAGTGAGTGCGTGCGTGCTTGCTTGCTAGAAAGGGAGGGCAGAGCAGGCATGTGAAGGTCAGATCAGACGAGATGACAGACCTTTTCATGTCTGACTACTTCAGATTAGTGAAGTGTCACCTCCAGTCACTCTGGCCCTGAGTCTCTGGACAGTACATGTTATCAGTTTTATCTAGGCTTTGGACTGTTCGAAGAGAATCCCTAAACTAAACCATGAGTGGTGAGTATGCTATAACGCTTAAAGAGTATGCTAAAGGTAAGGCAGATAGAGTCCGCTTGGAAAAAGGGTCCACAAGTGGGAGATTAAGTTGTGTAGCTAAAAGGGACCAGATTATATTTTCTGCAAAAACTTTGTGTCTCTGAGAAACTGAGCTGTTTGATCTCCCACAGTGATTTTGCTTCTTTGTTTCCAAATCTTGCTTATAAAAGCTTTGATTTGTTTCTGTCGGTAAGATGTTAGAATTATACTGTAAAATGACTTTTACTACTCTGTGTTCCTGCATATTTTTGCAGGATAGTTGGAAGAGGCTCAAGGCTTTCTTGTTAGGCGTGAAATACTATCTCCTCTAACAAAATGGGGTCATGTCTATGCTAGCCTAGTCCCAGATCTGAATGTGTTTTTTACCCAACTTCTCCATACATGGCATGACAATTCTTCCCAGAGGAGTTGGCTATATCTCAGACAGATCTGGGACCAGGCCAATGTAGGTTACCTGTACCCTGGGAGGAGACGCCCAGGGACTCATCTAGTCAGAAATGTATGCAACTTTAATACCATACTTTTTTCTTTTTTTTTTTTTTTCTGGGGAGGGTGGATCAGCTTAATATTGCGGAAAGAATGTTGCTTCCAATGTAATTGTCTGCATCATTTCCAATCCCCCATATTTGTTTGGGTAAATATATATATCCATTCACGTATGCATACATATACACATATATACATACACATACCTACATAGACATACATACTTTTTTTAAAGAGTATACCTTTATTATTATTCCCCGCAAACCCTACCACCGATCCCCCAATTGGAGTAAACTGATAAACATTTCTGTTTTTACCTTCAATTTATACATCTTATACACATTTTACAGACACAGTCTACTTTATAATAGTTCTCTCTTGTTTGTTCTTAGTCCTTCCTCTATTTCTTTTGTCCATCCAGTTTGATTTCCACTTGTAACTGTGCTATTTCACAATAGCTCCGCACCTATACACATTTCACAGATCCCGTATGCCCTACATTGTTTATCTTGTTATTAGTCCCACCCTTCAGCTCCACTCAACCTTTCCCATCATCATCCATTTCAGATTTTTATTTGCCATATATTTTTCAACTGTGCTGTGATGCTTCACAAAAGATTTGAATCTTCCTATTCTCATAGCTTCCACGGATTGTAAATTAAAAATAAACATTTTTGCTAAAATAATTATTATATTATTGATTGATTGACTATGGCTTTTCAAATCCCCCAGTATTGCTATCTGTAGCGTTAGTTCTACGCAAATGTTGCAATTCTTCAACCATTCCTGGACCTGTGACCAAAAACGAGCTACATGCGGACAATACCAAAATAAATGGTCTAATGACTCTGCCTCCTCACAGCAGAATCTGCAGAGCTGGGAAGATTGTATCCCCCATATATATAACATTCTATTAGTTGCAAGAATTTTGTACAATAATTTAAATTGAAAAATTCGAAGTTTTGAATCCGGCGTTGTTTTGCGTATCAATTCATAAACCATGTGCCATGGAATGGGTACATCGAAAATCTCTTCCCAACTATTTTGCAATTTATATGGCACAGCTGTCAGTTTTTTGGTCCTTAAATTAAATTGGTATATGTTTTTATTTATCACACTTTTCTTTAACCATTTATGTTCTTTAATATAAGGCCGACATACAAGTTCCTTACTTTTATCCCCTTCTACCTGCCTCTTCCATTTTTGTGGTAATGCTGCAATTAATTGGTTGTAATTTTGGGTAGAGCAGACATTTCCATATGTCTGTGTTAGCTGCATGTGTGACATTACTCCACCAGTCCTATTTATGATATCATTCACAAAAATTATACCTTTTTTAAACATTTCTTCGATAAATACAGTTTTTTTTTATCAATTACTATATTTGAATTTAACCACAAGATTTGTTGTACTATTTGTTCCGTCCTTTCAGGTGGATTAAACTGAAATTGCAACCAACTTTCTAAGGCTTGTTTAAAAAATAAAGATATTTTGGAGATTATTTCCTTTTCAAGCAACCGAAAGTGAGCAGGTGTAATCTGAATAAAGGGAAAAAGGCCCTTCTTGAACATAGGATGAGACATTCGTACCAATCTACTAGAGAACCAGTTTGGATTTAAGTATAACTTTTGTATGACTGATGCCTTTAGTGAGAGGTCTAATGCTTTAATATTTAATAATTTCTGCCCTCCGAATTCATATTTGTTATATAAATAGGCCCTTTTAATTTTATCTGGCTTGCCGTTCCAAATAAAATTGAATATTTTTTGTTCATATAATTTAAAAAGCAGGTCACTAGGTGTAGGCAAAACCATAAGCAAATAGGTAAACTGTGATATGATTAAAGAGTTAATCAGGGTGATTTTCCCACAAATAGACAGGTATTTTCCTTTCCATGGTAGCAAGATCTTATCTATTTTTGCTAACTTTCTATAAAAATTTATTGGAGTGAGATCATTTCTTTCTTTTGGGATTTGTATACCGAGTATGTCCACATCTCCGTCAGACCATTTAATTGGTAAACTACATGGCAATGTAAAATGTGTATTTTTTAGTGATCCAATACGTAATATGGTACATTTATCATAATTTGGTTTTAAACCAGAGAGGATAGCAAATGTATCTAGATCCTCTAAGAGGCCGTGGAGAGATTCTAGTTGTGGTTTTAAAAGAAAACATGAATCATCAGCGTACAATGACACCTTAGTTTTTAGGCCCTGGATTTCTAATCCCTTAATATTAATGTTTGATCTAATTTTAACAGCTAACATTTCGATGGCAATAATAAATAGATATGCCGATAGTGGACAACCTTGTTTTACTCCTCTAGATAGTTTAAAACTTTCTGAGATGTAGCCATTATTTACTATTTTACACCTAGGGTTACTATACATAATTTTTACCCATTTTATAAGAGATTCCCCAAAATTGAAATATTCTAGGCATTTATATATAAACTCCAGTCGTACTTTATCAAAAGCCTTTTCAAAATCAGCTATGAAAACCAGGCCTGGTGTCCCTGATATTTCATAGTGTTCTATTGTTTCCAGTACTTGCCTTATATTATCTCCGATGTATCGTCCATGTAAAAAACCTGTCTGATTAGGATGAATAATATCTGACAAAACTTTTTTTATTCTTTCCGCCAAGCATTTTGCTAGGATTTTTGCATCACAACACTGAAGTGTAAGAGGTCTCCAATTTTTTAAATGGACTGGATCTTTATATATACCACTTGGGTCCTGTTTCAGTAATAATGATATCACACCTTCTTGTTGCGTGTCTGATAATCTATCATTTATATAGGAGTGGTTAAAACAAGCTAATAATGGTCCTTTGAGTATATCAAAAAAATGTTTGTATACTTCCACTGGTATGCCATCCAGTCCTGGAGTTTTCCCATCCTTAAAGGCCCCAATTGCATCAAGTAGTTCCTCCTCTGTAATTAGGCCTTCACATGAGTCTTTCTGTACAGATGTTAATTTTACATTATTATTAGGGAAAAAATCCATACAATTAGTTTCAGTTAGTGGAGATGGAGGAGCCTGAAACAAAAACATATTCTTAAAGTACTTTACTTCCTCTTTCAAAATATCGTTTGGTGAATCATGCGTGACTCCATCATTTGTAACAAGTTTTAATACGTTTTTTTTGGTAGCATTTCTATATTTGTAACGGTGGTTCTCCTCCTCTTCAACCGAAGAGGAGGAGTAGTGATTGAACCAAGGCGCAGCGGGTTGTGAATACATAATTTAATAAAGACACGACAAAACAATGAAGACAGAAAACGACCTAGACTTGAATAAACTACAAAATAACAAAACTGAAATGTATAGACAGACCTGAACAATACGAACTTACAAATAACGCGAAGAACGCACGAACAGGGAAAAATAGACTACACAAAAATGACGATGTACAAAAACAAACCGAACAGTCCCGTATGGTGCGACAAACACTGACACAGGAGACAACCACCCACAACGAACACTGTGAAACAACCTACCTAAATATGACTCTCAATTAGAGGAAAACGCCAAACACCTGCCTCTAATTAAGAGCCATACCAGGCAACCCTTAAACCAACATAGAAACAGAAAACATAGAATGCCCACCCAAACTCACGTCCTGACCAACTAACACATACAACAAACTAACAGAAATAGGTCAGGAACGTGACAATATTGAAGATTGAAAAATAATTTGGTGCATTTTTCCCCATATTCCATCCAGTTCGCTTTATTTTTTATAATATATTACACTGGATCTTTCTTGAATAAGTTCCTCCATTTCTTTTTGTTTTTCCTCTAACTTATTCTGTGCCTCTATGGTACCGTTTTTATTGTTATCTAACTGTACTGTTAGTCCTTCAATTTCCTTTGTTAATATGGACTCTTTTGATCGAAATTGCTTTTGTTTTATAGATGAGTACTGAATTGCATGGCCTCTAAAGGCACACTTAAAAGTGTCCCATACAATATGGGGATCTGCTGTACCTATGTTATGTCTAAAAAAGTCAGTTATAAATTCTTCTGTCCTAGTCCTAAACAATTTATCATCTAGTAGGCTTTGATTAAATTTCCAATATCCTCGCCCACGTGGAAATTCTGTAAGAGTAATATATATGCCAATTATGTGATGGTCCGACCGCATTCTGTCCCCTATCAAACACTTTTTAACTTTTGGTGCCAGAGAGAATGATATAAGAAAGTAGTCAAGGCGACTAGCTTGATTAAGCCTCCGCCATGTATATCTCACTAGGTCAGGGTATTTAAGTCTCCATATATCCACTAATTCCAATATATCCATGACATTCCTGATTTCCTTAAGTGCCTGAGGGTGATAGTTTGTAGTGTGATTTCCTTTCCGGTCCATAGAGGTATTTAAGACCGTATTAAAATCTCCCACTATAATAATAGAGTCTAGTGTTGCTTGTAGAGTTGATACATTCTTATATATATTGTCAAAGAAGCTTGGATCATCATTATTCGGACCGTATAGGTTAATAAGCCATATATGTTTATTGTCCAATAACATATTTAAAATAATCCATCTACCTTGAGGATCTGTTTGGACAAGTTGCACATTTGGATCAAAATTATTTTTAATTAAAACCATCACCCCTTTTGACTTTCTTTGCCCATGGGAGAAATATATTTCGCCCCCCCAGTTCTTTTTCCACAAAACTTCATCTAAAACTGTCGAATGGGTTTCCTGTAAACAGTAGATATTATAATCCTTCTCTTTTAGCCAGGTAAATACTGATCGTCTTTTCTTATTATCTGCTAAGCCATTACAATTGTAACTGGCTATACTTATTTCACCACTTACCATAATGAGACACACCTTTCAATTATTTTTATCAAAATATATGTTTGTAAACGTCCTATTAAAAAGTAACATAATGATTGAGTGTCTATATAGTTGTACCATGACATTTGCATCTCCACTAAGCAAACCTCCAATTGGTCCCCACTATTCCACCCGCCAAAAGCCCCCATCTCGAGTTGGGTTGTCATCCCAATGCCCGGCAGACCACCCCCGACCCCCCGCATCGCACAGCCCCGGACCGACTGGGATCCATCCTTCGAAAAGTGCACACAGCGCCATCCACCGAACCGAAGCAGATCCATTGCCAAATGCATTTCCATCGCCCTCACCTCGATTTTTATTACATATTGCTGTGAATCATCCTCTATAGTCCCTAACATCTTTTACTTCTTCCTTCGCAACAGTTGTGGGATACACACATACACCCACACACATTCAGCCCTTACCCCCACACAACCATAAGCTCACCCTCTCAACAATTGCACCATCCCAGAGCCCAACTCAAGATGGGTCATGATTTACAAATGTACTTGCAGTTGCAGCTGCATGAGAAGGCCTGCAAGACCGCGCAAAAAATGAGCATAAATGTAGAGATTTATTTACCATTGTCACATCCTAGATGATGGAGGTCAAATGTACACCTTCTTCCTGAAACACCCACAATACGGTCATCCGTTTTGACCATGTTCCCAACCATCTCCATGCAGTCCGACTTGATTTCGTGCCACCAGGGCCACAATAATATACCCCCTCTCTGAATGTCCGAGTGTGACCCCCTCCCCATGGGTTACTGCAGCTAGTGTTGCCAGCACTGCCACTGCCTGGGTGGGGGCACCCCACCGGAATCCCCACCGGCTAGGTACAAGGTCGTCAAGGTTCTCATTAGCAGCTTTGAGAATTTCCTTGTTTATTATGCTCTCCCTTTAGGGGGCTTTGGCTTTGCAGGACCAACCCTGCCAAGCAGGCTCAGAATCTTGAGGGGGCAGTGCTGCTCTTGGTCCCTGACCTCATTTTGGCTGCATACAGACCGCTTACAGCATGCACATAAAACAGTTAGGGACTTCTCCTTAGTATCTGGGCCATTCATGTGGGTGTCTAGGGTATAGGGCCATGGACCGTACCATTAAAATAGGATAATAAATAATTAGATATAATTTATTTTAAAAATGTAGTTCCCCATGATAGGACAATAAATAAATAAGACGTATAATTCATTATAAAAGTATATCCATCATCTGAACAACATTGAAAGCCCTCTCATACCCGGCTCACAGCAATACACTGGCTCTGGGATATGCAACTATTTCATTACTCACTCACTCAACTTTCCAAACATAACAAATAAAAATAAACACACACCACACCATCCACACATACTGTGCCTTCTGTTTACTTAGTTTTTATCTTCACTATGTAGAAATAGTGCTTGTGTTCAATTAGTTATATGTGAAGATTTATAGAAAAGCTATATTTTGTATTGTATTGTTACAATCAATAACCGGGCTTGAATTGTGTTTATTTTCCTCATCTATGAGAACTTTGTAATTTTTAAAATAACCATGGAGTAGTCTTTGTGTCTCTGAACAACTGGTTATCAATATATAGTTTATCAACGACGAGAGCTACTCGTTTCGCTTTTAATCTATTTTCTTTGAAAATTGGATACAGAACTTTGCGCCGTTCTGCAATTTCTTTCGGAAACTGATCATTCATGCCAATTTTGGTCCCAGCAAGTCTTTTACCCAGGCTTTTAACCATTATTTTATCTTTAAATGAAGCAAATTTGGCAACGATTGGGCGTTCGTACCTCTGCCCTCTCTGTCCGAGGCGGTGTACACGTTCAAGTTGGATCTTATCGATAACTTCGTGTGGAATCTGAAGCGCTGCAAAAAGGAACTCTCTAACTACAGATTCAGGAACCTCTCCTTCTTTCTCTTGGATATTTGTAAGTACCAAATTCTCTCTCATGGATCTAGTTTGTATGTCCAGTAAGCATTCCTTCAGAACGGTGTTCTCCTTTTTAATTTCATTCATTTCGGTTTCAATCTTATTGACTGTCCCTTTTAGCGCGTGTGTTTCCTTCTCCAATGCCGCAGCTTTTTCATCACTCATCTCTAGGCTTGCCTTCAACTCTTTTATATCTTTACTAACTAATTCAAGTATACCCAGTTTGTCATTTATTGATTTTAACAGATCGGTTTCGACCTTTACCATTGCCGGTGGTGAGAATATTAGATCATCAGTGTCGGTTGAGGAGTCACGTTTTCGTTTTTGAATCGGTTCCCCTGTCTTACTCTCCGTCATGTTTGGGTGTTGCTTGTTTTCGTAATATTTGTCGATAAATGTCTCTAGTCTTAGGATTTGTTTTGTGTTATTATCCAGATTGAAGGTTATCACCCACCAGATTATTTAGTGCTAATATTTTAGTCTAATTTAGCAGATATTTCGAATATTATGTTTTATCTTGAGGTGCTCTACATAACTTCGTTCAGTCCGCCATTACTTTTACGTTACCTTTACGTCCCACTTTAATACCATACTGCTGAGCGTCTGAACCAGGACTGGCAACGCTTGCCAGCCTGCCAGCTTGCCAGGGAGGACACGCAGGGCGTGTTCATTAGGGTGAAACATAAAGAACTTCGCCAATAGAAATATAATGTTGACTACAGAGCTGCCAATGTGGTTGGATCTTCATTGAGTGTACAGTAATGCCTGTATGCTGCCTGAATTCACCCCTTTGGGAGTAAAGTTTGATTATTAAGGTACGTAATAGGTACATTTCCTGGGATCAGTTACGTATATGATATGATTTGGACCTGGCCCATTTCATTCTTCTGGAGGGCATTCATTGACATAGCTTGCACACTGTATATGCAGCACAATAATGCTTTTCTGTTTCTAATGAATAGATTTGTGAAAGGATTCACAAGTGGCCATCCATTTGAATAATAACTGCATGGAGAATTCCGTCATTTTATCCACTTATTGAAGCACACAATGCCCACATCAATTAAGCCTACTATGTGAGACTGAATAGAACCCCATTCACTGTTATTTGTGGCTTTATGATTCATTGTAAAACAGTGTTAGTACGTTTCAATCAAGGTAAGTATCACAATGGATTCTTTTGTTTTTTATTTTACCTTTATTTAACTAGGCAAGTCAGTTAAGAACAAATTCTTATTTTCAATGACGGCCTAGGAACAGTGGGTTAACTGCCTTGTTCAGGGTCCCCTGTCAGCTCGGGGATTTCGATGTTGCAACCTTTCGGTTACTAGTCCAACACTCTAACCAACTAGGCTACCTGCCGCCCGGATGACTTGATCCGCTGATTCGTTAAAACAGAGACACTGTTTTCTACAGTGCGGGAAGTATTATGCTACTGAAACCAAGCTAAATGATAGATATGGAGCAAGGGTCATTCAACAGTCCTCGCCACGATGGATGGATGGATTGCATTGTGAACATTTATAGACAGAGCAGAGCAAAACAATGAACAAAGAGGATCAATGGGCAGTAAGACAGAATAGGAGGACATTCCCTGTGGACCATGTTGCCACTGGTCACCTCTAGTTAGTGTTGATCCTTGGGGGAAGCTGTAGAGATATAAAGGCCATTCAGAGAAAGATCTGGAAGGGCATCAGCTACAGACACACTGTTTGCCTCCACAAGGATTGCCTTGGACCATGTAGGAAGATCATCATTCAGAAAATAACTCGTATTTCAGTGCAGATGTCATGCCCTGACCTTAGAGAGCCTTTTTATTTCTCTATTTGGTTAGGTCGGGGTGTGATTTGGGTGGGTATTCTAGTTTTTCTATTTCTTTGTTGGCCGGGTATGGGTCCCAATCAGAGGCAGCTGTCTATCGTTGTCTCTGATTGGGGATCATACTTAGGCAGCCTTTTTTCCCACCTTAGGTTGTGGGATCTTGATTTTGTTAGTTGCTGTATAGCCTGCAGAACTTTACGTTCGTTTTGTATTGTGTTGGTTTTGGTGTTCATTTTAAATAAAAGTAAGATGTTCGCCTACCACGCTGCACCTTGGTCTCCTTCCAACAACGGACGTAACAGAAGATCCCACCACAAACAGACCAAGCAGCGTGGTCAGGAGGAGAGGACATGACGGAAACCCGAGAGTCAGCCCCCAAAAATGTTTTGGGGGGGCAGATGATGTGGGCGTCGGTGCTGAGGTGTGAGTCTGAGACCGAGGAGGAATTCTTGGACCGTTTGAGCGAGGAGTGGTTGGCAGTGGAGAGGGACGAAAGAGTTTGGAGGGGTTGGAGTCTGGAGCAAGACAGTCGCTTTGAGGAGTGTGTGACCCTTCAGGCACCATGCTTTGCGGTTACACGTACTGTGTCTCTGGTACGCATCCACAGCCCGGTGCGCTCTGTGCCAGCTCCCCGCATTTGCCGTGCTAGAGTGGGCATTCAGCCAGGACGGATTGTGCCAGCTCAGCTCTCCTGGTCTCCGTTGCGTCTCTTGGGCCCAGGATATCCTGTGCCGGCTCTGCGCACTGTGTCTCCGGTGCGCCTTCACAGCCCAGTGCGTCCTGTGCCAGCGCCCCGCAGTTGCCGGGCTAGGGTGAGCATCCAGCCAGGACGCGTTGTGCCAGCTCTACGCTCCAGACCTCCGGTGCACCTCCTCGGCCCAGGATATCCTGCGCCGGCTCTGCGCACTGTGTCTCCGGTGCGCCTTCACAGCCCAGTGCGTCCTGTGCCAGCTCTACGCACCCGGCCTCCAGTGGTGATCCATGGCCCGAAGCCTCCAGTGATGATCCATGGCAGGCTTCGGGCCAGCCTCCGGTGATGATCCATTGCACGAAGCCTCCAGTGATGATCCATGGCACGAAGCCTCCAGTGATGATCCATGGCCCGAAGCCTCCAGTGGTGATCCATGGCCCGAAGCCTCCAGTGATGATCCATGGCACGAAGCCTCCAGTGATGATCCATGGCCCGAAGCCTCCAGTGATGATCCATGGCATGAAGCCTCCGGTGATGATCCATGGCACGAAGCCTCCAGTGATGATCCATGGCACGAAGCCTCCAGTGATGATCCATGGCCCGAAGCCTCCAGTGATGATCCATGGCCCGAAGCCTCCAATGATGATCCATGGCCCGAAGCCTCCAGTGATGATCCATGGCAAGAAAGCCTCCAGTGATGATACATGGCACAAGCCTCCAGTGATGATCCATGGCACAAAGCCTCCAGTGATGATCCATGGCCCGAAGCCTACAGTGATGATCCATGGCACGAAGCCTCCAGTGATGATCCATGGCACGAAGCCTCCAGTGATGATCCATGGCACGAAGCCTCCAGTGATGATCCATGGCCCGGAGCCTGCAGTGATGATCCATGGCACGAAGCCTGCAGTGATGATCCATGGCACGAAGCCTCCAGTGACGGTCCCCAGTCCGGAGCCTCCAGCGACGGTCCCCAGTCCGGAGCCTCTAGCGACGGTCCCCAGTCCAGAGTCCGCGACGACGGTCCCCAGTCCGGAGTCCGCGACGACGATCTACGGTCCGTAGTCCGCGACGATCCACGGTCCGGTTCCTCCGGTGACGATCCACGGTCTAGTTCCTCCGGCGACGATCTACGGTCCGGAGTCCCCGGCAACGATCTACGGTCCGGTTCCACGGAAGCGAAGGGATCAGCGAGCGGAGCGGGGTCTACGTCCCGAACCGGAGCCACCACAGAGGCTAGATGCCCACCCGGACCCTCCTCTATGGAGTCAGGTTTTGCGGCCGCACCTTTGGGGGGGGGGGGGGGGTGGTACTGTCACGCCCTGATCTTAGAGAGCCTTTTTATTTCTCTATTTGGTTAGGTCGGGGTGTGATTTGGGTGGGCATTCTAGTTTTTCTATTTCTTTGTTGGCCGGGTATGGTTCCCAATCAGAGGCAGCTGTCTATCGTTGTCTCTGATTGGGGATCATACTTAGGCAGCCTTTTTTCCCACCTTAGGTTGTGGGATCTTGATTTTGTTAGTTGCTGTATAGCCTGCAGAACTTTACGTTCGTTTTGTATTTTGTTGGTTTTGGTGTTCATTTTAAATAAAAGTAAGATGTTCGCCTACAACGCTGCACCTTGGTCTCTTTCCAATAACGGACGTAACAGCAGAGCTGTGATCCTGCACTGTATGTATTTGTCATGCATTTCATCAAAGCTCATCCATCACTTTTTAAATATTAGCAATGACCATCAGGTTCTTGAGTGCTTAATTGATCAATATTTCCAACCAACTCCTCTATCAAGAGCTCCTGTGCACTTCATGCACACTGTTTATTCACTGCATTATAACATAATGCTTATAGTCTCCATCTTCTCTTTTTATTTTTTATTTTATTTCACCTTTATTTAACAAGCTAGGCCATTTGTGTCACGACTTCCACCGAAGTCGGGTCCTCTCCTTGTTCGGGCGGCGCTCGGCGGTCGGCGTCGCCGGTCTTCTAGCCATCATCGATCCACTTTTCATTTTCCATGTGTTTTGTCTTGTTTTTCCTCACACCTGGTTCCAATTCCCTCAATCATTTGTTGTGTATTTAACCCTATGTTCCCCCCATGTCTTTGTGTGGGATTGTTTATTGTAAATGCTTGTGCACGTGTTGTTTGGTGCGCGACGGGTTTTGTACCCAATTATTCTTGTTATTTTTATGCTGTGGGTTTTGCTATTAAACTGCTCCGGCTATTACCAAGTTCTGCTATCCTGCGTCTGACTTCCCTGCCACCGATTTCGCACCCCTTACAATTTGAGACAAGTTCTCATTTACAACTGCGACCTGGCCAAGATAAAGCAAAGCAGTGCGACAAAAACAACAACACAGAGTTACACATAAACAAACGTACAGTCAATAACACAAAAGAAAAATAGAAAAATAGAAAAATCTATGTACAGTGTGTGCAGATGTAGAAGAGTAATGAGGTAGGCAATAAATAGGCCCTAGAGGCGAAAATAATTACAATTTATCATTAATACTGGAGTGATAGATGTGCAGATGATTATGTGCAAGTAGAGATACTGGGGTGCAAAAGAGCAAGAGGGTAAGTAATAATATGGGGATGAGGTAGTCGGGTGTGCTATTTACAGATTGGCTGTGTGCAGGTACAGTGATCGGTAAGCTGCTCAGACAGCTGATTCTTAAAGCAATTCGTTCCAGTCATTGGCAGTAGAGAACTGGAATGAAAGGCGGCCAAAGGAAGTGTTGGCTTTGGGGATGACCAGTGCAATGTACCTGCTGGAGCGCGTGCTACACCTGGGTGTTGCTATGGTGACCAATGAGCTGAGATAAGGCGGGGCTTTTTCTCTCCTCCAGTTTCCCACGAAACCTGCCTCCTGGACCAGGTGCTGGAGCTGATTGTGAATGAGAAGCCCCCCAACACTGGCAGCCTTTTCCTGAACGAGGACGCTGACAAGCCCCCCCTCCCCAATCGAGGCCTCTGGCGGCGGCTACATAGGGCCATGCAGAAGAGAGCGGCCAGCACCAAGGACAGGATGAGCACCATCACTAAGGAGAGCGTCAAGGGCTTCCTGAGACGCAACCTCTTTGTCCTCCTCACCATCTCAGCAGTGGCTCTGGGCAAGTAGACGAGATACTCGCTTACTGTCTTTCTAGGTTTAGGGCAAAGCTTAAGGTGGGGTTAAGGGTTAAGGCTAAGGTTATGGGTAGTTTGTTGATAGTTAATACAATTTTAATTTAAAAAACAATAATAACTGCAGTATTATTATAATTACACAGGTATATGAGCTGTAGCCCTAGGTAAAGAAGTCTGTGTCGAGATGACTTGAAATACAGTATTCTTCATCAACGCACCAGCCTTGAAATCATGTCCCCTGTGTGTGTGTCCAGGTGTCATGCTGGGTTTCGCCCTGCGGCCCCACAACCTGACCCTCAGGGAGATCAAGTACTTTGCCTTCCCTGGAGAGCTGCTGATGAGGATGTTGCAGATGCTGGTTCTGCCTCTCATCGTCTCCAGCCTGGTCACAGGTAGCTGGTCACAGGAGTTCTGCTTTATTAGCGTCATTATTTGCATGTATGTATTGCTTTTCTCAAACTCAAAATGATTGTCATATTATGGTGATCGCTCACCCCTCCTGCAAGCTACTATTTTCCATACTAAGCTACTGTTCTTCACCCTAATACTACTTCTTGCAATGTTGAGTTTCAAAGTGAGTTGGTACAGTGGAAGTACCTAGAGTGTTCATGAGAAAGGAATGAACTTTGTCTTGTCTTGCAGGTATTTCCTCTCTGGACAGCAAAGCGTCTGGGAAGATGGGAATGCGGGCTGTGGGTTATTACATGGTGACCACCCTCATCGCTGTCTTCATAGGCATAGTCATTGTGATCGTCATCAAACCAGGGAAAGGCCATAGGGACAGCCCAGTGGCCTCTAGCGGTACCATAGAGCCGGTACAAGCAGCTGACGCCTTCCTGGATCTCATCAGGTGAGTAAACTACTGTATGATCTAAATTACGGTGTCAATATGCGGTATGAATCATTTATTGGCCTTTATTCACTGTGATAGATGCTGAAGGAAAAAAACTTTACCATTGTTTATCTTTCAGGAACATGTTCCCTCCTAATTTGGTGGAAGCCTGTTTCAAGCAGGTAAGGGAATTCACTTCAACATGATTGATCATGTTGCCGATTCCCAATACACTGAGTTAAAATGTTCACTCACCATTACAGTATATTTTTGAGGACTGATACTTTACACTGCTACGGTAGATTTTTTTTACAACAAAATATGTGTTATATATCAGTACAAAACGGTATACAAGAAGACCATCCACACGAAGAACGTGACTGTTGCCCTCAGTCTGACTGACTCCCTCAACGCTACAGAGGCTGCCTTGGCTGTTAACATGAGCAGAGTGCTGCAGACCATCCAGGTGGGTGATACATATTAGTGGTGAATGGGGTGACTTACCCCAAAGTCCTTTGGGGGAGAAAAGAGCTACTGTTACTTTGGAAAAATGTAAATATTATATGGATGGCTGTTCTCCTCCTGCTCCAGGAGACAGTGGTAGAGATGATCCCCGTGTCTGGTTCCTCTAACGGGGTGAACGCCCTGGGTCTGGTGGTGTTCTCCATGTGCTTCGGCCTGGTCATCGGCAGCATGAAGCAGCAAGGACAGGCCCTCAGGGACTTTTTCGACTGCCTCAACGAAGCCATCATGCGCCTGGTGGCCATCATCATCTGGTCAGTAGTCAGATTAGTGTTCACAAAGTAACATGCTAATGAACTCTAACGTGCCCCTACCATTACTTCTCACATACAGTATATCTCTTGAAACAGTTGCTTTTGGTGGAATTGTTGTAATAGGTGAGAGTGTAAACTATCTCTGTCTTTCTCTCTCCTCCTCCCTCTCTCTGTCAGGTATGCTCCAGTTGGCATCCTGTTCCTCATAGCAGCTAAGATCGTGGAGATGAAGAATCTGGCCGAGGTGGGAGGTCAGCTGGGGATGTACACGGTGTCTGTCATCGTGGGTCTGCTCATCCACGGCTTGTTTGTCCTGCCCCTGCTCTACTTCCTGGTCACCAGGAAGAACCCCTACACTTTCATGGCTGGCCTTCTGCAGGCCCTCATTACAGCACTGGGAACATCCTCTAGGTGGGTGTATGAACTGATTCAGGGTGGGTACATAAACTGATTTTGCAATTCCTCTAGGTGGATGTATGAACTCATGAACTGATTCAGGGTCAGGCTAATTCATTTCCCTGGGGACATCCTCTAGTTGTTGTTCGGACTATTATGATCTCACAAGGTCTTCCATTATCTACCACTCCTGCCATAGCTCTGCCACCCTGCCCATCACCTTCCGCTGTCTGGAGGAGAACAACCGTGTGGACAAGAGAGTGACACGCTTCATCCTGCCCGTGGGTGCCACCATCAACATGGATGGCACTGCCCTCTACGAAGCCGTGGCAGCCATCTTCATCGCCCAAGTCAACGACATGGAACTCAACTTTGGCCAGATCCTCACCATCAGGTCAGTCTAAAGACACGATCTGATAAGGCACAATGCTATCAATGTGCTATTGAATAGAATAAAACTGTATTGTCCATCCAGATGGACATTTATCTTTGGCATCACTTTACATTAAAAGGATCACACACACACACATACAGTTTAAGTCGGAAGTTTACATACACTTTGGTTGGAGTCATTAAAACTTGTTTTTCAACCACTCCACAAATTTCTTGTTTAACAACTATAGTTTTGGCAAGTCGGTTACGATATCTACTTTGTGCATGACACAAGTAATTTTTCCAACAATTGTTTACAGACAGATTATTTAACTTATATTTCACTCTATCACAATTCCAGTGGTTCAGAAGTTTACATACACTAAGTTGACTGCCTTTAAACAGCTTGGAAAAGTCCAGAAAATGATGTCATGGCTTTAGAAGCTTCTGATAGGCTAATTGACATAATTTGAGTCAATTGGAGGTGTGCCTGTGGATGTATTTCAAGGCCTACCTTCAAACTCGGTACCTCTTTGCTTGACATCATGGGAAAAATCAAAAGAAATCAGCCAAGACCTCAGAAAAAATATTGTAGACCTCCACAAGTCTGGTTCATCCTTGGGTGCAATTTCCAAACGCATGAAGGTACCACGTTCATCTGTACAAACAAGAGTACACAAGTATAAACACCATGGGAACACGCAGCCTTCATACCTCTCAGGAAGGAGACACGTTGTGTCTCCTAGAGATGAACGTACTTTGGTGCGAAAAGTGCAAATCAATCCCAGAACAACAGCAAAGGACCTTGTGAAGATGCTGGAGGAAGAAGGTACAAAAGTATCTATATCCACAGTAAAACGAGTCCTATATCGACATAACCTGATAGTCCGCTCAGCAAGGAAGAAGCCACTGCTCCAAAACCGCCATAAAAAAGCCAGACTATGGTATGCAACTGCACATGGGGAACAAAGATCGTACTTTTTAGAGAAATGTCCTCTGGTCTGATGAAACAAAAATAGAACTGTTTGGCCATAATGACCATCATTATGTTTGGAGGAAAAAGGGGGAGGCTTGCAAGCCGAAGAACACCATCCCAACCGTGAAGCACGGAGGTGGCAGCATCATGTTGTGGGGGTGCTTTTCTGCAGGAGGGACTGGTGCACTTCACAAAATAGATGGCATCATGAGGATGGAGAATTATGTGGATATATTGAAGCAACATCTCAAGACATCAGTCAGGAAGTTAAAGCTTGGTCACAAATGGGTCTTCCAAATGGACTATGACCCCAAGCATACTTCCAAAGTTGTGGCAAAATGGCTTAAGGACAACAAAGTCAAGGTATTGGAGTGGCCATCACAAAGCCCTGAACTCAATCCGAAAGACCTGACTCAGTTACACCAGCTCTGTCAGGAGGAATGGGCCAAAATTCACCTCTACTTATTGTGTGGAAGCTTATTGTGTGGAACATTTGACCCATAGTTAAACAATTTTAAGGCCATGCTACCAAATACTAATTGAGTGTATGTAAACTTCTGACCCACTGGGAGTGTGATGAAAGAAATAACATCTGAAATAAATCATTCTCTCTACTATTATTCAGACATTTCACATTCTTAAAATAAAGTGGTGATCCTAACTGACCTAAGACAGGGAATTGTTACTAGGATTAAATGTCAGGAATTGTGAAAAACTGAGTTTAAATGTATTTGGCTAAGGTGTATGTAAATTTCCGACTTCAACTGTACATTCTCACATCACACACATTTAAACCAGTCAGTCCATCATACTGCATACACTGGAAACATAGAGGACATTGATAGATTCACTCACAACTGACCGCTGCCCCAACTGCACTGTTAAATAGATACGTGTATATACCGATACAATTTATGTTGCATTTAGTAGTCCAACAGCACAATCAACTAATTAATGTTTAAACACATTGTTCTTGGCTATGGGCATTCTGAAGCGCCGGCCAGAGGGAAGCCTCTCAAACTGAGGGTGTAGAGGGTGGGAGGTGTTGCCAACGACAGCCAGTGGCTTCCTTTTGGTTGCCTTGTGGACAGACTGCTCAAATGTGCCTGTGGTTGACCAGTTACTTTGCTGGCTGTGTTTACTATTCTGGTCAGTTTGCTTTTGCTCCTCACGCTCAGATTACCATACCAGACTGAACGTATTGCCATACCAGACTGAACGTCATATTGAACGTGAAGAAGCTCTCCACCAGATTGCTGTACACCCTCTCCACAACCTGGCTGACCCCAAACCTCTTTCAATTTCCTGATTAAAAACAGGCGTTGGCTTGCTTTAAAAAAATACGCTGCATTCTCTGTAAAGCTCAGCTTGTCATCAATTTGTGTCCCTAAGTATTTGAAACACTCAACCACCTCCCCTGGTTGGTCATTCAGAGAGAGTGTTTGGGACATTGGAAGGTCGTTGCCATTGATGATCAACTCCTTTGTCTTGTCCACACTGATGTGGAGGGTACTTGACCGGCACCTTTATTGAAAGTTGTTGGCCTGTTTAAAATAGCTGTCCCCATCTGACTTAGCATCTTTGAAAAATAGTCTCACCAGAGCCATGTCATCCGCATACTTGAAAAGGCTCACATTGTTTCCTTGGATTTTCATCTCACTAGTGTAGATAGAGAACAACAACGGTGAAAGGACACACCCCTGGGGTGCCCCTGCATTCAGTGCCAGTTCATCAGAGAGGGCCCTATTCATGAGAACCCTTTGTGGGTCGTCAGTTAAAAAGTCCTTGATTCAACCTGCAAGGCCTCCGTTGCCCTTCAACTATCAGACCTATTAAGTCATGTTAATGTGAACTAATCTTACAGTAAAATACTTGTAAAGGCTATATCAGCTAATTTTATGTCCACATTAGTTGAAGGAGAGAAAATAACAAAGACTTTTCTTGGTCTTGATAAGATTGATTTTGTGGTCTTCGCCGAACTCCTCCATGTTATTGACTTTCTTCTATTGACTTCACTACCAAGAGGGTTAACCTCTACCATGGAGTGTTGATTTATACTTCTCTATATTCATATCACTCCCCAATGTGTGTGTGTGTGTGTTTGTCTCTGTTATTAAATGGCGCTGTCGCCACCTCCTCCACAGTATCACAGCAACAGCTGCCAGCATCGGCGCAGCAGGCATCCCACAGGCTGGTCTGGTTACCATGGTAATCGTATTGACATCGGTGGGACTGCCCACAGAGGACATAACGCTGATCATCGCTGTGGATTGGTTCCTGTAAGTCTGCCTAAATGTCACTTTGAGGCCGCCACCCCACTAGAACAGGTTATTGATGCATTATGCACATCAGATTATTGTAATTAATGAAGTTTACAACTAGCCCTATCTAATTTTGTGCTGTGGTATTGTGGTTGGAAACCATTTGAATACATTTTGGGTTGATTACTTGTGGGTGGATTACCCCAAAGACTGCCTTGTGTTTTTGTGTGGCTGAGCAGGGGTTGAGACCCTGACAAAGCGTGTGTGTATGTATGTATGTGTGTGCGTGTGACATGCACCGAATACAACAGGTACAACCTTACAGTGAAATGCTTACTTACAAGCCCTTAACCAACAATACCGTTTTAAATACCGAAAATACCTAAGAAAAAATAAAAATAAGTAAGAGATAAGAAAAACAAATAATTAAAGAGCAGCAGTAAATAACAATAGCGGGGCTATATACAGGGGGTACCAGTTCAGAGTCAATGTGTGTGTTTGTGCGTGTACTATATAATGTGGGTGTACCTGTGCAGGGATCGCTTAAGGACCACCACCAACGTGCTGGGGGACTCTATCGGGGCAGGCATCGTGGAGCACCTGTCTCGCCAGGAGTTGCAGAGCCAGGATGTTGAGGTGGGCAACTCAGTGATTGAAGAGAATGAGAAGCCCTACCAGCTCATCTGCCAGAAAAACGACTCAGTGAAGCATCGCAACAGTGAGACCCCCATGTAGGGGTCACGAGTCTGAAAACATCCACTAGCCGCTACTGTACTTCTTCAGTGTTTGCAGATATGGAGGAACTGGATAGGTATAAGCAATATGGGGAAAGCTATTGGATGCCTAGGCGGAGCCATTACCATATTGCTAACACTTATCTGGGTAACTTCAGATCTGCAAACACTGTAGGGATAGTGGCTGGAGATTGTTTTGACACTGTTAACCATATCAACTCATATCAACTGTTTTGATGCATCTCAATTGTCTAGAGCAGTGGTTCCCAAACTTTTTATAGTCCCGTGCCCCTTCAAACATTCAACGTCCAGCTGTACCCCCTCTAGCGCCAGGGTCAGTGCACTCTCAAATGTTGTTTTTTGCCATCATTGTAAGCCTGCCACACACACACTATACGATACATTTATTAAACATAAGAATGAGTGTGAGTTTTTGTCACAACCCGGCTAGTGGGAAGTGACAAAAAGCTCTTATAGGACCAGGGCACAAATAATAATATAATAATGATCAATAATTTTGCTCTTTATTTAGCCATCTTACATATAAAACTTTATTTGTTCATCTAAAATTGTGAATTACTCACCACAGGTTAATGAGAAGGGTAAGCTTGAAAGCATGCACATAACTCTGCAATGTTGGGTTGTATTGGAGAGAGTCTCAGTCTTAAATCATTTTTCATACACAGTCTGTGCCTGTATTTCGTTTTCATGCTAGTGAGGGCCGAGAGTCCACTCTCACATAGGTATGTGGTTGCAAAGGGCATCAGTGTCTTAACAGCGCGATTTGCGGATACTCTGAGCGCAGCCCAATCCAGAAATCTGGCAGTGGCTTCTGATTAAATACAATTTTCACAGAACAGCTTGTGGCAATTTCGATGAGGCTCTCTTGTTCAGATATCGATAAGTGGACTGGAGGCAGGGCATGAAAGTGATAACGAATCCAGTTGTTTGTGTCATCTGTTTCGGGGAAAGTACTTACGTAGTTGCGCACCCAACTCACTCATGTGCTTCGCTATGTCACATTTGACATTGTCCCTAAGCTTGAGTTCATTTGCACACAAAAAATCATACAATGATGGAAAGACCTGTGTGTTGTCCTTGTTAATGCAGACAGAGAAGAGCTCCAACTTCTTAATCATAGACTAAATTTTGTCCCGCACATTGAATATAGTTGCGGAGAGTCCCTGTAATCCTAGATTCCGATCATTCAGGCGAGAAAAAACATCACCCAGATAGGCCAGTCGTGTGAGAAACTCGTCATCATGCAAGCGGTCAGACAAGTGAAGATTATGGTCAGTAAAGAAAACTTTAAGCTCGTCTCTCCATTCAAAAAAACGTGTCAATACTTTCCCCCTTGATAACCAGCGCACTTCTGTATGTTGTAAAAGCATTACATGGTCGCTGCCCGTATCGTTGCATAGTGCAGAAAATACACAAGAGTTCAGGGGCCTTGCTTTAACAAAGTTAACCATTTTCACTGTAGTGTCCAAAACATCTTTCAAGCTGTCAGGCATACCCTTGGCAGCAAGAGCCTCTCGTGGATGCTGCAGTGTACCCAAGTGGCGTCGGGAGCAACTGCTTGCACATGCGTTACCACTCCACTATGTCTCCCTGTCATGGCTTTTGCGCCATTAGTACAGATACCAACATATCTTGACCACCAAAGTCCATTTGATGTCACAAAGCTGTCCAGTACTTTAAAAATATCCTCTCCTGTTGTCCTGGTTTCCAGTGGTTTGCAGAAGAGGATGTCTTCCTTAATTGACCCCCCATAAACGTAACGGACATATACCAGGAGCTGTGCCAGCTGTAACACATAGAATTCACTGGCTTGTATGCGAAGCAGTAATTGTTTCAAACCATCTCCTGCCATGTCACTGGTGCGTCGTGAAACAGTGTTGTTTGATGAAGGCATTGTCTGTATAGTTTTTTTGGCCTTTTCCCCCAGCATTGTCCCAGCCATATCCACGGCAGCAGGCAGAATTAAGTCCTCCACAATAGTATGCGGCTTGCCTGTCCTAGCCACTCGGTAGCTCACCATATAAGATGCTTCTAGCCCTTTCTTATTAATGGTATCTGTTGCTTTTTGCACATATAACACACCGTGGCTGAGGAAAGGCACTACTCCCAATATAAGTGAACCCCAAATCAATGTAGTTCTCATCATATTTGCGCCTCTTCGATGGTCCAATATCCCTGTCTGTTGTTCGGGGCAGAAGCTCTTCGGCTGCATCAGATTCACAACTGTCAGTGTCCATGCTAGCTGGGCTAACAACAAATGTAGAATTACTGGTGCTAGCATTGGATGTGCTCATGGAAGCAGAACAACTTGTGTCGTTGACAGGTGCAGATGTAGTACTGCTGGTGTGTCTCTATGGACGAGGGCCTTACAAACGGAATGAACAGCAGCTACGTTTGGCTACATACAGACCGTTAGTGGAATTCCCGCGAGCGAGTAACGGTTAATGTGATTGGATGTTAATTATTTGAGTAAGCTACCTGTATTTGACATCGTGTTGTTATTTTGCTGAACACTAGATGGTTTAATTTTATTTTTTGGCAGTGAAACGAGGCTACTCAGGCGAGAAAATATAAATGGACCGTTTGAAAATGTGATTTTATTTTATTTTTTGTAAATACATTTAAAAAATGTGTATCACATTTTTTTTTGGCATACCCCCGACGGAATCCCCAGTTTGGGAATACCTGGTCTAGAGGAAACGGATGTGAAAGAACTGGACAGGTGAAATCAAATTTCTCGTAGATATCTAGCTGCTATATTGTTTTCACTTATTTTATGTGTTCAAAACAGTAGAGACCACTTTTGACTGTTGTTATGTACTCTGTATAGGCTTGATTTTCATGAACAAGAAAATAAATGCCATTCAATGGCCTTTTTAGAATTTGTGAATAAATGGGATCTCCATTTGTATACTCACAATCAATTAGCTGGTTCTGTTGCATGGCTTGATTTTTAGTTTATTGTTCTATATTTTGTCAATTTTAGTTGATGGTTATTCTTTTTCATGCGAATCTACCTCTAACATTCAAGTGTACATTATGCTTTCTCTTGAGTCATTTTATTTTCTGCCCCAAACATTACCAAGAGGTAATTTTATACCGTATTATCCATGCTACCAACTTTGATAAGCATTTTTTTCTAAAGTTTCAAAAACAAATATTGAATTTATGATGTAATGTACTGTAGTTTGCTTGATCTTTCAATTGAATCAACGTGAATGTATACAGTATATGTTTGTATCGATATCTGTAACCATGTTTTATACTTGGGTGATTTCTATGTTACTTATTGAGCTAAATTGGGGTTAGACATTTTGTTGTTTTTCAAAACAATATTTATAACAAAGATGTATTTTCAGTGTTAACTAGTGTTTCTTAACTGAACATATTTTGGTACTAGTCACTTAAGTGTGAAGTATGTGAAAGGATTACTGTATGCTTGCTCTGAATAGGAATGTTCATATCATTGGGGCTGTTGTATGTTTCTGTGCGTAGTAAATATGGACAAATATGGACAAAAGGATGTTACATAGCCTACTGAATTACTTGATATGTTTCTCCCCCAATGTTGCTATGGTTTATATTTTAGGGCTTGAATCCATCCCTTTTTGTTTGAGTGTTGTGAGTCTTTTCAGACAATGCGAGGATTGAATATACATTTGTAGAATATGAGGGAGATCGTCATGTATTTCTTGAATCATAACTAAAAGGCTCACCGGATATTCCCTTTCCTTGATGCTGTAATCTCACATGGCCATTTCAGTTCAACATCCGGTGCTTTATCGATGAAAGCACTATAGCCAGTTGTGGTAGTGGTACATTTGATTACGGCTTTTCACTTTTATTTGACTGTTGAAAAAAGTGGAAAAATGTTATGCCTAAAACATCATTTGAAAGCAATTAAGTTGAATGTTAAGTGGAAAAGGTTTTAAAAGTAAGTAGGCCTACTGTGTATGTAGTTACGTTAAAAAAAAAACTAAACTTGACTGTGGTTGAGAGCATATTGTTGTAATTTGTGACTCTTGTTTTATGTATTAAATAGTTGATTTATGTTTTTGTGAGATGGCTCAAATTTGGATTGCTTTTGGGAAGTGTCATGATCAGTATTTTGTTGGAAGAATAGAAGTTGCAACAAATAAATGTCTCAGGAATTGACAATTGTGTGAATCTCTGGAGTGTAATAAATGTGGTCGAGAGATTCCCCAGGGGGTGGTGGTATCCTCCTGTTGTCTGGCTACCCCTGGTGGAGAATCTCCTGTTTTTGGCCCTGAGTCTCCATGGATTCTTCCTCACGACCAGTCTAAACTGCAGGACTGAACACCTGCATTACATTCCAGTATGCTTCACACTTACAGTACTGCCTCTCATTGAATAAAGTCTCCCCACTGTTGGTCTAAACCTCTAGGTAGCGATATGGTGTCAAGCTGTCTTTACCAAAATTAATGAACTGTCAAATGGAGTGCCAGAGCCGTTTTGGGCGTCTCAAACAGTGTTGAGCCAGAAGCTCAACGCTATGGGAAGCATCAATTACCTTTTGTCTTTGAGTGAAGGTGCTGGGTACCTCAACATCAAACAGAGTGCACCCACCCAGGGCCAGTAAACAGAAGCAGCGTGGGGCCTCAGCCAGAGAGGAACCAACACCACCTTTGTGTGTACATATACACACTGCTTCTCTGGGCTATTAATACAGCTGTGCGTTATAGCAGTTACTTTTACAACTGCACCTATAAGAGAAATCATTGAGTAGCTACTTGAACCAATTAAATATAACCACACTAATACTTTGAGTAATCCACTGATCTATATTATAGATTGAGCCTAGGCTACAATAAGGAAGAAAATCTAATTCTTTCAGGTTCATTTATTTATAAAAGATCCACTTCAGATGTCGTGTTTAAACATACAGTGCATTTTTCTACATTACATTGTGTTTCAGGCGAGAACAAGCCCTCTATGAAATTTAACAGGTATACATAGACGGTGAAGACTGGTTTCTTGGGATAGAGTAATCAGAAATACTTAGCAAATACTTTGGCATAGTTAGCGACAGTCAGTGTAAAATACATTTATCTATATATCAAAACCTCTCATGGACTGTATGGCAATGACAGCTCAGCCACCACACTCCCAGGCAGATAGTGACACGAGACGACTGGAGAGTCAGAAAGCTTGGCTGAGTTAGGATGACAAGCCGCTGGAAGTTTACTTGGCCTGCAATGACAGGAGAGAGAGTTCGGTTCAGTTCAATAAATCTTTATTGTCCCCAAAGGGCAATTTAAGGGTAATTTCAGTGCACCATAAACGTTAGATACTTTAGGTCATAACAGAGACAATACAATATTGCTGGAGTAAAAGGAAGAACAGATGTCACCTATGACAATAATTCTCCTGTGGTAACAACAACCTCACACTCATTCCACATGGAAGGCATCCCACCCATCCTTCTTGTCCTGAGAGAGAAAATAAACCTGTTCAGCACTGTATTCAAATGTGGAAAACCATTGTCTATGGAGACATAATCAGGGGGAAAGTCTACAGGACACTTTTGAATAAAGCTAATATTTCCACTCTTTCTAATAAAGCCTTTTGGATGTTCAATCACTCCCACCATAGGAATGTTTATGTAGTATCTTAATGTAGTATAACTGCAATGTGGGTTAGATTGAATTGAGCCCTATGTGTATAAACACAGTGCATATTTCCCACCTCCGACATGACTGGCAGGTTGCCATGAGGGTAGAGCCACATGATCCTATGTGCTTTGGTCCTCTGCCTCTGGAGCAGCTTCCTCAGTAACCTCTTGACCTTTCGGTCTCTGGGGTCAGCACACTTCACCGCCTTCTTGGTGTACAGTCTGCAGCCACAACAACACAGACAAAGAACATTCACCATGACAACCTTCCAACTGAAACATACAGTACAAACTGTAAATATGCAGCATGGTTTTAATAAAGACTTCTCTGAACCAAAGCCTCAACAAAGTTGGCTAGTGAGGATACTTTTTTTTTGGATGGCTTGTTATTCCCACATATTTCCTTCCTCACTTCCCTGGCAATTACAGTAGAACATAAGCCATAACAGGACCTGGATAGATGACAATGACTCATAGCTCTGAGAGGCATATTTTCCATGTCTGCGAGTTGCTTCGGGATAGTTGAAATACTTGCATGATGGCTTTTATACTGCAGTCTGGCCCCTCCGTCTGTACCTCAAACCTCAGCACGTCTTTGGTGCGCACTTTCCCCTGGGAGTACTGCATACAGCACTGAACATCTCTCTGCATCTGTACCCCGTTACCTGAGAGGGGGGGAGAGAGGGGCGGGGGAGAGAGAGAGAGATGGAGAGAGGCAAACGCTGAAGTCAAATTCGTCAAAGCACACTTACGGTGTATGAAGGCTATATGATTGCTATTGGCTCAAAAGGAGGGTTGTTGTGACACTGTAGATTATAAACACAAATATATTAGTAGGAATGTAAGGCATTTCATTGCACTGTTCTATACAGTATAGTTAGACTATCTAAAGGTTGCTCTATTTGACAGGATATGTCATCTAGAGTGCAGACAGCCAGAAGGATTTAGAACATCCCATGATCCCCATAATGTGCTGTTATGCCAGTGGCACTGTGACTAGATGACAAGGCTTTTCATCCAACCAGAGTGAGTAAGCACAATAATATTAGCTGAGATAAACAGTTACCATATGCGTGTCATATGAAAGCTGCTCTGAACCTTGTCATATTTTATCATTGATATAATTTTTTCCCCCATTAAAGTCTGAGGTATTCAGTTAGCTTGTTATTAGCGTTCAATGTTTTGATGTGAAATCAGTCTTCATTCTAGCTCTCTATTTACATCCATGGCTCTCCCTGCTGCTGCTCCAGTATTCCCTCTTCCCCTCTCCTCTAGCTTGCTCTCCTTCGCTTCCCTGCTAAACTGGCTCCCAGCAGGGTGCATGCTGCTAACGGTATACACTGTAGGTGTTATTGTGTCTTACCTTCCACCGAGCCCAGGAGAATGACAGTCAGAGAAATAACAGTCACAGTCTGCAACAGAAACATGGTGAGCCTGGCAGGGAAGTAATCTGCTGTGTTACCTTCCCCTCTATTTCTGTCTCTTATATTTCTCCCTCCCTCCTTTTCACTCTCTCCCTCGCTCTCCCTCAAACACACATGCACTCCCTAACCCTCCCCCCTCCAGCTCCCCCTCTCCTCTGAGTGTCCCACTCACTGTGTTCATTTCCATGTCTTTCCCACTCTTCAAAAAGGTGCTTTCCCAAAAAAAGCTCTTAAAATAATCCAGATTTATGGCATTCTCTAATGCAGTCATGGAAACTGCCCCACCTTGTTGTAGGTGTCCCATTAGTCTTGCAGCTATGTTATGACTGTCACTGCTCAAGCACAATACAGGGAACACCAAAGCTTGTGATACACATGACACTGTAATACATTCATGTTGTTTTCATTCATGTAAAATGACAAAAGGCATCTCTAGTACCAACATAGTTCAAAGCACAAGCAAGTTACATGCAGTCTGTTTCCAAAATAAAAACCACTAATACTATAAAACGGCAACCAGCTCTCTACCATTAGATCGATCACAAGAAATGATAACATGTTGAGAACAGAAGCCAATTTGCCAACTAAAGTACAGCTGTGCATGTTCAATACAGTCCGGACTATGACTGACTTTGTATAGCAGCTACATTCTAACAATCATTCTCAGTACAACACCTAACAACCTTTTCAAGCGGCTTGGACCTTTCTTGGTGTAATGGCAAAGGTCTTGGACTCACAAATGCAAGTCCCAGACGGCTACCCCATAAATTTGCAACATTTGGTGTCAGAAGTGGAATGCATGGGGCTAAGCACGATGGCATCCAAAGTGTAGGAGTAGTTTGTAAGTGTGTTTCTTACTTGCCTTTATGAGTCCCCAAATTCAGTACTAGAACTAAATGCAAAATGTCAAATATAAAATGGCCTACGTTATTGGAGGAAATGGATACAAAGTCAACGCTGGTTGGCAGTTGAGGATTGACTGACCCAGAGACCCAGAGTGTGGTTTTGGGTAAAGACTGTTTGCTGTGGCAGGTTGAGTGTCATTAGAACCCAGCTGATTCTCCCCCAGTCAAAAACCACCCTTCTAACCAAGCAATGAAACTACTGCAGAATTACAGCACATTCTCTAATGCCTTTGGTATTCAATGAAATTAACATTGTTGAAAAAAACTGGAAGTAATGCTATAAAAATAATTTTTTACATAATAAAAAGCTGTTACAACAAAACAAATGAAATAACCCTGGTCTGAAAAACAATGGACAGGAAAACACAAATAACCTTTGTATTTAATGATGAGACTGATTACCCGCTGTTTAATGTACCTTAGAAGAAATGCTTCCAGTGACAACAAGGAAGTGTTTAGCTATTAACTACTATTGAGAAGAGTCGCTTCACCATATCTTGTTACCATATCTTGTATTTTACAGCAGTAGCTACTACTTATCTTATAGTACAATGGAATAACACCTGGAGAGTTGCAACATCCCATGAACAGACAATGTGGTAAAACACATGGTAATTGAATACAGGGTAAATCTCTGCTGAATGGTAGGCTTTAGGTAGTGGCATTTATTAGACGACATGGCCAGTGTAATCCATATTATCTGACTGTGCATACCTGAGACCTGGAATTAAAAATATGCAGTCTGAGGTAGGGAGAGGAGAGGGGGGCAGCGTGCAAGAATTCAACCCTTAAGAAATCAAGTTGGAATCTTTCAGCTGCAAAAACATACCTTCCCCTTGACTTCAGTCTGCTCCGGAGCCAAACACATTTCCAGCATATCTTTGGGGCGATTAAGAGATCACTGTAAAAGTATACTAGACACAAACTCTCAAACAAAAGGTCAAAAAAATAGTGACTGTAAATCCACCTATTAAATCATCGACTTAATCGGTGTTCCTCTTTTGAGGAGATAGAGAGCCAGAGGAGGGATAGGTATGTCCTGGGGATGTTGTAGGATAAAGCTAACTATACCTGTGGTCCAGGCCAGAGCAGCTTAGCCCAAAGGGATTTCAGTGTTAGGTTAGGTTTCAGGGAGCAAATGTGTCAAATTTTGAGATGTATCACTTATCAAGCACATAACATTTGGTATGTACTATCTGGAATGCTGTGAGTGGATGGGTGATTATAGCCATCATAGGCCATTGTCTACTCTACAACTTCATGAAGATTGAAAAGTGAACACTTCTCAGCTTTATACACTAAATTACAGGTGGTCCCCAGTTCATTGTTCATGTTCTGTTCTTGTAAAAAGCACGAGTTGACACAGACCCCTCCAAAAAAAGTTGTCGGTGCCGACTAATGGAATAGTAAACTTGTAAAAAATTAAGTTGTGCATTCTATAAACAGTAATTTAATGGGTATAAACAAAGCTTCTTCAGGGGTACATAATGATTGCTTGAATGTTCTGATCTTGACAAAAGGCTTGGTGGAACTATACTTACTTTACATGAGAGAAATTCATAATAGAATGTCTTCATTTACTGTCAAAATAAAATTAAGTCCATCCATGCAACATGTAGTGATTATATTTTATTATAGCCAGGGCACTGCATGCAAGGTTTTTTTCTGCATTGAAAAGATTTGGGCGGGCCGCCTAAGTGTTTTTTCGGACTGCCCATGTCCAAACAGTAAAAAAATAGAAAAAATGCAATCAGGGTGGAAAAACGTTTAGTGTAAACTTAAATATGTAGCTTTTTTGGCCACGCAACCAATTTCACATAGAATGGTGAGTTATAGATCTATAATTCTTCTTGGAAGCAAGTCTAAGAAGCGGTAGATATGTTCTATGTGCACTATTTCTATGCTTCCCATTCTTAAGTTTAGTTTTTGCATCTTTTACTTTCGGTTTAGTACACCAGCTTCAAACAGTTGAAACAATATTTTTGGTTATGAAAAATATATTTCACAGCAGTTTAGATGGTCCAATAATTTTCTACACTATACTAGCTTATTTTGTCACAAACTGAAATCAGGCAAATTAGAGTTTTAGCAACCAGGAAATTGCAGAGTGATTTCTGCATAGTGCAAATTTAAAATGACATAAACAAGATATAAAAGTAGAGAGAATCTAAAATGTAAAACAATTATGCATTTAGGAGTATTTTTGTCATGGCATGTGGCCCCCATTGATTTTGCTATGATGGTTGAGTCACTCATAGCATCAGCCATGGCAAAATGTCTACAATTGCAGGAGATTATCTTTAAAACTGCATATTTTCTCTCGGACCCATAGCAAGGTGTAGAATTGCAGGAAATGTAGCTCTGAAACTGCAACATTATCTCAAACACGTCAAATTTTGCAGAATTGCAGGAAATTAGCTTTAAAACAGCTAAAGTTTGTCACTGCCACCAACAGGGGGGCCTCAAATGTACAGTCGATGACCGTATCATTGGCCACACCCACCACCTAAGCCCCATTTTGATCCAGAAAAAACCCTGGCATGTTCTATGCCTGGCATTCTTCTGGTGGGAGTAAACAAACTCTTTGCAGGCAGTCCTCAAACTAACATCTGTGGTTCACACAGCTTTGTTTCTTTATATACACTGTAAAACTAAACCAGAACATGTTTGGTTAAACACACAAAAGGAATTATTTCAAATCATTGCAAAACATGGTCTTAACTGTGCTTAGAGTTGGGGAACTGAACACTTTTCCAAAATTTGTGTTTTATTTTTAATTTAGGGGAAATGGATGTGCCTAACAAAAGCTGCAAAAGAAAAACAAAATTGCCATTCGAGAAGGTACAGGGGTGGGATCTTAATTTGACCTATAGTCAAAGCAAAATAATCCTGCAGCAACAGGATTTGAACATTTAGTCCATGATGTTGCTTGATCAGTCATTAGGCTATTAGCTGGCCAAAAGTAAGGTAATAGCAGCCTCTGGTAAGACACGGGGTGGGGGCCTATGCATATATGTAAAACAGCTGGTGCATGATATCTAAGGAAGTCTCAAGGTTTTGCTCGCCTGAGGTAGAGTATCTCATGATAAACTGTAGACCACACTATCTACCTACAGAGTTTATCTGTATTTTTCGTAGCTGTCTACATACCATACCACAGACCGGTGCTGGCACTAAAACCACAATCAATGAGCTGTATACCACCATAAGCAAACAGGAAAATGCTCATCCAGAGGTGGTGCTCCTAGTGTCCGGGGACTTTAATGCAGGGAAACTTAAATTAGTTTGACCTAATTTTTATTAGCATGTTAAAATGTGCAATCAGAGGGAAAAACATTCTAGACCACCTTTACTCCACACACTCCACTCTCCTTCGCCCTCCATTTGGCAAATCTGACCTGATTCCTGCTTACAAGCTCAAATTAAAGCAGGAAGCAACAGTGACTCAGTCTATAAAAAAAGTGGTCAGATGAAGCAGATGCTAAACTACAGGACTGTTTTGCTAGCATAGCCGATGTAAGACATTTAAACAACATTCCCCCCCACGCTGCTGCTACTCTGTTATTATCTATGCATAGTCACTTTAATAACTCTATCTACATGTACATATTACCTCAATTACCTCGAAACCAGTGACCCAGCACATTGACTCTGTACCGGTAGCCCCGCTATTGTTATTTACTGCTGCTCTTTAATTATTTGTTATTCTTATCTTACTTTTTTAAACTGTTGGTTAAGGGCTAGTAAGTAAGCATTTCACTGTACACCTGTTGTATTTGGCACGTGACAAATAAAATTTGATTTGAAAATGCAATGTTGGGGCCTCCCGGGTGGCGCAGTGGTCTAAGACACTGCATCGCAGTGCTAGCTGTGCCACCAGAGATTCTGGTTTCGAGCCCAGGCTGTCGCAGCCGGCCGCGACCGGGAGGCCCATGGGGCGGCGCACAATTGGCCCAGCATCGTCTGGGTTAGGGAGGGTTTGGCCGGCAGGGATATCCTTGTCTCATTGCGCACTAGCGACTCCTGTGGCGGGCCGGGCGCAGTGCACACTGACCAGGTCGCTAGGTGTATGGTGTTTCCTCCAACACATTGGTGCGGCTGGCTTCCGGGTTGGATGTGCATTGTGTCAAGAAGCAGTGTGGCTTGGTTGGGTTGTGTTTCGGAGGACGCATGGCCCTCGACCTTCGCCTCTCCCGAGTCCGTACAGGAGTTGCAGCGATGAGACAAGACAGTAACTACTACCAATTGGATACCACGAAATTGGGGAGAAAAAGGAGGCAAATTTAAAAAAAAAATGCAATGTTAATATAACCGTGATTTAGTATGAGCTTTCAGTGAATTTATGTAAATCATGAAGCTCCTCTGCATTTGTTGCGGTGCAGGAAAATTCCCAGCAACAACAGAGTGAGCAAATTAAGATCCTACATCTGATAATAATAAATGATCCCCCCAAATTGACTGGTGCCAAAAGGTGGTAGGAAATAAATGTCAATGACTGAATTTCTCAGAAATACTGAAAAGTTACCAAGGGATGAGTTACATCTATCAGATTTGATATATGGTTAATGAAAAATTAGAAATAATTTCATCATAAAAAGGTGGGAATTAATTATATATATAATGTTCTGCAGTAATATCATGGGATGTGTATTAAAAATGCACTCAACCCATTATTCTGTTGATACACTAAACCTGAATCTATTCAGGAATGCACAAGGAGCACATACAATTGTGTATTTTTAGTCCAGCCTTGATTTCCTCCAGATACATTTTATTTGCCGTAGCAGCAGACCACAAGCACAGCCACTTTCCCCGGCATGTGTGTCTGTCCTGGTGTAAGCCATTCTAATATTAAGATAAGCTCATATTATGCTTTATTGTTAAGTCCCTCTCTCTGGGCTGATGTTTTATTGAAACAACAAAACAAACAGGATATAATGGTATATCTAAATATAGTCTCTAAGCTACGCGCTTACAGACAGAAAGATAGACGTTTGGAAATAATATGCCAGAAGTCTTTACCCTTAGTCTGCAAAAGATAGATCTGGTCATTTGCTAGACCCCCTGTAAAGCAGTGTCTGCTAGAGGTTTTACATTATTTTGGGTGGATAGATTCTCATGTCTTGTACTTTCCATCTTATTAAAATGTAGTCTATACAGTTGAAGTCGGAAGTTTACATACACTTAGGTAGGAGTCATTAAAACTTGTTTTTCAACCACTCCATAAATTTCTTGATAACAAACTCAGTGCCTCTTTGCTTGACATCATGGGAAAAATCAAAAGAAATCAGCCAAGACCTCATAAAAAATATTGTAGACCTCCATAAGTCTGGTTCATCCTTGGGTGCAATTTCTAAACGCCTGAAGGTACCACGTTCATCTGTACAAACAAGAGTACACAAGTATAAACACCATGGGAACACGCAGCCTTCATACCGCTCAGGAAGGAGACGCGTTGTGTCTCCTAGAGATGAACGTACTTTGGTCCGAAAAGTGCAAATCAATCCCAGAACAACAGCAAAGGACCTTGTGAAGATGCTGGAGGAAGAAGGTACAAAAGTATCTATATCCACAGTAAAACGAGTCCTATATCGACATAACCTGATAGTCCGCTCAGCAAGGAAGAAGCCACTGCTCCAAAACCGCCATAAAAAAGCCAGACTACGGTTTGCAACTGCACATGGGGACAAAGATCATACTTTTTGGAGAAATGTCCTCTGGTCTGATGAAACAAAAATAGAACTGTTTGGCCATAATGACCATGTTTATGTTTGGAGGAAAAATGTGGAGGCTTGCAAGCCAGAGAACACCATCCCAACCATGAAGCACAGGGGTGGAAGCATAATGTTGTGGGGGTGCTTTGCTGCAGGAGGGACTGGTGCACTTCACAAAATAGATGGCATCATGAGGGACAATTATGTGGATATATTGAAGCAACATCAAGACATCAGTCAGGAAGTTAAAGCTTGGTCACAAATGGCTCTTCCAAATGGACAATGACCCCAAGCATACTTCCAAAGTTGTGGCAAAATGGCCTAAGGACAACAAAGTCAAGGTATTGGAGTGGCCATCACAATGCCCTAACCTCAATCCCATAGAAAATATGTGGGCAGAACTGAAAAAGCGTGCAAGAGCAAGGAGGCCTACAAACCTGACTCAGTTACACCAGCTGTCAGGAGGAATGGGCCAAAATTCATCCAACTTATTGTGGGAAGCTTGTGGAAGTTAACCCAAAACATTTGACCCAAGTTAAACAATTTAAAGGCAATGCTACCAAATACTAATTGAGTATAGGTAAATTTCTAACCCACTGGGAATGTGATGAAACAAATCAAATCTGAAATAAATCATTCTCTCTACTATTATTCTGACATTTCACATTCTTAAAATAAAGTGGTGATCCTAACTGACCTAAGACAGGGAATTCTTACTAGGATTAAATGTCAGGAATTGTGAAACACTGAGTTTAAATGTATTTGGCTAAGGTGTATGTAAACTTCCGACTTCAACAGTTTTTTCCTCACAATGGAAAATTTGTAGTTGTTGCCTAAACAGTTGACACTATGGTATACTAGTGAGGATGGATTTATTTCTGACACAACTTTTAAAAAATTTAAAAAAGAAAAAGAGTTCCTAATAAAACTTATTTTATTAAAACTATAAATGATCAGGTTAATACACTATGATTTATTTCAACATAATCTCACATTATTTACAAATAAAAAAATGGCAGACTCCTTGCATACAAGACTAACTGAGGGAGGATCATTACTGATGTCTTTACAGTTTATACATGTCCAGGAAGGAAAGTCCTTGTGACCAATACCAACTCAGCGATATCACTTCAAAAGTAAGACAGGTCAGTCTGTTTTTCAAATGCCTCTTATCCTTATGATGAAGAATGCCTCTGATTCTTGAACTGCCTGCTGTCTCCTGAGTGTGTCTAGGCGTCTAGAGTGCCTTTAAAGAGAACATTGACAAAGAAAATCTTGTCAAACCGGTTACACAAACCTACATTCACTGATTCACTATAGCCAATGACTCAGGATAATGCAACACAGCGTGAATATTCAATTACAAAAAATCTATTATCAATCTGACGAAGAATAAAATATGGTAGAGGTTTAGTGAAGATGGATGCTTGGATGGGAACTTACCTTCCAAAAAGGCAAACTCATCTACGGTCTCTATTGCATTGTCTGTTAGTGGAAACAAAAAACACAATAGCTGGAAGAACTAAAGTCAAAGCCTGGCCTAAATGACCCCCGGTCCTGGCCCTGTAGAGCTACATGGTGTGCAGGCTTTTATTCTAGCACCGCACTAAGACCTTGATCGGTTGAATCAGTTAGGCCTAACACGTGTTTAGTACAGGGATGGAACTGAAGCCTGGCATACCATGTAGCTCCCCAAAACCAGGTGTTGGTGACCATTACACTTAGCAATAATCATATGGTATGATTGGTGTACTATATGATCATGTCTGCTTGACATTACTAACCTAAATCTTTCCTCTGCAAAGTTTTCCTCTTTCCTTGCTGGGCATACACCAGGGCATCTTTGGCAATCATTTCAACAAAGAGTTCCTGGAACACATGAAGTTTAGTATACAGTCAGTAACGTCGCTGTAACATATAACATAAGTGCATTGTGACTACAGTAAAGTGAATGTGCGGCAGGTAGCCTAGTGGTTAGCGCGTTGGGCCAGTAACCGAAAGGTTGCTAGATCGAATCCCCGAGCTGACAAGGTAAAAATCTGTCGTTCTGCCCCTGAACAAGGCAGTTAACCCACTGTTCCTAGGCCGTCATTGTAAATAAGAATTTGTTCTTAACTGACTTGCCTAGTTAAATAAAAGGTTAAAAAAAAATACAAATATGTCATCTTAGGTAGGTAAGCTAGATATTGCCTTTACAGCAATGATGTGTTGGTGCTGGGTTGAAACAAAAGCCTGCACACCAAGTAGCTCAACAGTTGATGACCAGTGAACTACAAGGAACATAAAGTAGGTCCTTCCTACAATCCTCCCCAACTTCACTCTGTATCTGGAATAGAGTACCAGGGCATGAGTCATAATACCCATAAAACCTAGCGGTCAAACAGGGAAATTGTTCCAATAGTTTTTCCACAGGGGATTTTAGAAACACTTCAAATAAGGGCTGCGTTTTGTGTAGGCTTACGTTTTGATAACAGGCGTCAACTGTTGCAGTGGCTGTCGCCCCTGTGGCACCTACTGAGTCGGACCCAGAGCGGTGTTAAGGCGAGGAAGAGTTACGGGGGAACAAGGCTGAAGAAGAGAACAACCAACAAACTGGGCCCGTTGCGTCAGCCTCTTTATTTTAAGCGGTGGAATAACAACTGGAACCATTTGCCTGTTTGACCGCTAGGCTCTATGGGTATTATGACTCATTAAGTGATCATGCCCGAGAGGCCAGTGTTTGGAGGATATATTGGCACAGGTGTTGTTAGGCTGGCAAACCGTGCCAATATATCATCCAAACACCAGCTTCTCCGGCGGTCTGCCCAACGCATCACCGGCGGCACATTGCCTGCCCTCCAGGACACCTACAGCACCCGATGTCACAGGAAGGTCAAAAAGATCATCAAGGACATCAACCACCCGAGCCACAGCCTGTTCACTCCGAAGGAGAGGTCAGTACAGGTGCATCAAAGCTGGGACCGAGACTGAAAAACAGCTTCTTTCTCAAAGCCTGTTAAATAGCTGTTAAATACTCCGACATTGCTTGTCCTAATATTTTTCTTATATTCTATAATTTAACTTTTAGATGTGTGTTTTGTTGTGAATTGTTAAATATTACAGAATGAATGAAGCTAGGATACAATAACATCTGCTAAATGTGTACGTGACCAATAAAATTTGATTTGCACTACAGCTAATTTAGAGTCATGTCAAAAAGTGCAGCCAGAATAACAGCAAAGTAGCTGCATTTGCATAAGCTGTTTTTTAGTGACATTTATTTGGATACATCCATCACAATGAGCTAATGAGGCATTCAGGATGAGACCCACCCGTTGTATAAACTGTGATACTTTATACAAGAACACTGTCCAGATTTTGCATATCGTTTATGAGTCAGTCCCACATATTAATGAACGGCTGAGCCTGATGTTCTTTGCAGTAAGCCATCTCATGAATTTATATAATGTAACCAAGTGAGCAGACACCTAAGTCAATTGATTCATGAATTGAATCCCACATCCTTACCCTATAATTCTAGTATTTCTTTGTGACTAACTTGAATACAGGTAGACCAAGAAAGCCACATCCCTGACTGGCAGATGAGTGACAACCCTGCTCCTCATCAGTTGCTCCCTACAAATGCTGTTTTGAATTAAAAGAGAATTGCACCTACACACTGAAGGCGGCTGCAAAGCTGAACCGTCTGTGTAGGCTATCCCTGATGCAGTGAAAATAATTTTGAAAAAATCTACACAATTTAAGTAAGCTTTATGCGACATCTTTTTGAAAAATGAATGTTGGAAAAACGATTGGAACCATTTCCCTGTTAGACCGCTAGGTTTTATGACACTTCACCGTGGGGCTCTATAGCCTAACCGTTTAAAGCCTTGCTGAATCCCAAAACCGACTAGGCGAAAAATCTGCCGATGTGCCTTTGAGAAAGGCACTTAACACTAATTGTTCCTGTAAATTGCTCTGGATAATCCCATCTCCTGAATTACGAATGTAAATAAAATGGCTAGCAACATGACATTAACCCACCTTGACTGTAGGCTACAAAATATGAAAACAAACGAATACTGCTAGGGGTAACTTAATGTAACGTAATACTTTTAACTTACTGTGGCTTTAGCAATGATAAACACTGACTCTTGACTGGCGAGGGACACGTCTGGGTCCGCTTTCATCAGTGCCTTGATACGGGACAGCGGTAACTTCGCTAGACGGTTCTGGGAGGGTGCTGCAACGGGCCCAGTCAGTTGGTTATTCTCTTCTTCAGCCTCGATCCCCCGTAACTCTTCCTCGCCTTCACACCGCTCTGGGTCCGACACTGTGGGGGCGACAGGCACTGCAACAGTTGACGCCATTATCTTGTACACAAACGAGTTGTCAAAAACGTACCTAGTTCTGATTCGTGAATAATACATTCAAATGTTCCTCCCCTTCCACTCCCGCCAACTATTCCTTGTGTGTGATTGGTGGAATGGCCGACTTCATGAGGTGAGGATTGGCTTAAACCATGGGCAAACAAATCTTTGGGTTTAAGCCATTGGTGAATGTTCACAACTCCTTAGCGCTCCTAAACGTTGTGAAACATTGACTACAGAACGGCCAGGCTGCTAAAAAGAAAAGATGACAGATCACAACCCTAATGAACAACTTCATCATATTTGTTACATAAAATGTACATCTTCATCTCTCTATTACTGCTCATCCAATACATTAGAAATGTGTTCAATGACTCATTGTTTGAATTGTTTGTAGATAGACCTGTGATACATATTGATTTTGATAGGCCCACCTTTCAATATTGCTCAATGTTTAAGTGATAATAGGCCTAGATTAGATTTATGTGAAATAGCTGTTAGTGCTGCTTTGTCTATGTCGGTATCTAATTAAGCCATAAGGCCCAAGGGACACTGCCTTCGGAAAGTATTCAGACCCCTTGACATTTTCCACGTTTTGTTACGTTACAGCCTTATTCTAAAATGTATTAAATAAATAAAGAATCCAAAGCAATCTGCACACAATACCCCATTAGGACGAAGCGAAAACAGTTTTTTATAAATTTTTGCTGACGTATAAAAAACAAACAAAAGAAATACCGGTTTTACCTAAGTATTCAGACGCTTTGCAATGAGACTCGAAATTGAGCTCAGGTGCATCCTGTTTCCATTGATCATCAATGATGTTTCTACAACTTGATTGGAGTCCACCTGTTGAAAATTCAAATGATTGGACATGATCTGGAAAGGCACACACCTGTCTATATAAGGTCCTACAGTTCACAGTGCATGTCAGAGTAAAAACCAAGCCATAAAGTCAAAACAACTGTCCGTAGAGCGCCGAGACAGGATTGTGTCAAGGCACAGACCTGGGGAAGGGTACCAAAGCATTTCTGCAGCTTTGAAGGTCCCCAATAACACAGTGGCCTCCATCATTCTTCAGTGGAAGAAGTCTGGAACCACCAATACTTCCTAGAGCTGGTCGCCCAGCCAAAATGAGCAATCAGGGAAGAAGGGCTTTGGCTTTGGCTTTGACCAAGACCCCGATGGTCACTTTGACAGAGATCTAGAGTTCCTCTGTGGAGATGGGAGAACCTTCCAGAAGGACAACCATCTCTGCAGCACTCCACCAATCAGGCCTTTATGATAGCGTGTCCAAACGGAAGCCACTCCTCGGCAATAGGCACATGACAGCCTGCTTGGAGTTGCCCAAAAGGCACCTAAAGACTCTCAGAGAATGAGTAACAAGATACTCTGGTCTGATGAATCCAAGATTGAACTCTTTGGCCTGAATGGCAAGCATCACGTCTGGAGGAAACCTGGCACCATCCGTACGGTGAAACATGGTGGTGGCAGCATCATGCTGTGGGGATGTTTTTCAGCGGCAGTGACTGGGAGACCAGTCAGGATCAAGGGAAAGATGAACGGAGAAAAGTACAGAGAGATCCTTGATGAAAACCTGCTCAGGACCTCAGGCTGGGGCGAAGGTTCACCTTCCAACAGGACAATGATCCTAAGCACACAGCCAAGACAACACAGGAGTGGCTTCGGGACAAGTCTCTGAATGTCCTTGAGTGGCCCAGCCAGAGCCTGGACTTGAACCCAATCGAACATCTCTGCAGAGACCTGAAATAGTTGTGCTGCGACATTCCCCATCAAGCCTGACAGAGCTTGAGAGGATCTGCAGAGAAGAATGGGAGAAACTCTCAAAATAGTGTGCCAAGCTTGTAGCATCATAACCCAAAAAAAGTGTCTGTAATCACTGCTAAAGTTGCTTCAACAAAGTACTGAGTAAAGGGTCTGATACTTATGTAAATGTGATATTTCAATTTTTATTTTATTTTAACATATTTGAAAACATTTTTTTTTTTTAAGTTTTTGCTTTGTCATTATGGGGTAGGTTGAGGGAAAACAGCAACAATTTCATCAATTTTAGAATAAGGCAGTAACATAACAAAATGTGGAAAAAGTCAAGGGGTCTCAATACTTGCCGAATGCACTATATATACAAAAGTATGTAGACACCTCTTCAAATGAGTGGATTAGGCTATTTCAGCCACACCCGTTGCTGACAGGTGTATAAAATTTAGCAATCTCCATAGCCAAACATTGGCAGTAGAATGGCCTTACTGAAGAGCTCAGTGACTTTCAACGTGACACTGTCATAGGATGCCACCATTCCAAAAAGTCAGTTGGTCAAATTTCTGCCCTGCTAGAGCTGCCCTGAACAACTGTAAGTGCTGTTATTGTGAAGTGGAAACATCTAGGAGTGACAAAGGCTCAGCCTTGAAGTGGTAGGCAAAACAAGCTCACAGAACGGGAGTGCTGAAGCACGTATCACATAAAAATTGTCTGACCTCGGTTGCAACACTCACTACCAAGTTCCAAACTGCCTCCGGAAGCAACGTCAGCACAAGAACTGTTCGTCGGGAGCTTAATGAAATGGGTTTCCATGGCCGAGCAGCCGCACACAAGCCTAAGATCACCATGCGCAATGCCAAGTGTCGGCTTGAGTGGTGTAAAGCTTGGACTCTGGAGTAGTGGAAACACTTTCTCTGGAGTGATGAATCACGCTTCACCATCTAGCAGTCCGATGGACAAATCAGCCTATGTCTTGGGTGACTGGAGGTTCTACAGCTGCAACATCGAGAGCATCCTGACTGGTTGCCTCACTGCCTGGTACGGCAACTGCTCGGCCTCTGACCGCAAGGCACTACAGAGGGTAGTGCGTACAGCCCAGTACATCACTGGGGCTAAGCTGCCTGCCATCCAGGACCTTTACACCAGGCGGTGTCAGAGGAAGGCCCTAAAAATTGTCAAAGACCCCAGCCACCCTAGTCATAGATTGTTCTCTCTACTACCGCATGGCAAGCGGTACCGGAGTGCCAAGTCTAGGACAAAAAGGCTTCTCAACAAAAAAGGCTTCTCTTAGGCCCTCATGACATAATAGTCTTCTCAAGTCTATTGTCTGAAGGCTACATTGGTTATACATTACAGAACAATGGGATGTACTTCCATCATATTTTAACATTTCATTTCTGTATTCTTGCTCTTACCATAGCAATGTACTAGGATGGCATGGATATCAAATTAGCATGAAAATACTTAAATGGTCAAACAGGCTATTCATTTATTTTGATTCATGTTTTATTTAATTGAGGGATAGGCCAGAAATAAGATGCTCTGCTCTGAGCTCATCGTACTAAGGCATCATTAGTTAGTCCTGCACATGATAGCAAAGGCGCTGCCAGCCTAATATAAACTGAGTGTACAAAACATTAAGAACACCTTCCTAATATTTAGTTTCATTCCCCCACTTGAGTTGCAGCCTCAGAACAGCCTCAATTCGTTGGGGGCATGGACTCTACAAGATGTCGAAAGGGTTCCACAGGGATGCTGGCTCATGTTGACTCCAATGCTTCCCACAGTTGTGTCAAGTTGGCTGGATATCCTTTGGGTGGTAGACCATTCTTGATACAAAGGGGAAACTGCTTGTCACGCCCTGACCAGAGTTTGCTTTGTATGTTTTATGTTTTGGTTGGTCAGGGTGTGATCTGTGTGGGCATTCTATGTTGTTTGTCTGGTTTGTCTATTTCTGTGTTTGGCCTGATATGGTTCTCAATCAGAGACAGGTGTTTTGCGTTGTCTCTGATTGGGAACCATATTTAGGTAGCCTGTTTTGTATTGTGGGTTGTGGGTTATTGTCTATGTCTATACGTTGGTTGCCTGTGTCTGCACTTTCGTTATATAGCGTCACGTTCGTTTTGTTGTTTTTTAAGTTTGTCAAGTGTTCTTTCGTCTTCGTTTATTAAATTAAGTATGTATTCATCAAACCACGCCGCGCCGATCCTTTCTCCTCCTCAGACGAGGATTACGACGTTCGTGACACTGCTGAGCTTGAAAAACCCAGCACCGTTGCAGTTCTTGACACAAACCTGGCACCTACTACCATTTCTCGTTCAAAGGCACTTAAATATTTTGTCTTGCCCATTCACCATCTGAATGGCACACATACACAATCCGTGTCTCAACTGTCTAAAGGCTTAAAAATCATTCTTACAACTGTTTCCTCCTCTTCATCTACACTCATTAGGCCCTAATATATGGATTTCACAAGTCTGGGAATACAGATATTATACATCTGTTGGTCACAGATATCTTTTTTTTAAAAGGTAGGGGCGTGGATCAGAAAACCAGTCAGTAACTGGTATGACCACCATTTGTCTCATGCAATGCGACACATCTCCTTTGCATAGAGTTGATCAGGCTGTTGATTGTGGCCTGTGGAATGTTCTCCCACTCCTCTTCAATGGCTGTGCAAAGTTGTTGGATATTGCTGGGAACTAGAACACGCTGTCGTACACGTCGATCCAGAGCATTCCAAACATGCTCAAATGGTGACGTCTGGTGAGTATGCAGGCCATGGAATAATAGAGACATTTTCAGCTTTCAGGAATTATGTACAGATCCTTGTGACATGGGACCGTGCACAAGGATCTGTACACAGGGGTGCGTCACTTGAGTGGGTTGTGTCACTGACGTGATCTTCCTGTTCGGGTTGACGCCCCCCCCCCCCCCCCCCCCCCTTGAGTTGTGCCGTGGCGGAGATCTTTGTGGTCTATACTCAGCCTTGTCTCAGGATGGTAAGTTGGTGGTTGAAGATATCCCTCTAGTGGTGTGGGGGCTGTGCTTTGGCAAAGTGGGTGGGGTTATATCCTGCCTGTTTGGCCCTGTCCGGGGGTATCGTCGAATGGGGCCACAGTGTCTCCCGACCCCTCCTGGGCCTCAGGATCTCGTCATGGTATCTCTGTGCATTCAATTTGCCATCAATAAAATTTAATTGTGTTAATTGTCCGTAGCTCATGCCTGCCCATACCATAACCTGACCTCTACCATGGGGCAATCTGTTTCCAACATTGATGTCAGGAAACCGCTCGCCCACACGTCGCCATACACGTTGTCTGCAGTTGTGAGGCCGATTGGACGTATTGCCAAATTCTCTAAAACAACATTGGAGGCGGCTTATGGTAGAGAAATGAACATTCAATTCTGCGGCAATGTTAGATTGGGGATTCATACCTTGAATAAAGGTAAGGAGGGCTACCGTTTATTAGTTCGTCATCCTTTCAATAGTTAAATAGTTATTTGGTTCATTCATTCGTCAAGTCTGACTGATACAGTAGCAAGAATGAGAGTTGAGCAGTCTACAACTGATACCACTTAGGATAATGTAGCAAAATGGGCATTACGAGGTGATAGAGACCACCAAGCTCCTGCACCTGGTGATGGAGTATGGTGGTGGAGGGGATCTCTACTCACGTATCGCCAACAGGGGCCATTTGTCTGACCTGGAGACCAAGCTCATCTTTGCCCAGATCATCTCAGCCATCAAACACATGGTGAGCTATACCCATTGAAAGCGTTGAACAGTAGACACGCACAGATGTCAATTCCTCTCCATGATTAGGGCTGCTTGAGGATTGGGTGGGTAACTTTCTCATCAATGCATCATTTATGTCTACAGTCATGACTTACCAGCGTGTATCCAATGATTGTACTCTTGCTTGCTTGATTTAGAGAGGAAAAGAGAAAGGGGATACCTAGTCAGTTGCACAACTGAATGCATTCAACTGAAATGTCTCTTCCGCATTTAACCCAACCCCTCTGAATAATCGTAATTTTGTATCCAACCAACGCACCCCCACCCCACCCCTTTTTGTTATCATTCCAGCATGACGACAACATTGTCCACCGAGACATGAAAGCAGAGAATGTCTTCTATACCACCAGCTACTGCATCAAGGTGGGAGACCTTGGCTTCAGCATAGTGACTGGTCCAACCGAGGTCCTCACCACGTTCTGTGGTTACACATCCTACGCCACTCCAGAGCTCTTCAAAGAGAAAGGCTACGTGGGTCGTTACGTGGACATCTGGGCCTTGGGCATCATCCTCTACTTCATGGTCACCACTACCATGCCTTTCCACGCCGACAACCTGGGGCAGATGAAGCGCTGCACCATACAGGGAGCCTACGCCATCCCCGGCTATGTACCCAACCGCTGCCAGCAGGCCACCAAGAGCATGCTGAGGCAACTGCCCTCTGACCACAACTCCATCTCCCAGATCATGACCAGCACGTGGCTGAAGAGCGTCGAGTCCCCCTGGGTGTATGCCCCCCTGCCCCAGACACCCTTCTACCTGGCGGGGACCTCCCAGGTCCTGTGTGTGGAGGAGCAGGAGGTGAAGTTGGCCTTTTCTGACCTGGGCATCATGGAGGTCCATCTGCAGAGCGACACCTGTTCAGACAATTGTAGCCCCCTGGCGGGGACCTACCGTATCCTCCTCCAACACATCCAGAAGAGGAGGTCCGTGGAGGATGTGGGATACGCAGGCCTCTACCCTGAGCACTTTGTCACTACCAAGAGATGGATGCCACTGCTGTTATGGTCAAGCACAACCCTACTAATGTCTGTGTTATGCTATAGACCAGGGTTTCGTAACAGTTTTTGTACCAGGGACTGGCAAGTTATGGATCTTCTCTTAGGATTAAAACAAACACTTTTGGGGGACCACTTACATTGAAATCGAACATTTGAGAACTGAAGTTCTCAGACAACTATCTGAGGGACCAGTTAGCAATATCTCAGAGACCAGTGGTGCTCCATGGACAAGACACAAACACACCCGCACCCATGCAGACATGTGCATACTCTCACAAATGCTCACACACACACACACTACTCTCTCAGGGATCTGCTGTTGCTTATTCATCGTAGTACAGAGGATAGGTAGATAAATACCACCATCTTGTGTTCACATTATTCCTTACATTTCAGTATGCCTCAGAAATCTGTGATGGAAAGAAACAGTGGTTAAGATTACAGGATCTGGTTTGTAATGTACAGTCCATTAATTCTATTGAGGTTTATGGACTAACAAGGCTACAGTAATTGACTTCAGCTTGTTGTGACCGTCACGTTACTCAATAAGCCTATGTTCTGTTCAATAGGCTTACAGCAAGAGGCAGACTGACGCAAAGGATTAATAGCACTATCTTCCAAGCCTACTTAGTCCAGTGCTTCATCAAAATATAACCGGGGTTGTGCAAGGGCATGGCTAATCTTTCTTTGTTGTGATACAGGAAAAGTGCTTTGTCCAGATATGAATTGTAAGGGAGTCAGGCACCAAGTGCGGGCCCATGCCCTGATATTTTCATTGCAATACTTAGGTCTACAATACTTAGGTTTATCCTTAAACACTTGTATGCCTTAAACATTCATGTAAATATAACAAATATAGTCTTCAGTTTATATATTTGTAAATTATATAATGTGCTATTCACATTTAAAATGTGTAAAACAGATTTCTTGTACATAGGTACATGCACAGATCTTTATTTTGGCTATTCAATGGCTTGGAAGTGCAATGTTTTGTCTGAAAATTAATGTCTTTACTTTGATATCATGCAATTAAACTGCAGTAACAGATTGCTTATGAAGCTAAATATGTACAATAATTGTATAAATACTTTACTGATATACTTCGTTCACATATTTTCAATTGAGGGTGCACATTAATGCTCAAGAGAAACATATCATTTGAATCTGAACCTGATATGAGTATATTAAAAAAATCTATTGCATTGTGTATTACCATACTTTTTAAATAAAAGATAAACAAGTCAAATCCATTGTTATTTTTAATTTGTTATCCATCACTCTTGGGAGTTGAGGGGGCATCCTGCTTGGGGCGTCACATGACAAGTGTATCCTCTCCGAAGTAGGCAGTAGGCACTAACTGTGGAAAGGCCTTTAGGGAAGACTGGCAAGTCTATATTGCGAGTATCCCCTGATTGGAAGTCTTATAAGTAGCATTTGAATATGATCTGTGTATTTGAGGCACGCATTTGTTAATTTATTACATCATGGACCTCACAGAACCTCGGCGTCTTTCAGAAAATAGATACTAAAGAGTATGTTTGTATATTATCAGTTAAAGACAATGAAAGATATACAACTTCCAATGCCTTTTTAGAGGTTTTGTACTTAAGGAGTTAAAGTGTCACAGGTTCTTATGAGGTCACCCAACTTACACTCTCATAAAAATCAAGACGATTAGCTTGTATAAACATTAGCAGTTTCTCTATCTGTCCTCTTATCTTACTCAACACTAATTTCCCATGAGAGTATTACTAACCTCTGTGCTCTAAGCAGTGATAGAAGCTGTCAACACTTTCACTTTTCTCTCATTCTTGTGCGTAGGTTCTACAAGTTTGTACCTGCACCTGTCATGTTTCTCCATTAATTGGCAGTCTGACAATGCAGTACATTTTGAAATAATGAGATGAACCCCAATCTTGCCTTTATCCTGTTAAGGCAAGCATGTGAACAAATGATGGAGAGACAAACTATCAAATTACCCCAAGCTAGTGCCAAAGTGGAGTCCTGACTTGACTTGAACCCTTAGAATTGATCATTTTTTATGCTATGCTCAATAGGTCTAAAAATCGCTTTGACTATGTCCTTTTGTCTTCAAGAGTGCAAGCTAATACATCAAATTGAAAGAACACCAGTACATTTTTTCTGACTGGAGCATTATGATAAGGAATAACTAATCATATCCATCATCCCATGTAATCTTTGGGAATGGTCTGTTTGACATGCTAAGGTTCTGGGTAGCTTTATGTCTTAGCTGAGTCAATGTGGTTACGACTTGAATTCATTGTCCCTCAATGAAAAACAAATGATTCTTTCTACAGTTCAACAGTTCCCTCTCCTGAATATTATAATGACGTGTTGAAAGCACCTGTGCAGAAGATATGTCAAAATTAATAGACAGAGATAATAGCAAAGGGGAACTTTGTACACACTTAATTACACAATTACTCAATTAATTTCAGTTTTAACTGAACATTTTTTATTGGAATGACAGTTCGGTATGTGCAAAAACTTGTTGAGTGGATGAGCAAGAATGTAATAAAAAGCTAATTCACACCGTGCTTACACAGAGATACTTTAGTCAGTACTTCATATCCCCGTGCTCCTTTTAAATAAACACATCTAACTTGTATGCACTGAGCACTGAGTCACTAGCAGTGAATATCTGCTCTAATTCAAATGTTTAGCCCTGTTTCCTTTGGACATTACAGCAATAGCTTTCAGATTAACTGTACCTATTTCGTCACTTATTATTCTCTCCACTCAGGTGACACTGTTGAGAAACATGAGGTACATGCCAAAAACAACTTTGCCTTTGTTTGTCTTGGCAAATACAAAAAGTCAGAGTTCTGGAACATTGATCATAGATAGCACATGTTCTGTATTTAGAAAATCATATCTTGATCAGTGTAAGTTGGGTATGAGGTTTATACTGGGTGTACAAAACATTAGGAACATCTGCTCTTTCCATGGCATAGATTGACCAGATGAGTCCAGGTGAAAGCTATGATCCCTTATGGATGTCACTTGTTAAATCCATTTCAATCAGTGTAGGTGAAGGGGAAGAGACAGGTTAAAGAAGGATTTCTAAGCATTGAAACAATTGAAACATGGACTGTGTATGTGTGCCATTCAGAGGGTGAATGGGCAAGACAAAAGATTGAAGTGCCTTTGAATGGGGTACGACAGTAGGTGCCAGTTGCACTGGTTTGAGTATGTCAAGAACTGCAATGCTGCTGGGTTTTTCACACTCAACAGTTTCCCGTGTGTATCAAGAATGGTTCACCACCCAAAGGACATCCAGACAACTTGACACAACTGTGGAAAGCATTGGAGTCAACATGGGCCAGCATCCCTGTGGAACCCTTTTGCCACCTTGTAGAGCCCATGTCCCCAACGAATTGAGGCTGTTCTGAGGGTAAAAAGGGTGTGCAACTCAATATTAGGAAGGTGTTCCTAATGTTTTGTACACTCAGTATATACCGGAAGCAGTCGGTCAGATGTATAGGATGCTGTACTGAGTAATAGTTTCAAATCAGCATTAATAAGTGTTCTAGCTCGCTATTATGCGAAGAAAGTGATATGTCCGCAACGGCAGGGCTCTCCAGATGGTGGTGCGGTCACCCCAACGCATCACCGGGGGCACACTGCCTGCCTTCCAGGATATCTACAGCACCCGGTGTCACAGGAAAGCCAAGAAGATCCTCAAGGACCTCAGCCACCCGAGCCACAGCCTGTTCACACAGCTACCATCTAGAAGGCAGAGACAGTACAGCTGCATCAAAGCTAGGATCGAAAGACTGATGAACAGCTTCTATCTCCAGGCCATCAGACTGTTAAACAGTCACCACTAGTCAGCCTCTGTCCTGTACCCTGCCCTGAACCTTAATTACTGTTACTAGCCGGCTACCATCCGGTACGCTACCCTGCACGTTAGAGACGGCTGCCCTATGTACATGGAGTCATTGAACACTGGTCACTTTAATAATGTTTACTTTCACGTTTTAGGGAAGACCCAGATGCAGACAGTGTCGAAGTAAAAAAAAGGATTACTAGAACAGGGGGCAGGCAAAACGACAGGTCAAGGGCAGGCAGAGGTCAGTAACAGGAAACAGGAGACAAAGGGCTGTGAGACATGGGTTTGATTTTAGACACATGAAAAGTGGGATGTATATGGATGGAAGGGGCAACAGAAGACAAACAGCAGAGGGGCTAATGACCTCAGAGATGGGGAAAGGGACGATAAACCGTGGGGAAAGTTTGTGGGATTCCACCCGGAGGGGCAGATCCCGGGTGGACAGCCGTACCTTCTGCCCGAGACGATACCAGGGTGCCGGGGTCCGGTGGCGGTCCGCTTGTCGTCGATACCTGGAGGTGGTCTTGAGAAGGGCTGACCGGGCTCTCTTCCAGATACGACGACAGCGGCGGACAAACATCTGAGCTGAAGGTATGCCGACCTCTTCCTCTTGCTCAGGAACGGAAGGAAGACGTCCCGGGGATATATACAGAGAAATGTCAATTGAAAAAGGTCAAACGAAACGAAGTGCAACTACTTTGCAGTCTTTCCAGCTTCAGTTTGAAGTGATTGTTTTAGCTGTGTTGTTGGCTAGCTCCTCTGAACAACTGTGTCCTGACTAGTGAGCACATTTTTCTATGCCAGGCGAAATCGCGCCTCATTAGCTCATTGTGATGGATGTATCCAAATAAATGTCACTAGAAAACAGCTAAAACAAATGCAAATGCAGCTACTTTGCTGTTATTCTGGCTACACTTTTTGACGTGACTGTAAGTTAGCAGTAGTTGGCTAGCAAGCAAGCAAGAGATAAGAACATTTAGAACGAATGACTGGGTCGCATCCATAGATACAGAACAGTGTCGGGACTATATCTTGTGGAAGGATGAAATAGTATGATTAAATTAATCAAAACAATGTTTTTAATGAAAATGTCAATCATTATTTGAATATGTTGGTAACCCGTTGTAAAAAAGTGTTTATGCCCTCGAAGCCAGTGTTTGGAGGATATAGTGGCAAGAAAAAGTATGTGAACCCTTTGCAATTACCTGGATTTCTGCATAAATTGGTCATAAAATTTGATCTGATCAAATATGATCTAAGTCACAACAATAGACAAACACAGTCTGATTAAACTAATAATGCACAAAAAAGTATGTGTTTTCATGTCTTTATTGAACACAATGTGTAAACGTTCACAGTGCAGGGTGGAAAAAGTATGTAAACCCTTGGATTTAATAACTGGTTGACCCTCTTTTGGCAGCATTAACCTCAACCAAACGTTTTCTGTAGTTTTCAGCACAACGGTCAGGAGGTATTTTGGACCGTTCGTCTTTACAAAACTGTTTCAATTCAGCAATATTCTTGGGATGTCTGGTGGGAAACGCTCTCTTGAGGTCATGCCACAGCATCTCAATCGAGTTGAGGTCAGGACTCTGACTGGGCCACTCCAGAAGGCATATTTTCTTCTGTTTGAAGCCATTCTGTTGTTGATTTACTTCTGTGTTTTGGGTCGTTGTCCTGGTGCATCACCCAACTTCTGTTGCGCTTCAATTGACGGACAGATAGCCTTACATTCTCCTGCAAAATGCCTTGATAAACTTGGGAATGAATTTTTCCGTAAATGATAGCAAGCTGTCCAGGTCCTGAGGCAGCAAAGCAGCAGTAGCACTGCGGAACATCCAGGTACTCTTTTGCGAACTTCAGACGTGCAGCAATGTTTTTTGGGGACAGCAGTGGCTTCTTCTTTGGTGTCCTCTCATGATCACCATTATTATGTAGTGTTTTACGTATCGTATACTCGTCAATAGAGATGTTATCATGTTCCAGATTATGTAACGGCTCTCGTTTGTAGAATGAAGAGTGGACCAAGGCGCAGCGTGGTAGGCGTACATCGTCTTTTTATTAATGACACCAAAATAACAACGACAAAAAATGAAGGTGAACAGTTCTGTCAGGCACAGACACTAAACAGAAAACAAGATCCCACAAAACCCAAAAGGAAAATGACAACTTATATATGATCCCCAATCAGAGACAATGATAGACAGCTGCCTCTGATTGGGAACCACACTCGGCCAAAAACAAAGAAATAGGAAACATAGACTTTCCCACCCGAGTCACACCCTGACCTAACCAAACATAGAGAATAATAAGGATCTCTAAGGTCAGGGCGTGACAGATATTTCTTTAAGCCGTTCCCAGGTGGTGAAGGCAGGAAACAACATCTCCACTCCGCTGATCCTCAACACTGGGGTCCCACAAGGGTGCGTTCTCAGCCCCCTCCTGTACTCCCTGTTCACCCACAACTGCGTGGCCATGCACGAATCCAACTCAATCATCAAGTTTGCAGATGACACAACAGTGGTAGATCTTGATTACCAACAACGACGAGACAGCCTACAGGGAGGAGGTGAGGGCCCTCGGAGTGTGGTGTCAGCAAAATAACCTCTCACTCAATGTCAGCAAAACAAAAGAGATGATCGTGGACTTCAGGAAACAGCAGAGGGAGCACCCCCCTATCCACAAAGATGGGACAGCAGTGGAGAAGGTGGAAAGTTTTAAGTTCCTCGCACACAGACAGTGTGGTGAAGAAGGTGCAACAGCGCCTCCAGGACATCTACAACACCCGATGTCACAGGAAGGCAAAAAAGATCATCAAGGACAATAACCACCCGAGCCACTGCTTGTTCACCCTGTTCATCCAGAAGGCGAGGTCAGTACAGATGCATCAAAGCTGGGACAGAGAGATTGAAAACAGCTTCTATCTCAAGGCCATCAGATTGTTAAACAGCCATCACTAGCACAGAGAGGCAGCTGCCTACCTACAGACTTGATATCATTGGCCACTTTAATAAATGGAACACTAGTCACTTTAATAATGCCACTATAAGAATGTTTACATATCTCGCAATACTTATCTCATATGTATATACTGTATACTGTATACTACACTATCTATTCTTTACTATCTATTGCATCTTAGCCGCTCTGTCACTGCTCATCCATATATCTTATATTTATATATTCTTTTCCCATTATTTTACTAGATTGTGTTTATTAGGTTTTGTTGTGGAATTTGTTAGATATTAGGTTTTGTTGTGAAATTGTTAGATATTACCTGTTAGATACTGCTGTACTGAGGAATCTAGAAGCATAAGCACTTCGCTATATTCGCAATACCATCTGCTAACCATGTGTATGGGACCAATAAACATTTGATTGATTTGATTTGATTTGGCAATGCTTCTTGTGAATAGCAAACTCAAATTTTGTGAGTATTTTTTATAGGACAGGGCAGCTCTAACCAACATCTTCAATCTGGTCTCATTGATTGGACTCCAGGTTAGCTGACTCCTGACTCCAATTAGCTTTTGGAGAAGTCATTAGCCTATGGGTTCACATACTTTATCCAACCTGCACTGTGAATGTTAAAATTATGCATTCAATATAGGCAAGAAAAATTAACTCAGCAAAAAAAGAAACGCCATCTCACTGTCAACTGCGTTTATTTTTAGCAAACTTAACATGTGTAAATATTTGTATGAACATAACAAGATTCAACAACAGAGACATAAACAAAACAAGTTCCACAGACATGTGACTAACAGAAATTGAATAATGTGTCCCTGAACAAAGGGGACTGTCAAAATTAACAGTCAGTATCTGGTGTGGCCACCAGCTGCATTAAGTACTGCAGTGCATCTCCTCCTCATGGACTGCACCAGATTTTCCAGTTCTTGCTGTGAGATGTTACCCCACTCTTCCACCAAGGCACGTACCTGCAAGTTCCTGGACATTTCTGGGAGTAATGGCCCTAGCCCTCACCCTCCGATCCAACAGGTCCTAGACGTGCTCAATGGGATTGAGATCCGGGATCTTCGCTGGCCATGGCAGAACACTGACATTCCTGTCTTGCAGGAGATCACGCACAGAACGAGCAGTATGGCTGGTGACATTGTCATGCTGGAGGGTCATGTCAGGATGAGCCTGCAGGAAGGTTACCACATGAGGGAGGAGGATGTCTTCCCTGTAACGCTCAGCGTTGAGATTGCCTGCAATGACAACAAGCTCAGTCTGATGATGCTGTGACACACCGCCCCAGACTATGACGTACTCGCCACCTCCAAATCGATCCCGCTCCAGAGTACAGGCCTCGGTGTAATGCTCATTCCTTCGACGATAAACGCGAATCCGACCATCATCCATGGTGAGATAAAACCACGACTCGTCAGTGAAGAGCACTTTTTGCCAGTCCTGTCTGGTACAGCGATGGTGGGTTTGTGCCCATAGGCGACGTTGTTGCCGGTGATGTCTGGTGAGGACCTGCCTTACAACAGGCCTACAAGCCCTCAGTCCAGCCTCTCTCAGCCGATTGCGGACAGTCTGAGCACTGATGGAGGGATTGTGCGTTCCTGGTGTAACTCGGGCAGATGTTGTTGCCATCCTGTACCTGTTCCGCAGGTGTGATGTTCAGATGTACCGATCCTGTGCAGGTGTTGTTACATGTGGTCTGCCACTGCGAGGACGATCAGCTGTCCGTCCTGTCTCCCTGTAGCGCTGTCTTAGGCGTCTCACAGTACGGACATTGCAATTTATTGCCCTGGCCACATCTGCAGTCCTCATGCCTCCTTGCAGCATGCCTAAGGCACATTCACGCTGTCACGACTTCTGCCGAAGTCGTTGCCTCTCCTTGTTTGGGCGGTGTTCGGCGGTCGACGTCACCGGTCTTCTAGCCATCATCGATCCATTTTTCATTTTCCATTGGTTTTGTCTTGTCTTCCCACACACCTGTTTTCAATCCCATCCATTATCCTCTTGTGTATTTAACCCTCTGTTTCCCCTCATGTCTTTGTCAGAGATTGTTTCTTGTTAGTATTGTTTTTATGTGTATAGGTGCGCGACGGGTCTTCGTACCCATATTTGTTTTGTTCGTTTCTTATTTAGTGTTATGGAGCATGTATTTGGACTTTCATTAAAAGACTCCATTTTACACTACGTTTGACTCTCCTGCGCCTGACTTCCCTGCCACCTATACAAACGACTCTGACACACGCAGATGAGCAGGGACCCTGGACATCTTTCTTTTGGTGTTTTTTTGAGTCGGTAGAAAGGCCTCTTTAGTGTCCTAAGTTTTCATAACTGTGACCTTAATTGCCTACCGTCTGTAAGCTCTTAGTGTCTTAACGACCGTTCCATAGGTGCATGTTCATTAATTGTTTATGATTCATTGAACAAGCATGGGAAACAGTGTTTAAACCCTTTACAATGAAGTGCTGTGAAGTTATTTGGATTTTTACGTAAGTATTCTCACCCTTGAGTCAATACTTTGGTGTAGAAGCACCTTTGGCAGCGATTACAGCTGTGGGTCTTTCTGGGTAAATCTCTAAGAGCTTTCCGTGCTTAGATTGTGCAACATTTGCACATTATTCTTTTAAATATTCTTCAAGCAATGTCAAATTGGTTGATGATCTTCGCTACGCAACCATTTTCAGTTCTTGCCATAGATTTTCAAGTAGATTTAAGTCAAAACTGGAACTCGGCCACTCAGGAGCATTAACTGTCTTCTTGGTAAGGAACTCCAGTGTAGATTTGGCCTTGTGTTTTAGGTTATTGTCCTGCTGAAAGGTGAATTCATCTCCCAGTGTGTCAGGGTTGTGTGCGGAGAATATTTGGAGTCAAACGCAGGACACAGGTGTTGAGCGAAACCACAGAGTTTTACTCAAAATAAATGCACAATTCCACAAATGGAAAATAAACAGATACGTACACGTATCAAATACAACACCTAAACGCACAAACAATCACGGACAAACAGAAATGAAAGCCAGAGGGTTAAATAGGGAACATGATGGGGGAATTGAAACCAGGTGTGTATAATACAGACAAAACAAAACGAAACTGAAAAATGGATCGATGGTGACTAGAAAGCCGGTGACGTCGACCGCCGAACACCACCCGAACAAGGAGAAGGGCCGACTTCGGCGGAAGTCGTGACAGTACCCCTCCCCTGACGCGCGGCTCCAGCAGCGCGACGACACCGGCCTCGGGGACGACCCGGAGGGCGAGGTGCAGGGCGATCCGGGTGGAGACGGTGAAACTCTTGTAACATGGATGGATCTAGAATGTCCTCCACCGGTACCCAGCATCTCTCCTCCGGACCGTACCCCTCCCACTCCACGAGGTACTGAAGGCCCCTCGCCCGACGTCTAGAATCCATGATGGCCCTTACGGTATACGCCGGGACCCCCTCGATGTCAAGAGGGGGCGGAGGGACCTCCCGCACCTCAGACTGCTGGAGCGGACCAGCCACCACCGGCCTGAGGAGAGACACATGGAACGAGGGATTAATACGGTAATCAGGGGGGAGTTTTAACCTATAACAAACCTCGTTCAGTCTCCTCAGGACTTTAAATGGCCCCACAAACCGCGGACCCAGCTTCCGGCAGGGCAGGTGAAGGGGTAGGTTTCGGGTCGAGAGCCAGACCCGATCCCCCGGTGCATACACCGGGGCCTCACTGCGGTGGCGGTCGGCACTCGCCTTTTGTCTCCTGATGGCCCGTTGTAACCGCACATGGGCAGCGTTCCAAGTCTCCTCTGAGTGCTGAAACCATTCATCCACCGCAGGAGCCTCAATCTGGCTGTGATGCCATGGTGCCAGGACCGGCTGGTAACCTAGCACACACTGAAACGGTGATAGGTTGGTAGAGGAGTGGCGGAGGGAGTTTTGGGCCATCTCCGCCCAGGGGATGTAAGCTGCCCACTCCCCCGGCCGGTCCTGGCAATAGGACCTCAGAAACCTACCCACATCCTGGTTTACTCTTTCCACCTGCCCGTTACTCTCGGGGTGGAAACCTGAGGTAAGGCTGACCGAGATCCCCAGGCGTTCCATAAACGCCCTCCAGACTCTAGATGTAAATTGGGGACCCCGATCAGAAACTATATCCTCAGGCACCCCGTAGTGCCGGAATACATGGGTGAACAGAGCCTCCGCAGTTTGTAGAGCCGTAGGGAGACCGGGCAAAGGAAGGAGACGGCAGGACTTAGAAAACCGATCCACAACGACCAGGATCGTGGTGTTACCCCGCGACGGGGGAAGATCCGTCACGAAATCCACCGATAGGTGTGACCATGGTCGCTGTGGAACGGGAAGGGGTTGTAATTTCCCTCTGGGCAGATGTCTAGGTGCCTTGCACTGTGCACATACCGAACAGGAGGAAACATAAAGCCGCACGTCCTTAGCTAAAGTGGGCCACCAGTACTTCCCAGAAAGGCAGCGCACCGTCCGACCGATACCAGGATGACCAGAGGAGGGTGACGTATGAGCCCAACAGATCAAACGATCGCGGACATCAAACGGAACGTACATACGCCCAGCTGGACAGTCAGGTGGAATGGGCTCTGAACGTGACGCCCGTTCGATGTCTGCGTCCACCTCCCATACCACCGGTGCCACCAGGCGAGAGGCTGGAATGATGGGAGTGGGATCTGAGGACCTCTCCTCTGTATCATACAGCCGGGACAGTGCGTCTGCCTTAACGTTCTGGGAACCTGGTTTGTAGGAAAGGGTGAAATCAAAACGGGTGAAAAACATGGCCCACCTTGCCTGGCGAGGGTTCATTCTCCTCGCCGCCCGGATGTACTCCAGATTGCGGTGGTCAGTCCAAATGAGAAAAGGGTGTCTTGCCCCCTCAAGCCAATGTCTCCACGCTTTCAGAGCCATGACAACAGCCAGCAACTCCCGGTCCCCCACATCATAGTTTCGCTCCGCCGGGCTGAGCTTCTTCGAAAAGAATGCACAGGGGCGGAGTTTTAGTGGCGTACCCGAGCGCTGAGACAGCACAGCCCCTATCCCCGCCTCGGACGCGTCCACCTCAACTATGAATGCTAAGGAAGGATCAGGATGAGCCAGCACGGGAGCTGAGGTAAACAGAGCCTTCAGGTGACCAAACGCCCTGTCCGCTCCAGCTGTCCACTGCAGTCGCACCGGTCCTCCCTTCAGCAGTGAGGTAATGGGAGCCGCTACCTGACCAAAACCCCGGATAAATCTCCGGTAGTAGTTGGCAAACCCTAAAAACCGCTGCACTTCCTTTACCGTGGTTGGAGTCGGCCAATTACGCACGGCTGAAATGCGGTCATTCTCCATCTCTACCCCTGACGCTGAAAAGCGGTACCCTAGGAAGGAGATGGACTGTTGGAAGAACAGACATTTCTCAGCCTTGACGTACAGGTCATGCTCCAACAGTCGACCAAGCACCCTGCGCACTAGGGACACATGCTCGGCGCGTGTAGCGGAATATATTAGAATGTCATCTATATACACCACTACACCCTGACCGTGCAGGTCCCTAAAGATCTCATCCACAAAGGATTGGAAGACTGATGGAGCATTCATTAACCCGTACGGCATGACGAGGTACTCATAATGCCCAGAAGTGGTGCTAAATGCTGTCTTCCACTCATCTCCCCCCTTGATACGCACCAGGTTGTAAGCGCTCCTGAGGTCCAATTTTGTGAAGAAGCGCGCCCCGTGTAATGACTCGGTCATACTCGCTATAAGTGGTAGCGGGTAACTGTATTTTACCGTGATCTTATTTAATCCGCGATAATCAATACACGGGCGCAAACCGCCATCCTTCTTCTTCACAAAAAAGAAACTCGAGGAGACAGGTGAGATGGAAGGCCGAATGTATCCCTGTCCCAGAGATTCGGTGACATATGTCTCCATAGCCACCGTCTCCTCCTGTGACAGGGGATACACGTGACTCCTGGAAAGTTTAGCGTCTACCAAGAGATCTATCACACAATCCCCCGGTCGATGGGGTGGTAATTGAGTCGCCTTCTTCTTACAGAAGGCGAGTGCCAAATCGGCATATTCGGGAGGAATGTGCATGGTGGAAACCTGGTTTGGACTTTCCACCGTAGTGGCACCTAAGGAAACACCTACACACCTCCCTGAACACTGACAGGACCATCCCTTGAGAGCCCTCTGTTGCCACGAAATAATCGGATCATGAGAGGCCAACCAGGGAAGACCCAACACAACAGGAAACGCAGGAGAGTCGATCAGGAAGAGACTAATTCTCTCCTCGTGATCCTCCCGCGTTCTCATAGCGATGGGCACTGTGACCTCCCCAACCAGCCCCGACCCCAAAGGACGACTATCTAAGGCATGTACAGGGAAGGGAACATCAACCGGAATAATAGGGATCCCTAAGCTATGAGCCAAAGAGCGGTCAATAAAGTTCCCAGCTGCGCCTGAATCTACTAGCGCCTTATGCTGGGAATGTGGGGAAAACCCAGGAAATTCTATAGATAGCCACATGAGTGCAACAGAAGGCTCTGGGTGAGTTATGTGCCTACTCACCTGAGACGACCCACCAGTGCTCCGCCTGCTACCTCGACTCCCAGGAGAAACACCCCAGCACCGGACAGCAGTGTGCCCTCTGCGTCCACAGTTGGTACATGGAGTGGTTCCCCCTCCGGTCTCCCTCCTAGCAGCCCCTCCCAACTCCATAGGGGTTGGATCCAAGGAGCTGGGTAATGGAATGGGCGGACCCCGATCTAGACGCCCGCGGGAGGCCAACAGGTTATCCAGCCGGATAGATAAATCCACCAGCTGGTCCAGGTTGAGAGTGGTGTCCCTGCAGGCTAGCTCCCTACGAACGTCCTCTCGTAGACTACACCTGTAGTGGTCGATCAGGGCCCGCTCATTCCATCCCGCACCAGCGGCCAGAGTACGGAAGTCCAAAGCGAAATCTTGAGCGCTCCTCATCCCCTGCCTGAGATGGAACAATCGCTCTCCCGCCGCTCTCCCTTCAGGTGGATGGTCAAAGACTGCCCGGAAGCAGCGAGAGAAGTCATCATAATTATCCAGGGTAGATCCCTCTCTTCCCCAGATGGCGTTGGCCCACTCCAGGGCTTTACCAGTCAGACAGGAGATGAGAGCGCCCACCCTCTCGTGTCCCGAAGGGGACGGATGAACAGATGCCAGGTATAGCTCCAGCTGTAGGAGGAAACCCTGACACCCGGCTGCTGTTCCGTCATACGCTCCCGGGAGCGAGAGCCGAATTCCACTGGTTCCGACCGGTGGAGGGATGGATGGTGGTGTAGGTAGAGGTGCGGGTGTTGGTGCTGGGTTATGATTTACCGGGAGACCTCCTCTCTCCCATCTTTCCATAGTTTGCAGCACGCGATCCATGGCTGTCCCTAAACTATGCAACATAGTCGCGTGCTGTTGAACCTGCTCCTCTACTGGGAGAGAAGGGCTGGCTGCGCCTGCTGACTCCATTTGAAGTTAGGTCCGTGATTCTGTCAGGGTTGTGTGCGGAGAATATTTGGAGTCAAACGCAGGACACAGGTGTTGAGCGAAACCACAGAGTTTTACTCAAAATAAATGCACAATTCCACAAATGGAAAATAAACAGATACGTACACGTATCAAATACAACACCTAACGCACAAACAATCACGGACAAACAGAAATGAAAGCCAGAGGGTTAAATAGGGAACATGATGGGGGAATTGAAACCAGGTGTGTATAATACAGACAAAACAAAACGAAACTGAAAAATGGATCGATGGTGACTAGAAAGCCGGTGACGTCGACCGCCGAACACCACCCGAACAAGGAGAAGGGCCGACTTCGGCGGAAGTCGTGACACAGTGTCTGGTGGAAACCAGACTGAACCAAGTTTTCCTCCAGGATTTTGCCTGTGATTAACTCCATTCTGTTTCTTTTTTATCCTGAAAAACTCCCCAGCCTTAACGACTAAAGGCATACCCATAACATGATGCAGTCACCACTATGCTTGAAAATATGGAGAGTGGTACTCAGTCATTTGTTGTATTGGATACAGTATGCCCCAAACATAACACTTTGTATTCAGGACTGTCACGCCCTGACCTTAGAGATCCTTTTTATGTCTCTATTTTGGTTGGTCAAGGCGTGAGTTGGGGTGGGCATTCTATGTTTTGTTCTATGTTTTCCATTTCTATGTGTTTGGCCAGGTGTGGTTCTCAATCAGAGGCAGCTGTCTATCGTTGTCTCTGATTGAGAACCATACTTAGGTAGCCTTTTTCCACCTGTGTGTTGTGGGTAGTTGTTTTCTGTTTTGTGTTGTTGCACCAGACAGAACTGTTTCATTTCGTTCACTCTCTTTGTTGTTTTTGTTGTTTCAGTGTTCAGGTTATTTTATTAAATTACAATGAACACTTACCACGCTGCGTTTTGGTCACCTTCTTTCCAGGACGAACGTTACAAGGACAAAAAAGTTAATTGCTTTGCCACATTCTATTCAGTATTACTTTAGTGCCTTGTCGCAAACAGGATGCATGTTTCGGAATATTTTTATTCTGTACAGGCTTCCTTCTTTTCACTCTGTCAATTAGGTTAGTATTGTGTAACTACAATGTCGTTGATCCATCCTCATTTTTCTCCTATCACAGCCATTAAACTCTGTAACTGTTTTAAAGTCACCTCATGGTCAAGAGTGTGCAAAGCTGCCATCAAGGCAAAGAGTAGCTATTTTAAAGAATCTCAAATATAAAATAGATTTAGATTTGTTTAACACGTTTTTGGTTACTACATGATTCCATATGTGTTATTTCATAGTTTTAATGTCTTCACTATTATTCTACAATGTAGAAAATGTAACCGATTCCCCCTTTCACCAGCTCAGCTCCGGGGTCTATGTCACCGGCCTTCAGGGCGTCACTGAACTGGATCATTACCAGCAACCCCGGACTGCCTTGTCTCATTACGCACACCTGGTTCCCATTCCCCCTGATTACTATGTGTATATATGTGCCCTCTGTTCAACATTGTTCTTGTTGATTATTGTTCCATGTCCGTTGGTCTTGTGAGTATGTGTGCTCTGTTGTATCGGCTTTCATGTTACCGTGTTAGTGTGTACTTGTTATTTTCGGGTCTCGTCCTGTGTATTTATTAGACGTTTACACGTCGCTCTTTGTTTGGGTTACAGCTCTGTGTTTATATATATATATTCACACACGTGTTTCCTTTGGGCTTCGTCCCCGTCATGTCCATGACTTACACTATTTTGGGTAGAGAAATAAAAAAAACGATTTTGTATTCCTGCTCCTGTCTCCTATCATTATACAACATGACAGAAAATAGCTTAGAGAATAAGAAAACCCCTGGAATGAGTAGGTTTTGACTGGTACTGTATATATACATTATTTTAATAGCAGGACACTGTAAAGTCCATTCCTCTGAAGAGTATGAATTAGGCTGTTTAAGGTTTGACTCCTAAGCAACCTGCATACACATTGTTTGAAGTACAATATACCAACGTAGCTACTGTTGTATGTCAAAGCTGTGTGCTGGAAAACCTTGGTAGAGCATGGGGGGAGTAGGCATTGTGGTGCGCATGATTCCCAAAACCATTTATTAAAGTTGCACTTGAAAACATTCATTATTTACCTATTGCCCCAGACCACTTGTAGAACAGCTGGGTCGTTTGATGCTTTTCTGCTTTTCGTCACTTTATACACAGATCATCTCTGCGAAACATAGAATCAAGATGTTTCTGTCTCTGTGACCGCCGATAACTTCATGGGCTCCCGAGTGGCGCAGCGGTCTAAGGCACTGCAGCTCAGTGCTAGAGGTGTCACTACAGACCCTGGCTTGATTCCAGGCTGTATCACAACCGGCCATGAAAAGGAGTCCCATAAGGCGGCGCACAATTGGCCCAACGTCGTTAGGGTCTGGCCGGGGTAGTCCGGCATTGTAAATAAGAATGTGTTCTTAAATGACTTGCCTCGTTAAATAAAGGTAAGAAAAATGACGTTGACTACATTAAAGTTGCCAGTGTCTTTGCAATTGTTATAAACAAGCAAAGGGTAAAAATATGCTTTAAATAAAAACCAAGATGACTGCATTAAAAGATAATAGCCTATATACACTGCTCAAAAAAATAAAGGGAACACTTAAACAACACAATGTAACTCCAAGTCAATCACACTTCTGTGAAATCAAACTGTCCACTTAGGAAGCAACACTGATTGACAATAAATTTCACATGCTGTTGTGCAAATGGAATAGACAACAGGTGGAAATTATAGGCAATTAGCAAGACACCCCCAATAAAGGAGTGGTTCTGCAGGTGGTGACCACAGACCACTTCTCAGTTCCTATGCTTCCTGGCTGATGTTTTGGTCACTTTTGAATGCTGGCGGTGCTTTCACTCTAGTGGTAGCATGAGATGGAGTCTACAACCCACACAAGTGGCTCAGGTAGTGCAGCTCATCCAGGATGGCACATCAATGCGAGCTGTGGCAAGAAGGTTTGCTGTGTCTGTCAGCGTAGTGTCCAGAGCATGGAGGCGCTACCAGGAGACAGGCCAGTACATCAGGAGACGTGGAGGAGGCCGTAGGAGGGCTACCTCCGCCTTTGTGCAAGGAGGAGCACTGCCAGAGCCCTGCAAAATGACCTCCAGCAGGCCACAAATGTGCATGTGTCTGCTCAAACGGTCAGAAACAGACTCCATGAGGGTGGTATGAGGGCCCGACGTCCACAGGTGGGGGTTGTGCTTACAGCCCAACACCGTGCAGGACGTTTGGCATTTGGCAGAGAACACCAAGATTGGCAAATTCGCCACTGTCGCCCTGTGCTCTTCACAGATGAAAGCAGGTTCACACTGAGCACATGTGACAGACGTGGCAGTCTGGAGACGCCGTGGAGAACGTTCTGCTGCCTGCAACATCCTCCAGCATGACCGGTTTGGCGGTGGGTCAGTCATGGTGTGGAGTGGCATTTCTTTGGGGGGCCACACAGCCCTCCATGGGCTCGCCAGAGGTAGCCTGACTGCCATTAGGTACCGAGATGAGATCCTCAGACCCCTTGTGAGACCATATGCTGGTGCGGTTGGCCCTGGGTTCCTGCAAGACAATGCTAGACCTCATGTGGCTGGAGTGTGTCAGCAGTTCCTGCAAGAGGAAGGCATTGATGCTATGGACTGGCCTGCCCGTTCCCCAGACCTGAATCCAATTGAGCACATCTGGGACATCATGTCTCGCTCCATCCACCAACGCCACGTTGCACCACAGACTTTCCAGGAGTTGGCGGATGCTTTAGTCCAGGTCTGGGAGGAGATCCCTCAGGAGACCATCCGCCACCTCATCAGGAGCATGCCCAGGCGTTGTAGGGAGGTCACACAGGCACGTGGAGGCCACACACACTACTGAGCCTCATTTTGACTTGTTTTAAGGACATTACATCAAAGTTGGATCAGCCTGTAGTGTGGTTTTCCACTTTAATTTTGAGTGTGACTCCAAATCCAGACCTCCATGGGTTGATACATTTGATTTCCATTGATAATTTTTGTGTGATTTTGTTGTCAGCACATTCAACTATGTAAAGAAAAAAGTATTTAATAAGAATAGTTCATTCATTCAGATCTAGGATGTGTTATTTTAGTGTTCCCTTTATTTTCTTGAGCAGTGTATTTAAATTATATTCAATCATGTTCAATCAATTGAGTTTTACTCGCTAATATATACAGTTAAAGTCGGAAGTTTACATACACTTTGGTTGGCGTCAATACATTTTTCAACCACTCAACAAATTTCTTGTTAACAAACTATAGTTTTGGCAAGTCGGTTAGGACACCTACTTTGTGCATGACACGAGTAATTTTTCCAACAATTGTTTACAGACAGATTATAATACTTATATTTCATTATCACAATTACAGTGGGTCAGAAGTTTACATACACTAAGTTGACTGCCTTTAAACAGCTTGGAAAAGTCCAGAAAAGGATGTCATGGCTTTAGAAGCTTCTGATAGGCTAATTGACATAATTTGAGTCAATTGGAGGTGTACCTGTGGATGTATTTCAAGGCCTACCTTCAAACTCAGTGCCTCTTTGCTTGACATCATTGGAAAATCAAAAGAAATCAGCCAAGACCTCAAAAGAAATTGTAGACCTCCAAAAGTCTGGTTCATCCTTGGGAACAATTTCCAAATGCCTGAAGGTACCACGTTCATCTGTAAAAACAATAGTACGCAAGTATAAACACCGTGGGATCACACAGCCATCATACCGCTCTTGAAGGAGACGTGTTCTGTCTCCTAGAGATGAACGTACTTTGGTGCGAAAAGTGCAAATCAATCCAAGAACAACAACAAAGGACCTTGTGAAGATGCTGGAGGAAGTAGGTACAAAAGTATCTATAACTACAGTAAAACAGTACCTATATCGACATAACCTGAAAGGCCGCTCAGCAAGGAAGAAGCCACTGCTCCAAAACCGCCATAAAAAAGCCAGACCATGGTTTCCAACTGCACATGGGGACAAAGATTGTACATTTTAGAGAAATGTCCTCTGGTCTGATGAAACAAAAATAGAACTGTTTGACCATCATGTTTGGAGGAAAAAGGGGGAGGCTTGCAAGCCGAAGAACACCATCCCAACCGTGGGTGGTAGCATCATGTTGTGGGGGTGCTTTGCTGCAGGACGGACTGGTGCACTTCACAAAATAGATGGCATCAAAAGGAAGGAAAATTGTGGATATATTGAAGCAACATCTCAAGACATCAGTCAGGAAGTTAAAGCTTGGTCACAAATGGGTCTTCCAAATGGACAATGACCCCAAGCATACTTCCAAAGTTGTGGCATAATGGCCTAAGGACAACAAAGTCAAGGTATTGGAGTGGCCATCACAAAGCCCTGACCTCAATCCTATAGAACATTTGTGGGCAGAACTGAAAAAGCGTGTGCGAGCAAGGAGGGCTACAAACCTGACTCAGTTACACCAGCTCTGTCAGGAGGAATGGGTAAAAATTCACCTAACGTATTGTGGGAAGCTTGTGGAAGGCTACTCAAAACATTTGACCCGTTAAACAATTTAAAGGCAATGCTACCAAATACTAATTGAGTGTATGTACACTTCTGACCCACTGGGAATGTGATGAAACAAATAACATCTGAAATAAATCATTCTCTCTACTATTATTCTGACCTAAAACAGGGAATTTTTACCATGATTAAATGTCAGGAATTGTGAAAAACTGAGTTTAAATGTACTTGGCTAAGGTGTATGTAAACTTCTGACTTCAACTGTGTATATATATATATATATATATATATATATAAAAATAACTTCTAACAAATTATTATTTAAAATGACAACCAAACCCAAAGTTTACTTTGCCAATTGTGCTCTGCCCTATGGGACTCCCAATCTCAGCCGTATGTGATTCAGCCTGGATTCGAACCAGTGACTGTAGTGTTGACTCTTGCACTGAGATGCAGCGCACTTAGACCACTGCACCACTCGCGAGCCACTCTCTGCGTCACTAATATAGCCTACTGTCTGTAACTTTTGCCTCAATTCAATGTCTAGGCCTAACAACGTGCGCAATGATCTGCCAAATATTCGATTTAGTGCATTGCCTAAGCATTAGAATCAGCCGCCTCAATATTTGCAACCATAGGTGATCATTTCTTTCTAGGAACTTATCCGTCATCAGTATCTAATGTTGAGGTAAGCTTTGAATGGAGAACGCTGATCAGAGAGCAGCGCTGCCTTTCTTTCGATCCTTCAGTATTGACACATGCTCTAACCATGCACTTTTTGAAAGTTATGTGGTGTTTTGGTTCTTCAGCCATTATAGAAACGATGCGTCGTTAATACACTCGTAAGCTTAAATTCCATTGCCACCGGGAAACCGGGCCCTGGCTACTACTTCATAGACATGCCTATTTGCATTTATGCAAAACATATGGATTCTCCCTTTAAAGAGGGGAGGTGGTGAATATCAACAGCTGCTGGACATTAAGCACGATACCAGTTCCTATAAGAGACTCTGAAAGTATTGAATGAATCGGCTGAGTGAGAATTTGGAAATTAATTAATTAATACATCTGGGTGGAATATCACATGTTGTGCAGCGAGAGGCTGCATGTTCCTCAAACAGTGGTTGATGTGTGGAGTGAAATAACAGAGTAGCCTACTGGCAGAAAAGTTGCCCCTATTAGCTATTCAAGTGCATAAGGATTACATATATTTTTGTTCTGCCCATTTGATAATGGACCATTCTAAATCGAAACTCATTTTACATATTAGTGAAGACACGATTAAATTGAGAAGAGTCTGATGGGTCAAAATATGATGACTTGATGACAGAGCGTGTGCAGCCTGAGGCAACTAACAGAGCAAGCTTTCTTTTGCAGAAAAAGTACCCCATTTTCATAATTGAGTAAAAGTAAATATACCTTAAGTTAAAGTGAAAGTCACCCAACAAAATACTACTTGAGTAAAAGTTTTAAATGTACTTAAGTATCAAAAGTAAAAGTATAAATCATTAAAAATGTCTTATATTAAGCAAACCAGACGACACGATTATCTTGTTTTTTAAATGTACGGATAGCCAGGGGCACAGTTAAACAACACTCAGACATAATTTACAAAACAAAGCATTTGTGTTTAGTGAGTCTGCCAGATCTGAGGCAGTAGGGATGACCAGGGATGTTCTCTTGATAAGTGTGTGAATTAGACAGTTTTCCTGTCCTGCTAAGCATTCAAAATGTAGCGAGTACTTTTGGGTGTCAGGGAAAATGTAAGGAGTAAAAAGAACATTATTTTCTTTAGGAATGTAGTGGAGGAAAAGTTAAAGTTGTCAAAAACATAAATAGTAAAGTAAAGAAAAGATACCCCAAAAAACGACTTACGTATTTTTACTTAAGTACTTTACACCACTGACATCATGCAGCCCATATATGGTTTGATTTCTAAGACATTCTAAGGTTTCTGTCGTTCACAACTAAAGTTGAACAAGCCTACAGACTATGGCATGGCACATAGCCAGATAACATACAGTAGGCCAACTCATATTCTGTTCTTCTGAAATACATTTTCTTCATATCACAACGTTTCTTTAGAGCTGCCTAAAATAAATAATGGATTTATTATGATGGTGTATATTAAATTGATTTATTGACTTTTTAAAATGTAAACGTTCCAATGGCGCGAATCAGTGGTTTGTATGCGGCTGTCACGCCCTGGCCTTAGTTATCTTTGTTTTCTTTATTATTTTAGTTAGGTCAGGGTGTGACATGGGGGATGTATGTGTTTTGTATTGTCTAGGGGTTTTGTATGTTTATGGGGCAGTGTCCAGTCTAGGTGTATGTATGTCTATGGTTGCCTAGATTGGTTCTCAATTAGAGACAGCTGTCTATTGTTGTCTCTGATTGGGAACCATATTTAGGCAGCCATATTCATTGGGTAGTTCGTGGGTTATTGTCTATGTCATTACGTAAGTTGCCTGTGTCTGCACTTGTCGTAGTATAGCTTCACGTTCGTTCGTTTGTTGTTTTGTTAGTTTGTCAAGTGTTCTTCGTTTCGTTTTCGTTAAATAAATTCAAGTATGTATTCAAACCACGCTGCGCTTTGGTCCTCCTCTCTTCCACGTTACGACGATCGTGACAGAATAACCCACCAAACAAGGACCAAGCAGCGTGAAAGGGAGGAACAGCATTTGGTGGAAAAATGGACCCGGGAGAAGGATGAGTGGAAAACAACCTGGGAGGAAATAGAGAGTTGGTCGATCGATCCAGGGAGAGTGCCGGAGCCCGACTGGGATTCAATGGAACAGTGCGAGGAGGGATACAGGAGAATGGAGGAACGGAGACGATATAAAGGTACGCGGCTAGCACGGAAGCCCGAGAGGCAGCCCCAAGATTTTTTGGGGGGGGGCACACGAGGAGATTGGCTGAGTCAGGTAGGAGACCTAAGCCAACTCCTCGTGCTTACCGTGGGGAGCGTGTAACTGGTCAGGCACCGTGTTATGCAGAGATGTGCACGGTGTCTCCAGTACGCTATTCTAGCCCGGTGCGCTCTATTCCAGCTCCTCGCATTGGCCGGGCTAGAATGGGCATCCAGCCAGGTAGGAGAGTGCCGGCTCAGCGCTCCTGGTCTCCAGTGTACCTCCTTGGACCAGGATATCCTGCGCCGGCTCTGCGTACTGTGAGTCTGCACAGCCTTGTGCGTCCTGTGCCAGCGCCCTGCATTTGCAGGGCAAGTAGAAACATCCAGCCAGGACGGGTTGTGTCAGCTCTACACTCCAGACCTCCAGTACGCATCCACAGCCCAGTACGTCCTGTGCCTGCTCCCCGCATTCGCCCTGAGGTGTGTCTCCCCAGCCCAGTGCCACCAGTGCCAACACCACGCACCAGGCTTCCTGTGCGTCTCCAGAGTCCGGTATGCCCTGTTCCTCCTCCCCGCACTCGCCCTGATGTGCGTGTTCCCAGCCCGGTACCACCAGTTTCGACACCACGCACAAGGCCTACAGTGCGCCTCCAGGGTCCAGTATGCCCTGTTCCTCCTCCCCGCACTAGCCTTGAGGTGCGTGTCCTTAGCCCAGTACCACCAGTTCCGGCACCACGCACCAGGCCTACTGTGCGCCTCAGCAGGCCAGAGTCTGCCGTCTGCCCAGCGCCGCCTGCGCTGCCCGTCTGCCCAGCGCCGTCTGAGCTGTCCGTCTGCCCAGCGCCGCCTGCGCTGCCCATCTGCCTAGCGCCGTCTGAGCCGCCCGTCTGTCCGGAGCCGTCAGAGCCGCCCGTCTGTCCTGAGCCGTCAAAGCCGCCTGTCTGTCCTGAGCCACTAGAGCCGTCCGTCAGTCAGGAGCCGCTAGAGCCGTCCGTCAGTCAGGAGCCGCCGGAGCCGCCCGCCAGTCAGGAGCCGCCGGAGCCGCCCGCCAGTCAGGAGCCGCCGGAGCCACCCGCCAGTCAGGAGCCGCCGGAGCCGCCCGCCAGTCAGGAGCCGCCGGAGCCGCCCGCCAGTCAGGAGCCGCCGGAGCCGCCCGCCAGTCAGGAGCTGCCCCTCGGTCCGGAGCTGCCCCTCGGTCCGGAGCTGCCCCTCGGTCCGGAGCTGCCCCTCGGTCCGGAGCTGCCCCCCGGTCCGGAGCTGCCCCCCGGTCCGGAGCTGCCCCCCGGTCCGGAGCTGCCCCCCGGTCCGGAGCTGCCCCTCCGTCCCGAGCTGCCCCTCCGTCCGGAGCTGCCCCTCCGTCCGGAGCTGCCCCTCCGTCCAGTGGCGCCCTCTAGGATGGTCTTCAGTCCGGGACTCGCTGTAAGGGTCCCCGCTCCAGAGGCACCACCAAAGCGGGTATTGACTATGGTGGAGTGGGGTCCACGTCCCGCACCCGAGCCTCCGCCATAAGAAGGCCCACCCGGACCCTCCCCTTCTGTGTCAGGTTTTGCGGCCGGAGTCCGTACCTTTTGGGGGGGGGGGGGTACTGTCACGCCCTGGCCTTAGTTATCTTTGTTTTCTTTATTATTTTAGTTAGGTCAGGGTGTGACATGAGGGATTTATGTGTTTTGTATTGTCTAGGGGTTTTGTATGTTTATGGGGCAGTGTCTATTCTAGGTGTATGTATGTCTATGGTTGCCTAGATTGGTTCTCAATTAGAGACAGCTGTCTATCGTTGTCTCTGATTGGGAACCATATTTAGGCAGCCATATTCATTGGGTAGTTCGTGGGTTATTGTCTATGTCATTACGTAAGTTGCCTGTGTCTGCACTTGTCGTAGTATAGCTTCACGTTCGTTCGTTTGTTGTTTTGTTAGTTTGTCAAGTGTTCTTCGTTTCGTTTTCGTTAAATAAATTCAAGTATGTATTCAAACCACGCTGCGCTTTGGTCCGATCCTTGCTCCTCCTCAGACGAGGAGGATTACGACGTTCGTGACAGCGGCTTGTATGTATGGAGATACTAAAAGCTTCCTTTGCTTGTAGCATGCTTCTCATCCGACTGATGTTAATTAGCTAATTATAGCTCATAGCCTGCTACTAGCTAGCTGCTGTTGAGCAGCAACCGAGTTGCTGGTCCTGGTTTTGGAACTCTGAAATTGGCTGAAAATATGTTAACATCAGATATGCTACAAAAAGGTAGCTCATCGTTTGTTCTTAATGGACAGAAATTAGCCCATGTGAGCGATAAATTATACTTTTTATAACAACTTTTGCACCAACAAACTTTTTAAAGTCCAATGGTCACTTTATGGACGCTATAGTCTCGTTTTAATACGACGTCTAGAATGTGAGCTATGTACTGTAGGTGCAGAGTGAAATTAACATTGAGCTTCAACCAATGCCATACTATATATAGCCGCGCCTATAATTAAGCAATAAGGCCAGAGGGGGTGTGGTATATGGCCAATATACCACGGCTAAGGGCTGTTCTAACGCACGACGCAACGCGGAGTACTAGGACACAGCCCTTAGCCGTGGTATATTGGCCATGTATCACAAAACCCTGAGGTGCCTTATTGCTATTATAAACTGGTTACCAACGTAGAGTAGTAAAAATAAATGTTTCAGCCAATCAGCATTCTGGGCTTGAACCACCCAGTTTATAATATATATTTATGTTCCGGACTTTGAAATGGCTCGTTCTGATATTTCTTAATTTATTTTTGGATTATGTGTGTATTGTTTTGTATATAGGTATTACGGCACTTTTAGAGCTAGAAACACAAGCATTTCGCTGCACCTGCGAAAACATCTGCAAATCTGTATACGCAACCAATAAACTTTTATTTGATTTGCCCTGTCCTGGGAAAGAAGTTTGTGTGCTTTCAAACTAAATGTACTGTATTTATTCTTCACCGTGTAATCATACATCTTCCCATGGGAACCTAGTCCCCCCGCAGCATATTGGAGCCTTGGAGTTACTAAAGACATTTCTCCTGGGGCATCACACTCACTGTAACATGGAAACTGGAGCAAGAATGAGCATGTATAAACTGTCATTGATTCTCTGTCCATCATATCACATTTCAGGTAAGTATGTGGCATTACAACTGCTAAGCTTCAAAGAACTCATATAGGTTCATGCTGAAGGCAATAAGATGGGCTAAAGCTTTGAGGCGTGAAGCAATTGTCTGTTTTCTTTTTCCAATGCAATGTGTATAAAGAGTTCAAGTACAGGTAGTGTGCAGTGAGCTGTCCTTAGAATCATACAAATGAAAAGTATGAAGGGGAGATTATTGATATAGACAGGTGAACAAATCCTGAATTGATAAACACATAAATAAGAATGAGGCTAATAAACATTTTGTTATAATTTTTTGCTTTATTACAAATGTGAAGTTATACAAATATTGCTTTTAACACATAGTACTGATAGAAAAATATACTATATATACAAAAGTATGTGGACACCCTTTCAAATGAGTGGATTCGGCTATTTCAGCCAAACAACTTGCTGACAGGTGTATAAAATCGAGCACACAGCCATGCAATCTCCAAAGACAAACCTTGGCAGTAGAATGGCCTTACTGAAGAGCTCAGTGACTTTCAACGTGGCACCGTCATAGAATGCTACCTTTCCAACAAGTCAGTTTGTGAAATTTCTGCCCTACTAGAGCTACCCCGGGCAACTTTAAGTGCTGTTATTGTGAAGTGGAAACGTCTAGGAGCAACAACGGCTCAGACGTAAAAGGGGTAGGCCACACAAGCTCACAGAAGGCGACCGCCGAGTGCTGAAGCACTCAGTGCGTAAAAATGGTCTGTTCTCGGTTACAACACTCACTACCGAGTTCCAAACTGCCTCTGGCACACAAGCCTAAAATCACCATGTGCAATGCTAAGCAGCTGGAGTGGTGTAAAGCTCACCGCCATTGGACTGGAGCAGTGGAAGCGCGCTCTCTGGAGTGATGAATCACGCTAAATCATCTGGCAGTCCGACGGATGAATCTTTGTTTGGCGGATGCCAGGAGAACTCTACCTGTCCCAATGCATAGTGCCAACTGTAAAGTTTGGTGGAGGAGGAATAATGGTCTGGGGCTGTTATTCATGGGTCGGGCTAGGCCCCTTAGTTCCAGTGAAGGGAAATCTTAAAGCTACAGCAAACAGTGACATTCTAGATGATTATGTGCTTCCAACATTGTGACAAACAGTTTGGGGAAGGCCCTTTCCTGTTTTAGCATGCCAATGCCCCCTTGCACAAAGTGAGGTCCATACAGAAATGGTTTGTCGAGATCGGTGTGGAAGAACTTGACTGGCATACACAGAGCCCTGACCTCAACCCCATTTAACACCTTTGGGATGAATTGGAACATCGACTGTGAGCCAGGCCTAATCCCCCATCATCAATGCCGACCTCACATTTGTTCTTGTGGCTGAATGGAAGCAAGTCCCCGCAGCAAGGTTCCAACATAAAGTGGAACGCCTTCCCAGGAGAGTTGAGGCTGTTATAGCAGCAAAGGGGGGACCAACTCCATATTAATGCCATAATTTTGGAATGAGATGTTCGGCTAGAGCAGGTGTCCACATACTTTTGGTCATGTAGTGTCTCAAGGTTTAACTAAATAGTAATTGTAGCTTTTCAATGCATTCTGCCCCACCCCCCACCTAAAATTGATTTCCATTCAAAATCCTATTTTCCCTAACCCCTAACCTGAACCCTAACCCGAAACCTAACCCTGAACCTAAACCTAACCCCTAAGCTTAAAATAGCCTTTGTCCTCATGGGGATGTGGGAAATGTCCCCATGAGGGAAAATGTTCCCTAATTGACTATCCTTGTGAGGACTTCTGGGGGATTTCCGGTACCCATGAGGTTAGTGAATAACTCCCCCCCCCCCTCCGTCCCTCACACACAGTAATGCTAAGCTGCCGTGGCACATTACAAGCAGGTACGGTTAGTCACCTCATGCTAACAGCCATCTAAACCATGGAATCTCAGGTATCTTCCCAAAAGCATGTAATATAAACTCATTCAGCCAAACTGTAATATAATGAGTAATATAATGATGAAGTTCACATTCTAGTTACAGGATGATATGACTGTCCTATTTTTGGAAATTGGCATACACTGGTTGAAAGATCCTCCAACGAAGCAACTGATCAACTACATCCCCTCATTCCCTGGAGTCTATGGATGAGAAAAGGCCATAATTAGAAACTGGAAACTTGTCGAACATACATGAATTTACTAAATAATGTAGTTATAAGAGTGAGAGTAGTACCTTATCGACAACAGTCCTCAGATACTGTACCCATTTGTGGCTGGGATTGGCACAAACAGTCTTCCCTTTCTTCAGTGTGAACCTATGGATATTAGACACATGGTGGGAGATATATATATATATATATATATATACATTTTTTCATTAGACTCATTGGCAGTATTGTTTTTTAGATTCACATTCTATGAGGAGAAAAAAAGGAAAACAAACTATTTCATATTTCTCTTTGAACAAGTCCTCTTGACACAACTTGAGGACATGTTCCTACCAGTGTCACAATGATTGTCTGTTATGCGTGGCTTTGTTTTTATTTGGACACTTAATTGTGCTAAAGGGCAGGCTGACAAGGTGAGGACATGTTGCAACACACTCACACAACGGCCTTGATGTTGCAGCCTCCATCTGTTTCCTGTATCCTGTAGCTTACAACATTCCTCTTGGTACTCTTCTTCAGGCCAGCAACATGCCTCAGACAGCAGTTCTCATACGACCCTAACAACAAGCATGAGGAAGTTAAATGGTTACAATCTTCTCTATACTCTTATTGTGCTGACCCATGACATACTGTCATGTAAGGATATTTCAGTAGCAAATGGTTTGAATTGTGCAATTGTAATAGCAAACTAGTGTAATGAGTAGTTTCTGTAATTTGAGAAAGAATTATGAGTTAAGGTATTGCAGATGTATGCAAGAGAGACATCAAAGGGACTTCATATTTAAGCTGCTTGAAGTTGCATATGAGCTATGTAAACTACCGTCAAAGTGTTGTGAAATCTGGTGCCAGGCGATTTGAGACAATGTTTTGAAAGGAGGGGGAGACAGACATATCCAAACACATCAGTTTAACATTTTCCCATAAATAATTATCTACATTATTTTGAGTGGCCAAATATTCCTCTTCTGGACAAAGTATGGACCATTGGAAGCTTGTAAAAAAAAACTTTACATACATAGAACAACTTTTCTCCATTCCAGAGGTACAATGAGGTCTCCAGGCACAACAATGCATTAAGTGTACAAATGTGGAGTATAGGCTACTATGTACAGTTGATTTATTTTCAACAAGAAGTAAATTACAAGAAGTACTGAAAATTAACCAAAACACATGAAAGGCTTGCTTTACGCTGTTACACCAATTTCAGTGAACATAAACGTCATAATAATGAATCTACAGAATATGAATACCGTTCCTTAGATTGTTTAATAATGGTGCCTACCTTGAGCCAGAGTGAGGTACATGCATGCCAGGAGCAGGAGAAAGAACAGAGCCTGGAACCTCATGGTGTCACTGGTGCTGTATGGTCCGCTGCAAGAACAGGACAGAATGTAAAGCAAGTGAAGCTTTCTCTTTTTAATACCTCCTCCACATCATCAACGTGATGTTTGTATTGAGACCACCCTGTCTACAATACCAGTATGTTCCCATTCTGGACCACAATACTAGACCCCCACACTGACCCCTTGATTACAAACACTTCTTTCTTGGTACCAGTCAACCAGATCCAGATGTCTTCAGCTGTTTTCTCCAGCTATCATTTGTTTGGCTGAAACTCTGACCATGTTCTAATAAATCAACAACCAATCAGATAAAGCCAAACTCTGTCTCTTGAGCCAGCTGTATAAACTTGTGTCTTTTATTAGTTAGAAATGCAAAAGTACAGAATGTTTACAGCATTAATCCAAAAGTTAGTGAAGTATGAATTCAGCATTAGGCAAGGATATAAACACGCACTAGGTCAACATATAAACAGTCCTGACAACCTCTCAACACAAAAGCCTACACACACCAACATAGCAGAACATGCCGCAAATAAGCTCCTCAAAACTTACAAAGTATCTCAGCAGAAATGTCCTCGTTGAGTTCCCTTGGCTGTTTTATAGCTGCTATATGATACCTTCACCTCTCCACCAACCCTGTTACCTCAATCAGCCACACCTCCTCTGGCATGAAAACCACAGTATGTTTTACAATTGCTGGGAAGAGGTACAATTTGAACAAGATTCACAATCGAATGCCACTGAACTGTTTTTCTTCGCTCAGTCCAGTGAAAAGATAAGTGACAAACTGTGGAACCGTTCCCTTCTCAGGAGGGCTTACATAGGGCCCCTCCTTCCTATTAGAGAATGATCTGAGGTTCAGGGAGCCAGGCCAGCACTCAGTATACAGGATCAGAACTTGTTTTAGTCATTTACCAACTGTTAAAATCAACTACATCCTTCGAACCACGAAAATGCGGACCACACAAAGACTCCTCCTTAAATATATTTTGTACAACAGCACTGAAAGCACTGTCTGGAAATCCACTGTCTGCAATTGATTGAATACCAGCCTGTATGTTTATGTAAGATCCGATGCCTGATCTTTATCCAAGCAATTATGTCAAAAGTATAATAGAATAAAGTTCTGAAATGCAATTGTCCCATCAGTATGGATTTAAATCATTGCACCTGTTTCCTTTTGAGACCATCTTACTTGTAAAAAAAAACTATTGACCATACAAGCCACAATGTGATGTCCCTGAACTTGATTCATATTTCATTTTAATAGCTTCCCCACAGAACTCCTTTTCGCAAAGTGTTATTGAGACACAATAAAATGTAAATATCTTCTGTTCAATTTGAAAATATGACTTCCTGCCAGTCATATGCTCTAATTCTCCCAGTCTTGTTCATCTTTGATACTTTTCTTCGAAAATGGGAATCTATGATCCATTTGCATTCATTGAAAAGTCAACACCTTACATATTTTGAAAAAGGACTGACAAAATAGCCAATTAAAACTCACAATGGGAAGGAAATATGTTGCCATCCAATGTTGTTGGTATCCTTAGCCCCCAAAAATTGTTCCCTAATGACCTTTAGCATGGAGCAACGTGTATTTTTTTTTACCCCATCTTAACATTTGGCAGTAACTTCAGATGTATGAGTTTCTGTTTACTGTGAAACTAAATGTTATGTAAGAAACTGCCAAAGAAATTATAACAAAACTGTTGGGATAAAAAAGTAACATGATCCTGTTACGCTGTTACAGGAAAAGTATTCATCTTCATGTCAAGAGTATAGGGGTGACTTTCAAGTGAACCCTAGGCCTACAGTCATGATTAATTGAATGCACTGCAGTTCAGGATGTACTTTATTATAAGGATAAGCATGCTTTGGTGTTAATCCCAAAGGAAAACGTATCTAAGATTTCTGCTGTTTCTGCTTTCATTGCAGGATGAGATATTTTTGGAAAATTAAGACTGTACAGGCTACTTTTTAGTGAAGGTGTTTCAGGTTTCAAGTTTTATTGGCAAATGCTATTACAATGTGCAGGGGTACTGGTAACTGGAGTGATTGAGGAAGGAAGGTACATGTAATCAAAAGGGGACCATCGCGCTCTCCCAGAAGCTTGGCTGGTATGTAAAACCTGCGATTTCAGACAAAGAAAAGGTGTAATGGGTAAGCACTCAAAAATATGTTGCATAAAGCTTACTTCATTTTTTATTTTTATTTTCACTGTATCAAGGATAGCGTACGCTGTTTCGGCATTGCAGCCTTCTACAGTGTGTAGGTATGATTATCTTCTTCTTCTCTGAGCTTTATTGGCAGACTACACTCATAAAGTGTATTGCCGCTACATGCTGTACGGGGTAATAAAAAACATTTTTTGGGGGGCATGAACAAATCATACTAATAACCAAAAACAATAAAAATAAACACAAACCAAATTCACGCCACTACCCTGAATTTCAAACAAAAACCGGTACTATTCAGATGCCTACACAGGCTCAGAAAGCTGGGAGGGGGGATCTTCCTGCCCGGGTTGACGCCCTCCTCGGGTTCATGCTGTGGGGGAGATCTTCGTGAGCTATACGCAGCCTTGTCTCAGGGTAGTAGGTTGGTGGTTGAAGATATCCCTCTAGTGGTGTGGGGTTATATCCTGCCTGTTTGGCCCTGTCCGGGGGTATCGTCGGACAGGGCCACAGTGTCTCTCGACTGCTGCTGTCTTAGCCTCCAGTATTTATGCTGCAATACTTTGTGTTGGGGGTGCTAGGGTTAGTCTGTTATATCTGGAGTATTTCTCCTGTCTCATATGGTGTCCTGTGGGAATTTAAGTATGCTCGCTCTAATTCTCTCTCGCTTTCTTTTCTCTCTTTCTCTCTTTCCCTCTCTCTTTCTTTCTCTCTATCTCTTCTCACGGAGGGCCTGAGCCCTAGGACCATGCTTCAGGACTACCTGGCCTGATGACTCCTTGCTGTCCCCAGTCCACCTGGTCATGCTGCTGCTCCAGTTTCAACTGTTCTGCCTGCGGCTATGGAACCTTGACCTGTTCACTGGACATGCTACCTTGTCCCGGACCTGCTGTTTTGGACTCTCTCTCTACCGCACAACTCTGAATGATCGGCTGACATTTACTCCTGATATTTACTCCTGAGGTGCTGTCCTGTTGCACCCTCTACAACCATTGTGATTATTATTATTATTATTATCAATGTTTGAACATCTTGGTCATGTTCTGTTATAATCTCCACCCGGCACAGCCAGAAGAGGACTGGCCACGCCCCAAAGCCTGGTTCCTCTCTAGGTTTCTTCCTAGGTTCTGGCCTTTCTAGGGAGTTTTTCCTAGTCACCGTGCTTCTACATCTGCATTGCTTGCTGTTTGGGGTTTTAGGCTGGGTTTCTGTACAGCACTTTGTGACATCAGCTGATGTAAAAAGGGCTTTATAAATACATTTGATTGATTGATACAGTACTCCCTGTAACATTTTGGCTGTAAAGTCCTGGAGATCCAGAAATCTATTTGCCGCCTTCACAATGATGCCTAGCTTCTAAGATTTGTTATTAGTTTGACTAGTGCAATTTATCACTTGCTCTATAAACGCAACAAAGTCCACCTTCTTCACTATTAGTATGTCGGGATCCTTCTCCTGCATGGCAATCACGTTCCCGAGGTTCCGGAATGCCCTGTATGGATGAGGGAGGTGGTAGTAGCTAGGATCAGGGCCATCCAGCAGGTCTCCTATATGGAGGCCGTGAAAATAGCTGAAGGAGTGAGCAGAGAGGAGATGGTAGTGAATGTCCCACACCCATCACAATTACAACAACACGCTTCATCTGACTCTTCAACTATAGTACTACATATTTATTCCTTTCACAAACACTTGCCACGTGTCCAAACTTTTTACAATTGTAACACTGCAACGGCTTCTGTTCAAACGGTCTCACCTCATATCTCACATACCCAAGTTTTACATACAGTTGAAGTCTGAAGTTTACATATGCTTAGGTTGGAGTCATTAAAACTCGTTTTTCAACCACTCCACAAATTTCTTGTTAACAAACTATAGTTTTGGAAAGTCGGTTAGGACATCTACTTTGTGCATGTAGTACACAAGTACATTTTCCAACAATTGTTTACAGACAGATTATTTCACTTATAATTCACTGTATCACAAATCCAGTGGGTCAGAAGTTTACATACACTAAGTTGACTGTGCCTTTAAACAGCTTGGAAAATTCCAGAAAATGATGTCATGATTTTAGCAGCTTATGATAGGCTAATTAATAACATTTGAGCCAATTGGAGGTTTACCTGTGGATGTATTTCAAGGCATACCTTCAAACTCAGTGCCTCTTTGCTTGACATCATGGGAAAATCAAAAGAAATCAGCCAAGATCTCAGAAAAACAATTGTAGACCTCCACAAGTCTGGTTCATCCTTGGGAGCAATTTCCAAATGCCTGAATGTACCACGTTCATCTCTACAAACAATAGTAGGCAAGTATTAACACCATGGGACCACGCAGCCGTCATATCTCTCAGGAAGGAGACACGTTGTGTCTCCTAGAGATGAACGTACTTTGGTGCGAAAAGTGCAAATCAATCCCAGAACAACAGCAAAGGACCTTGTGAAGATGCTGGAGGAAGAAGGTACAAAAGTATCTATATCCACAGTAAAACGAGTCCTATATCGACATAACCTGATAGTCCGCTCAGCAAGGAAGAAGACACTGCTCCAAAACCGCCATAAAAAAGCCAGACTACGGTTTGCAACTGCACATGGGGACAAAGATTGTACTTTTTGGAAAAATATCCTCTGGTCTGATGAAACAAAAATAGAACTGTTGGGCTATAATGACCATTGTTAAGTTTGGAGGAAAAAGGGGGAGGCTTGCAAGCCGAAGAACACCATCCCAACCGTGAAGCACGGGGGTGGCAGCATCATGTTGTGGGGGTGCTTTGCTGCAGGAGGGACTGGTGCACTTCACAAAATAGATGGCATGAGGATTGAAAATTATGTGGATATATTGAAGCAACATCAAGACATCAGTCAGGAAGTTAATGCTTGGTCGCAAATGGGTCTTCCAAATGGACAATGACCCCAAGCATACTTCCAAAGTTGTGGCAAAATGGCTTAAGGACAACAAAGTCAAGGTATTGGAGTGGCCATCACAAAGCCATGACCTCAACCCTATAGTAAATTTGTGGGCAGAACTGAGAAAGCGTGTGTGAGCAAGGAGGCCTACAAACCTGACTCAGTTACACCAGCTCTGTCAGGAGGAATGGGCCAAAATTTACCCAACTTATTGTTGGAAGCTTGTGGAAGGCTACCTGAAACGTTTGACCCAAATTAAACAATTTTAAGGCAATGCTACCAAACACTAATTGAGTGTATGTGAACTTCTGATCCATTGGGAAAGTGATAAAATAAATACAATCTGAAATAAATCATTCTCTCTACTATTATTATGACATTTCACATTCTTAAAATAAAGTGGTGATCCTAACTGACCTAAGACAGGGAATTTTTACTCTGATTAAATGTCAGGAATTGTGAAAAACTGAGTTTAAATGTATTTGGCTAAGGTGTATGTAAACTTCCGACTTCAACTGTAAGTTGGGAAACCACTTCATCAAAGATCAGTAAAACTGATAGGCTTTGCTCCTTCCTTCCGTCTATCATTTGATTCATTCGGCGTGCGTCTACCACTCCTGGAATGTTTTCCCTAAACCACACAGCCTCTGTCCAACGAAACACCAGAGATGGCACCTTTAACTGGTGCCCTACTCTGAAAGTCATAACTTTCCACATCATCGTCGCCATCTTGTTGTGCCACAGAGCTTTCTCCTTTTGCACTGTTGACACACACAAAACCAGTATCATACCGCTCCTGATCACTCGCATTGATTCCACTATACCCAATTCGTCCTTCACCATCTTTGAGACCGCAAACGGGTCACAAAAAAAACATCCTTGCTCGTGAATCACACTCCTACCATGAACTGCAGTTCATTTCCAACTTTAACCCTTTTCACTCCACTTTGCTTCACCATCGTCCACTCATTCTCACAAACTGTACTTGTGCCAAGAGAATCACACAATACTTCCGCTTCCGCTATTGCTCCTCCAGTCATCCCCCGGACTCCCTATCTCTTTGCTGTAAAATATGTGAGAGTTTGTGTTCTCGAAGTAGCACCCATATTGTTCACATTCCAGCACAGCTGTTCCTTCACCAACTTTTTCTCTATTTGTACAATTCTCTTTTAATTCAAAACAGCATTTGTAGGGGACAACCGATGAGCTGCAGGTGCTTCTAATCAGGGTTGCCACTCATCTGCCAATCAGGGATGTGGCTTTTCTGGTCTACCTGAATACAAGTTAGTTACAAAGAAATACAGAATTATAGGGTAAGGGAGCGGGCACGCAGGGAAATTCATGAATAACTTGACTTAGGTGTCTGCTCACTTGGATACACAATATCAATTTATGAGATACAGTGCATTCGAAAAGTATTCAGACCCATTGACTTTTTCCGCATTTTGTTACATTACAGCCTTATTCTAAAATTGATTAAATTGTTTTTACACACAATACCCCATAATGACAAAGCAAAAACAGGTTTTTAGACATTTTTGCACATTTATATAAAAAAATGGAAATTTACAGTACCAGTCAAAAGTTTGGACACACCTACTCATTCCAGGGTTTTCCGTTATTTTGACAATTATCTACATTGTAGAATAATAGTGAAGACGTCAAAACTATAATAACACATATGGAATCATGTAGTAACCAAAAAAGTGTTAAACAAATCAAAATATATTTTATATTTGAGATTCTTCAATGTAGCCACCCTTTGCCTTGATGACAGCTTTGTACACTCTTGGCATTCTCTCAAACAGCTTCATGAGTTAGTCACCTAGAATGCAATTCAATTAACAGGTGTGCCTTGTTAAAAGTACATTTGTGGATTTTTTAATCCCCTTTTTTAATCCCCCCCTTTTTAATGCATTTGAGCCAATCAGTTGCGTTGTGACAAGGTAGGGGTAGTATACAGAATATTGCCTTATTTGGTAAAAGACCAAGTCCATATTATGGCAAGAACAGCTCAAATAAGGAAAGAGAAATGACAATCCATCATTACTTTAGACATGAAGGACAGTCAATATGGAACATTTCAAGAACTTTCAAAGTTTCTTCAAGTGCAGTCGCAAAAATCATCAAGCGCTATGATGAAACTGGCTCTCATGAGGACCGCCACAGGAAAGGAAGACCCAGAGTTACCTCTGCTGCAGAGGATAAGTTCACTAGTTACCAGCCTCAGAAATTGCAGCCCAAATAAATGCTTCACAGAGTTCAAGTAACAGACATATCTCAACATCAACTGTTCAGAGGAGACTGTGTGAATCAGGCTTTCATGGTCGAATTGCTGCAAAGAAACCACTACTAAAGGACACCAATAATAATAAGAGATTTGCTTGGGCCAAAAAACACGAGCAATGGAATCTGTCCTTTGGTCTGATGAGTCCAATTTTTTAGATTTTTGGTTCCAACCGCCGTGTCTTTGTGAGACGCAGAGCGGGTGAAAGGATGATCTCTGCATATGTGGTTCCCACAGTGAAGTATGGAGGTGGAGCATTTCACTACACTCGCAATAACATCTGCCAACCATGTGTATGTGACCAATACAATTTGATTTGATGTGATGGTGCTTTGCTGGTGACACTGTCAGTGATTTATTTAGAATGCAAGGCACACTTAACAAGCATGGCTATGACCGCATTCTGCAGAGATACGCCATCCCATCTGGTTTGTGCTTAGTGGGGCTAACATTTGTTTTTCAACAGGGCAATGACCCAAAACACACCTCCAGGCGGTGTAAGAGCTATTTGACCAAGAAGGAGAGTAATGAGGTGCAGTATCAGATGACCTGGCCTCCACAATCAACGACCTCAACCCAATTGAAATGGTTTGGGATGAGTTGGACCGCAGAGTGAAGGAAAAGCAGCCAGTAAGTGCTCAGCATATGTAGGAGCTCCTTCAAGACTGTTGGAAAAACATTCCTCATGAAGCTGGTTGAGAGAATGCTAAGAGTGTGCAACGCTGTCATCATGGCAAAGGGTGGCTACTGTGAAGAATCTAAAATCTAAAATATATTTTGATTTGTTTAACACTTTTTAAATTACTACATGATTCCATTTGTGTTATTTCATAATTGTGATGTCTTCACTATTATTCTACAATGTAGAAAACAGTACAAATAAAGAAAAACCCTTGAATGAGTAGGTGTGTCCATACTTTTGACTGGTATTGTACATTTACACAAGTCATCAGACCCTTTACTCAGTACTTTGTTGTGACGCTTTTGACGCTTGGTTATGACGCTACAATCTTGGCACATCTGTATTTGGGGAGTTTCTCCCATTCTTCTTTGCAGATCCTCTCAAGCTCTGTCAGGTTGGATGGGGAGAATCGCTGCACAGCTATTTTCAGGTCTCTCCAGAGATGTTCTATTGGGTTCAGTTCCGGGCTCTGGCTGGGCCCTTCATGTACATTCAGAGACTTGTCCCGAAGCCACTTCTGCGTTGTTCTATTGGAAGGTGAACCTTTGCCCCAGTCTGAGGTCCTGAGCGCTCTGGAGCAGGTTTTCATCAAGGATCTCTCGGTACTTTTCTCTGTTCCTCTTTCCTTCCATCCTGACTTGTCTCCCAGTCCCTGCCGCTGAAAAACATTCCAACAGCATGATGCTGCAGCCACCATGCTTCACCGTAGGGATTGTGCCAGGTTTCCTCCAGACTTTTGGCATTCAGGCCAAAGAGTTCCATCTTGGTTTCATCAGAGCAGAAAATCTTGTTTCTCATGGTCTGAGAGTCTTTAGGTGCCTTTTGGCAAACTCCAAGCGGGCTGTCGTGTACCTTTTACTGAGGATTAGATTTTGTCTGGCCACTCTACCATAAAGGCCTGCTTGGTGTAGTGCTGCAGAGATGGTTGTCCTTCTGGAAGGTTCTCCCATCTCCACGGAGGAACTCTGGAGCTCTTTCAGAGTGACCATCGGGTTTTTGGTCACCTCCCTGACCAAGGCCCTTCTCCACGGAATGCTCAGTTTGGCCAGGTGGCCAGCACTAGGAAGAGTCTAGGCAGTTCCAAACTTTTTCCATTTGAGAATGTTGGTGGCCACTATGTTCTTGGGGAACTTCAATGCTACTGACATTTTTTCGTACCCTTCCCCAGATCTGTGCCTCGTCACAATCCTGTCTCAGAGCTCTACGGACAATTCCTTCGATCTCATGGCTTGGTTTTTGCTCTGACATGCACTGCCAAATGTAGGACTTATATAGACAGTTTTGTGACTTTCCAAATCATGTCCAATCAATTGAATTTAACACAGGGGGACTCCAATCAAGTTGTAGAAACATCTCAAGGATAATCAATGGGAACAGGATGCACCTGAACACAATTTCGTGTCTCATAGCAAAGGGTCTGAATACTTATGTAAATCGGGTATTTCTGTTTTTTATTTTTCTGAATACTTATGTAAATCGGGTATTTCTGTTTTTTATTTTTAATGAATTTCTAAAAACCTGTTTTCGCTTTGTCATTATGGGGTATTGTATGTAGATTGATGAGGAAATGTTTTTCTTTAATCCATTTTAGAATAAGGCTGTAACAAATACGGAAAAAGTCAAGGGGTCTGAATACTTTCCCCGAATGCACCGTAGCTTACCATAAAGAACATCAGGCTCAGCCGTTCATAAATATGTGGGACTGACTCATAAACAATATGCAAAATCTGATATGGACTGTGTTCTTATATAAAGTATCATAGTATGAGTCATAATACCCATAAAACCTAGCTGTCGAACAGGGAAATGGTTCCAATCGTTTTTTCACCGTTCATTTTTCCCATAGACGATTTTAGAAACACTTAAAATAAGGGCTGTGTTTCATGTAGGCTTACCCTGGCATGAAGTTTTGATAACCATGTAGGTCTCTCTTGGACAAGGTGACAAGGGGACTTTCATGACACCTCCACTGTGGGAGTTCTTCCTTTAAAATAATTTTAAAATAATAAATTAGATTTATGTTCTCCAATGCGTAGTTTCAAGGCGCAAGATGTTTTTCCGATATAAATCTTATTGCAAAAACACTGTAATATATAAATAACTCCTTTAGTTGTGCAAGTTATACATTACTTTATCTCATAGGTCCTAGAAGGCTGAGGGCATATAAAGTTCTTATGGTGCTACAAGAGGTATTCTGAACAAAAACACTTTCATCGATTTTACTGAGTTACAGTTCATATAAGGAAATCAATCATTTGAAATTGTTACAGGTTTTGGTTTTTCCATTTATGTTTTGATGTTGGACTTTAGCATATATAGCTCGTTAGCACGTAGGGCGTACCGAGTGGTGTCATCTCGTTAGTCAGTATGTGTTACACCTGTGCTGGTTGCCGTCTCGTTAGGGGGAAGGTGTTTCACCTGTGCTGGCCCAGGTTGTAACGGCTTTCTTCCTGGGATGAAGGAGAGGACCAAAATGCAGCGCGGCTAGTGTTCAACATGTTTAATAAAGAATAATAACGTGAACACTACAAGCTACAAAAACAATAAATGTGAAAACCGAAAACAGTACTATCTGGTGCAGAACACAAAGACAGAAAACAATCACCCACAAACCAACAGTGCAAACAGGCTACCTTAATATGCTTCCCAATCAGAGACAACGTAAAACACCTGCCTCTGATTGAGAACCATATCAGGCCAATTAGACAAACCTAAACAACGAAACACATAACATATACTACACCCACCCAGCTCACGTCCTGACCAACTAAACAAAGACTAAACAAAGGAAATAAGGTCAGGAACGTGACACAGGTGCTATTTAAGAGTGGGTTGCCCAGTGTTTCAGTTGTCTTGAGAGATGTGGAGGGTCAACACCTATAGTTGGTGCGCCCTATTTAAAAAATATATTATTTATTATTTCTTTCTCTAGACAAACATTCCTTAATCTGATTTTGTTTTGCTCCACTTTTTGTTTTGTTTCTGTCTTTAAGTTTGGTGTTGGTTTTTATTTTGTTTGACTGTCCTTGGGCAAATTTAGTGGGCGCTAATGGTGGGTGTCTTTCAGGTTCCAGTTTTTGTAGTCAACTTTCAGTGGACTCCCCCATGAGTGTATTTCAGAACCCCTCCTTAAACCCCACCTGTTTTGGTTGTTGTCATTGACTTTGTTACTTCCGCCTTCTGTTTGAGTGACATTTTTGGTTTTCTTGCTAGGGTACATAACAAAATTAATTAATTAGGTTCTACTATATGGGTTTCACATGACTGCACACTCCCTCAACTTAAGACATCAAATCTGTGGCATTGTGTTGTGTAACAGTGACGTAAACACTTTTGTGCACAACATTTGAGGAATTAAGCTTTTTGTGCCTATGGAACATTTCTGGGATTATTTTTCAGCTCACGAACCATGGTGAACACTTTACATGTTTTGTTTATATTTTTGTGTCACCGACACGACGCAGTCTATGAAGTTGGCTGACTGGTAAACCTCTTTTTAGGGGTAGAGGGTGAAAACTATCAGCTGTGTGCATATTTTATCTATTGTAGTACTTAGATTGTCCATTTGTAAGAAGTACATCAAATAAGTGAAGGAAATGGATTGTTCTCTAGAGTTAATGTAGTTTAAAAAAATTATGTAAAGGGACTGAAGTAGCAGGATAAATACTACTAATAATTGTAATTAACAATATAGCACTATCGAATGATAATATGAAACACTATATTCAATTAATGAATTATGGCAGCAGCGAGTGTGTGTTTGTCAGTAGCATGTGTGAATGTGCAGAGTCATTGTAGGTCCACCCACACAGACAGTGTGGTGAAGAAGGAGCATGACAAACCCAACTCTGCAAACAATATCTCCACTTCAAGAATGACAACGGTAAATGCCTAATTCATGCATTAACAGAAATTAATGTAACCAAATGACGGGGATTAACGGTACATTTACTAGACCTACTGGTTACATATGTAATGGGGAATTTATCAAATTAACAAAGGGCAAACAATTCACACAATGAAACAATGAATGTGCAAGAATTGGCGACAGACAGCGGCCAGCCGCAACTTGATAATCAGCTAGGTCTTTTGCCACACACGCTACCCAAATTACTGGGCTTCCCAAATAGGCATAGGCCTATGAAACAATCCACAGCTAAGTCAAGCTCTCTGGTAAAGTATTTTGAATTACTTTATTTAGACAGGAGTAATCTTATAATTTTGGAAAAAAGCCAGCATCTGAAAAGTGCAATGTGTACCCGCTAAATTTCCTTTCTTATTTGCAAGTGGCTGAAACCAGAGATCTCTAGGCTTATATAATGACAAAATGCTCATGTTTATGCCCTAATAATGCAAGTCATTGTTCCAAAGACAGGAATTCGGGCAACAAGCTTAGGTCTGCATTATGCCCACAAACGCATTGGGCTTTTCAGGACAGATTTTGGTGAGATTGAGCCCTCTCGCTTCACATCATCCTCTCTGCTGAAACTAGCAAGCGAAACAGCGTCCCTCTATCTTGCTATGTAGCCGATGCTGTGTGGCCAGAAAAAGTATGAAATGCGATTCTCCTTTTGTCCAGACAATATCAGATGTATGGTCTACACATACTGAGACAGAGGGGTGCTGTTTCGCTCGCTCGGAAGCTTTAACTGAGATCTTTTGTTCTGCGAGTGTCTCAGTCAAATTAATGATCAATATTGAAATATTTTATGTGGACGGGCAAGGTGGTACGGTTGGGCGGGCCAGGCCCCCTAGGGCCCGTCCATAACACTGACCCTGGCTCGGTACAAGTAACAAAAACCCAAGGAAGTATATATGGAAGTAGTTTAGTGCACCACCAAAAAAAGGGGTTACAAATGGATGAAAATCTAATTTGAATAATTTCCTGATCTTTTTAATATCTCTCATATATACGACAGACACTTTAAAACAAACTTCTGTTTGATTTATTTTTGGGCTGTCTGTTTTTCCATGTATGAATCTGTTATTCAATGTGTTTATATGGACTTAAACCAGTAAGGCAAAATTCTATGTTTCATCAAATTATTTGGAGGTCCTAAAATTCCAAATCGAATAGCTAAATGATCCTTGGTATGGCCATCTTAAAACAATTCCATATGTCAGTTTAGTAGAACACCCTCTTTAGGATTGCTTTAACTGCGCGTGTCAAACATCCCACAACATTGAAAGTCTTGAACGCACCCTACACAACGCGTCATAGCCTACAGACGAGCCAAGTCATATGACCTTACATTGGCGCAAACTCACGGAAACCGAGGAAAACAAAGGACTGCTCAGCTGCGGTAGTGTATAATTAGTTGATTTCAGGATTAGTTAGATACTGTGTTGAACTAGCTAACTATTGTTGTTAAGACGAAGCTTTTTTACCGTGATATATATGGCACATTTATGTTGTAATTATGGATTTGTATGGAGGCATATGTTGCCTAATGAAGATTGTTTGTGCCTCATACAAATCTGTCATCTCTTCTTCTTTTGCACTTTTGAGTTCAGCTATCCCTCGAGATGGCAGATACCAACTTTCTGTTATTCTTGTTCATAACACTCTGTACGGTCATTACATGTGGTGAGTTTGCCCTTGTCCAACCAACATAAGCTCGGATTTAATATCTTTCCATTTAAACATCCCCTATTTGAATACTGAAATGTCATATTCCTTCAACAGATGGGAGTGTATCTCTATCTGCTCCAGCCACTGTAAATCTGGAGGAGAAAGGTTCAGTTAATATCACCATAACGCCTAGGTAACTATGCTTATAAGCTGGTTATCTACTACCAGTTTTTATCAGTATTATATATATTTGTTGAGATGCAGTGTTTGACATTTCTTTATTTGTGCAGCACTCCTCAGAATGTCTCAACACTCATTAGTTTTAACTTCACCGACTCCTCTGCAAATGTTAGCTCAATACTTCAACTGCCTCAACAGGTATGCATTTTGTTTAATTCAAACTAACTGAAGAGCAAGAACCGTTAACCATGTAATTGATTATTAATGCACTTTGATATCTGCATCTATCATATTTAAATGACCTACAGTGGCCACTGTGTAAAATAAATACTAGCACTTACGTTGTAGGCATAAATGCATATTATGTCTAAATGTAACAATTGTTTACAGTGACTTTTTATATATTTGATTATTTAAGTGCAGTGTTTCCGACGTTATATGTTCTGTATTTCTGATCTCCAGGTAGAGTTGCTTGCAAACGCCACATCAAGCACTTTTGAGGTTCATGCAGAACATGTGGGTCAGGTGACAGCCTATTTATACAGCAACAACACTGGCATTGCAAGGTGAGCTGTACAGGGTTTCTGTCAGTGAATTTCAACTCCATGAACATTTCTCACTTTCAGACTGATTTTTAAACCAACATAATGTACTAAATGTCTCTCATTTATGTTTTGCAGCCATAAGACTCGAATCCGTTTCTTGGTCATTAGAAGCAACATTGTTGATATCATTAACCAAGTAATTGGTTGGATTTACTTCCTAGCATGGTCTATATCATTCTACCCTCAAGTATATGAGAACTGGAGAAGAAAAAGGTAGTGCCTCTGACACTTGGACTTTTTTCAAAATCCTCTGCATCACAGGATTTAGATCTAAAGGACTTTTGGATATGGTTTCTGACTAACTTTGTCTGTTTGACAGTGTGGTGGGGCTGAACTTTGATTTTCTGGCACTCAACTTGACAGGATTCATTGCCTACAGTGTCTTCAATGTAGGCCTCTTCTGGGTTCCGTACATGAAGGTAATCATTTGCATGCCATCACAAATGGTGTAACAAATTGGGACGAATCTTGACTTGAGATCTGCACACACAGCTCTGCAAATGTTGTCAGTCATGCATTGATACCAATGGGAATTTGCGCTGGATAGTTTATGGTCCTATTGACTCAGTATTTACTCCACATGGTTATATAGCAGTGTGTTTTTTATTTACAGGAAGAGTTTTTGAAGATAAATCCAAATGGTGTAAACCCAGTGGATGCCAACGATGTGTTCTTCAGTCTCCATGCAGTTGTGCTGACTCTTGTATATGTCTCTCAGTGTGCCATCTATGAAGTGAGTAACAATAGACCAGTCTTCAGTGACTTCCTAATTGTCCCCCTTGGTTATAAACAGGAGACAGATGTTGGCTGGCTAAATAATGATTAGCTTATGTTTTGATTGTTGGGAAAGACAGATATTCATCTGATCCTTTGAGCATTTTCTTTTTTTTTTGGAAGGAAATCATTTTTGTCAAGGCCTCAAAGAAACATTGACAGTTAAAAGCATTGTGAAAGTGATTACTGTGTTCCTGTGTTGCAGAGAGGAGGGCAGAAGGTGTCCAAGATTGCTATTGGCCTTCTGGTGATTGGTTGGACGTTTGCCCTGGTCACCCTCTTTGTTGCTGTGGCCAGTAAGATCACCTGGCTGGAATATCTCTACTATTTCTCTTACATCAAGCTAGGTGTCACCCTCGTCAAATACATCCCACAGGTATGGAGGTATGGATTTCACAATATTTTACTGCATATCGGATGGTTTTCGCTTATGCAATTAGCATTTGTTACAGTAGATGTTGTTGCGCCTCACTTGGAAATGTATGATGTTATTGATTTTCATGATCACACACTCTGTGTCTCCTCAGGTCTACATGAACTACAAAAGACAAAGCACAGAGGGGTGGAGCATTGGCAATGTGTTGCTGGACTTCACAGGAGGCAGCTTCAGTCTCGTTCAGATGTTCCTTCAGTCGTATAACAACGGTAAGGCTGCCCACGCTTCCCACAGTACACTAATGTGCACATGCCTCAGTAGAACAGGCAATAATTAGTCAGTGAAAATATTTACAGGACAGTCCCAACAATTCAAAACGTGTCTTCAGTTGTGGGCATTTAACATTTTTATTGTAGTCATTCATTGTTTGTCATTTATAAATCATTCATTGTGTGTGTATACAGTGCATTTGGAATGTATTAAGACCCCTACACGTTCCACATTTTGTTACGTTACAGCCTTCTTTTAAAATGGATTAAATCAGTTTTTTTCCCCATATCAATCTACACACAATACCCCATAATGACAAATCAAAAACAGGTTAAGAAATTTTTGCTAATGTATTAATTATTCAAACCGAAATATCACATTTACATAAATATTCAGACCCTTTACTCAGTACTTTGTTGAAGCACCTTTGGCGTTGATTACAACCTTGAGTCTTCTTGGGTATGACGCTACAAACTTGGCACACCTGTATTTGGGGAGTTTCTCCCATTCTTCTCTGCAGATGCTCTCATGCTCTGTCAGGTTGGATGTGGAGCATCGCTGCACAGCTATTTTCAGGTCTCTCCAGAGATGTTCGATCGGGTTCAAGTCCGGGCTCTGGCTGGGCCACTCAAAGACATTCAGAAACTTGTCCCGAAGCCACTCCTGCGTGGTCTTGGCTGTGTGCTTAGGGTCGTTGTCCTGTTGGAAGGTGAACCTTCGACCCAGTCTGATGTCCTGAGCGCTCTGGAGCAGGTTTTCATCAAGGATTTCTCTGTAATTTGCTCCGTTCATCTTTCCCTCGATCCTGACTAGTCTCCCAGTCCCTTCCGCTGAAAAACATCCCCACAGCATGATGCTGCCACCACCATGCTTCACCGTAGGGTTTCATCAGACCAGATGCCTCTACAGACAATTCCTTCGACCTAATGGCTTGGTTTTTGCTCTGACATGCACTGTCAACTGTGGGACCTTATATAGAGAGGTTTGTGTGTGTGTGCCTTTCCAAATCATGTCCAATCAATGGAAATAGGATGCACCTGTGGTAAATTCAAATCAAGTAGAAACATATTAAGGATGAAGAATGGAAATAGGATGGACCTGAGCTCAATTGAGTCTCAGCAAAGTGTCTGAATAACTATGTAAAAAGGTATATCTGTTTTTATTTTTTATAAGTAATTCTAAATACATTTTAGATTGTTCAAAGTAGCCACCCTTTGCCTTTGACAGCTTAGCACACTCTTGGCATTCTCTCATCCAGCTTCATGAGGAATGCTTCTCCAACAGTCTTGAAGGAGTTCCCATAAATGCTGAGCACTTGTTGGCTGCTTTTCCTTCACTCTGCGGTTCAACTCATGCCAAACCATCTCAATTGGGTTGAGGCCAGGTCATCTGATGCAGCACCTTTCACTCTCCTTCTTGGTCAAAAAGCCCTGACACAGTCCGGAGGTGTGTTGGGTCATTGTCCTGTTGAAAAACAAATGATAGTCCCACTAAGCGCAAACCAGATGGGATGGTGTATCGCTGCAGAATGCTGTCGTAGTCATGCTGGTTAAGTGTGCCTTGAATTCTAAAGCAATCACAGACAGTGTCACCAGCAAAGCACCCCCACACCATCACAACGCCTCCATGCTTCATGGTGGGAACTACACATGCGGAGATCATCCTTTCACCTACTCTGCCTCTCACAGACAAGATGGTTGGAACCAAAAATCTCAAATTTGGACTCATCAGACCAAAGGACAGATTTCCACCGATCTAATGTACATTGCTCGTGTTTCTTGGCCCAAGCAAGTCTCTTCTTCTTATTGGTGTCCTTTAGTAGTGGTTTCTTTGCAGCAATTCAACCATGAAGGCCTGATTCACGCAGTCTCCTCTGAACAGTTTGTGAGATGTGTCTGTTACTTTTTTTGGGCTGCATTTTCTGAGGCTGGTAACTCTTATGAACTTCTGTAGCGGAGAGAACTCTGGGTCTTCCTTTCCTGTGGCGGTCCTCATAAGAGCCAGTTTCATCATAGCGCTTGATGGTTTTTGCAACTGCAGTTGAAGAAACTTTAAAAGTTCTTGAAATTTTTGGTATTTACTGACCTTCATGTCTTAAGTAATGATGGACTGTCATTTCTCTTTGCTTATTTGAGCTGTTCTTGCCATAATATGGACTTGGTCTTTTACCAAATAGGGCTATCTTCTGTATACCACCCTACCTTGTCACAACACAACTGATTGGCTCAAACTCATTAAAAAGGAAAGAAATTCCACAAATTAACCTTTAACAAGGCACACCTGTTAATGCATTCCAGGTGACTACCTCGTTCAATTACAGGCTGTATCACAACTGGCCCTGATTGGGAGTCCCATAGGGTGGTGCACAATTGGCGCAGCATCGTTCGAATTTGGCCGGTGTAGGCCGTCATTGTAAATAAGAATTTGTTCTTAACTGACTTGCCTAGTTAAATAAAGGTTACGTTTTATAATTTTTTTTTTTTTTTAAAGCTGGTTAAGATAATGCCAGAGTGTGCAAAGCTGTCAAAGGCAAAGGGTGGATACTTTGAAGAATCTCAAACACTTTTTTTGGTTACATGATTCCATATGTATTATTTCATAGTTTTGATGTCTTCACTATTATTCTACAATGTAGAAAATAGTAAAAATAAAGAAATCCTTCAATGAGTAGGTGTTAACTTTTGACTGGTAAGGTATAGATATCTTTTCATGTTTTTTATATATATATATATATATGTGTATTTATGTATTACTTTTTTTTACAATTATTCCTGCACATTAACACGACAGTGTCACAAAATATTCATAATACAGGATTTCCTTTTCATGTCCATAACATAAATAAAAAAACATACAGAAAAGGGTTATTTAAACAATGTATTAAAAAGGTTATAAAAGTAAATTGAAATAGTGATGCATTTTTTTTTTTTTTTTCAGATTAATTCCATCGATTTTAAACAGAATTGTTTACATCACTTGCTGAATGAATTGATGGTCTACTCAGGGTTTCATGAGTTTTTCTATTGTTTCCTAGATGAATGGAAGCTCATTTTTGGGGACCCCACAAAGGCAGGACTTGGCTTGTTCTCCATATTCTTTGATGTGGTGTTCATCATTCAGCATTACTGTCTGTACAGACATAAACGACATTATGAGCTTGTGCGTGACCAGGAATAGGCTAATTACCTTTTACTCTTTACCTCTGCCAGTGAGACTGAGTCCAAATGATTTACTGAAGGACTAATATATGGGCTTTCTTCTATGCAGTGTTCCCAGTCATTGAATGGGAAGCTATTTAGACACAGGGGGGCCATACTTTCTCCGTCTCAAAATGCGTCAGCCAATTAAAATCGTTGGTGTAGTTGCACGTGATCAAACACTATTGGTGCTATCAAGACAACTGGGAACTCTGGGGGTTGGGGGGAATGAGGTTGAATCATGACATCAGTGATCTATCTACAGGTCGGAAAGTCAAAGCTGTAGAAAGAGGCTAGAGTTCCCGACTTGGAATTCCGAGTTGGAAGACTGCTCAAAATACATTTTCCCAGTCGTAAATAGTACCCCCCCCCCCCCCCCCCCCCCCCAGTTCGCAGTTGTCTTGAACGCTTGGAAGTCTCAGATTTTTCAGGTCCCAGTTGTTTTGAACGCGGCATTAATGTTAGATGTTCCCTTCAGATAACCTGTCAGATTTAGTCTGCATTCCAAACACTTAAAAGACACACCCTCAGCCCTCAAATTAATTGGACACTTCTGATGACGTATTATTGTCTGATGAGTTGACACTTGCAGGGCAAGGGAAGAATTAATTAATTTTTAATGGACTGCTCTTGCCTGGAAGTGTGTCACTCGTTCATCCCACGGTTATGTTTTCAGTCATCATGGAACTGTTGCATGTGCCTTATGCTCTACAGTCAATTATGATTGCGTTTCATATCTTGGCTAGAAGACAACGCCTCCGCAGACAGTGAATGTTAGCCATCCTACTATATCCGGTAAATCGAAAATTACAATGTATAAGTGTGATGTCAAGAAAGTTATATGCGCAAGCAAACGTTTCCAGAAGCCAACCAAACAAAAACATAATGACTTTTATGATAAGTGTTTGAGCCGTCATGTGCATTAGTAGCACAATTTCTAACTTATTTACATTTATTTCTAATTACACTTGTATGTAGACTTCTCCATATAATGTTGGTTTTAAGTTTTGGCTGACTTTTCTTAGTGGATGTACAATCATCGCGAATTGAGTATGGTGCTTTTCAAGCCCTGGAGTGAACATAATTGTACACTCGCAAAGTCGATCAAAAGCGAGGGCAGAAGGGCTTACGTTGCCAACTTCCCTTGCTTGGCTAATCATTTGGACCGATGGCAAAGATGGCTTCGGGGATTCCCCCAAGTTAAAAAAATGTACAACATTTTTTTTACGTGCACAAGTGGTGGAGGGTATTTCTTTTATGAGTTTGAAACGCAACCTTAGCCTTGTGCTAACTTGCACAGCTGGCCCGTGATCATATCTGGTTCAAATGCTGTATCGGTCAATTAAAATCGTTGACGTAGTTGCACCTGATCCAACACTTTTTCATGAAAGTGTCCTTAACAAAAGTCCAACGACACGTTCTGATAATCAAAGCAACTAGATCACGTGTGTTTGACTGACTGGTCAAATAGCTCTCTGTGTAGAGTGCCAACTCCACGTAATTGTTGCAGATTGTGGCAAGGGTTTGAATCTCATGAGTTTATTTCCCCCCTTTTGAAATGCAGAATTACTTTTTAGTGTGTTGAGAAGTGTAGCCAAAACCTTGTGAATGAAGATTACGCATACATTTAATGAGGAGCTTCTTGTTGGAGTCCCGCTTGCAGACAGACACGGGCTACTGGCACTGCTACATAAATAATCATCACTTCTATAAGCTATATTACATAGATGTTAGTGCTGTGCGATTATTAAAATATCATTTGGTGGCCATTTTGACCTATTTTAAGAAATGCCATTGGTTGGTAACGTTGATAGGCTGATGCAGAATTTGTTACAGGAAATAATCACTGCCACCTGCTCAGGTTAGCATAGGGCTAAATGTGTCAGGTTATGTAATGGGAACAGCTAACGTGTAGCGTTTGATCACGTGCAACTACATCAACGATTTTAATTCGCCAATGCACATTTTGAGAAACTTACTTTTTAAGCAAAGGCCCGTTTTAAACTTTTTCTGTTTGCAAGTATGCCTCCAGGGCCTTTGCTTAAAAATAACTTTCAAATGATTGTAGGATAATAGGGATTTCATTGTGTTCCATAAATTGTGAGTAAATTATGGGTTGATACCACTAAGGGAGGAACTGTAGTTTTTGTTTTTTACTGACTAGTATAGGCCTTGAACTTGAAAAACTGTCAAAGCAATGGCTCACTTTTTGCAATACAATACTTTTTTTTATATATATATATTTGAAAGATAATTGCTATTTTGAAATAGACAGAAAACATGATGCTTTATTGTAAAACTAATAAAATATTTTCAACTTAATTAAAATGTGATGTTTCATTATGTTTCATTATGCTTACATTGTGACATGACTCCCTCTAGTGGTGGTAACATTTTGTTAGCCCAGCCATACACGCATGTCTACCGCGGAGTATTGTGGGTGTCAGTGAGGAAGTAAAATGGCGGACCTGGCAAACGAAGGTAAGGAACTGCTCGTTGGGAAAGATAAACAAATCTAATGAATCACCACAGTGAGTGCATGTAGTTCAGACAGCGACGGGACTGTCAGCAGATGTGCAGGGAATGCTCCGTTTTGCCTGCAGCTCGATGTGGTGGCAGCGGTTTGACTAAACAGCATACGTTAAGAGTCCCGGCCTTTGCTATATTTTACGTGGGGGCGGCAGGCCGGACCGTGTAACACAACCGGGGGAGGGGCAGTTGTCAGACGTGAAAATATCACATCTGTAGCGAGCGAACTATACCTTCCGATTTAACTGCATTTTGTATATCTATGTGTGTTCCAATTTTAGAAATCATGCACATGGAAGCACAAACAATAGATATTTAGGGCTCCGTCTGGGTTACATGGGAAAAACACCGGGTGGAATTTTGCTCTTATCGAATAGCCTTTTTAAACCTCCCACTATCACCATGTAGCTATCTACAGTATGCCGTCTATGGTCAAAACGCCTAAATTAGGTAGTTATCGTTAAAAAACAGTTCACATGTCCCACCCAGCTTGGCTAGTTTTTTTTTTGCATGGCCGTGCTGTTTTCAGACAACTGGTTCTTGTCATTGCTCCATGTTACAGGTGTCTATCCCATTGAGGTACAGCCTACAATGTTTCGAGTTCAATGCATAGCTATACTGTACCAGAAACCTAGATAGCCTAGTTGCGTAACAGGATTTGCAAAGTACTTAGCTAGATGCATTTGAATGAATTACTTTTATACAGTTTCAAATCAATCCAATTTTATATACGTAGAATGATGTCAATACAGAAAGATATCTTATTGAGCATTGCCAGTATTGAACAGTAGCTATCACGGAAATGTGCCATCTACTGAGCTGTACATAGAGCTAAGGCACAGCTGCCGAAAGTTCAAACCTTCAACTGGCTCTTGACTCTGGACTTCTTTTTCTGATTTCACCACCAAAAATAACAATGACTTGCTGTGATAACTTGTCTTCAGTGTATGCTGATTCATTCAATTGTTCATTCAAATGTGTGAGATTTAATGAACATTTGAAGTCGTGCAGCTATCCCAAAAGTAAGATGCTTAGACGTTATGTGAATAGAAGACTAATGAGATTAATGCCTGTAGACACTCTTTTGTGTGTGTTTTTTCCCCCTCCAGAATGTCACTGTAGAGGGGTCTTGGAGTTTGTCTGTTTGACAGCTGCTCCATTGAAAGACACTAGAACCCCAATTCCGTTTCAACGTAAAACCCCTCTAGCTTCTCTTCTGTGTCCTGGATTCGTTTCTCATTTCGTCCGCTGTTACTTACGATGCGTGAGGTCATAGGAGACGTTCCTGCCTATCACACATCATTAATTTCCAGCATTGTTGAGGACAAAGGTTAGGGGAGATGGATGAGGGGATCTATGCTGAGTAGGTAAGGGACCCAGAAACAACCAGTTTGCACTCAATCTACCTTTAATGAGACACTGTTTTGGTACGAGGTGGATCTTTGTAATTTTTTCCCCTTCCAAATCCTTTTTGCCTCATTGAAAGTAGTTTGGTTGCAAAATTGTGGACTTTTATTTAGTCCACCACCTGAGTTCTGGTGATGTAATTAATAAGCAAGCGTCACCTCACTTATTTTTAGGCCAGCTACTCTCTCATGATAAAGAACTAAGGCTATAGGCTACATGAAGTAGATTGAGTTGCATTGTAGCCTTTACTTTAACTTAACAGACATTCCTCTGTCAATGTTAAGAGACTGAAAGAACTAGCCTAGTCAGAAAGGCTATAGACTACATTTCAAACAAGTATAGACTAGTGTGTAGGCTATATCGAGTGTAACTCGGCATTGTTTCAAATTTAGATTAAATCATGGAAGTGCAGTCTTTGATCCACTTCCTTAATTTGATAGTATAAGTGCCATAGAGCTTATTTTTTGACAAGGCAAATCCATTTATTTTCCTTTAGGTTTTTATAAAAAGGGGTAATGTTTCATTGCCGTATCACAGAGAATAGCAGTGGTGTGGTTGGAGGCATCAGTAAAACACTGTATTAATTCAGAAGTCAAATACTTTTCAGTGTGAATCCACCATCTCTGGCAAGCATTTATGCATGTCTTTCACACCTCGAGGGCACATGAGCAATGCTAAGTCATCACAAAGCCTTGTGCCTCAGCTGGGGATGACTGACCACATAAACCTTCAAGCTACTAGGTCTATATATTGAAAATATATTTTTTATATCTGCTTTTACTGTTCAGTGTCAGTAGCTAGCACATTTGCCTGCCCAGCCTTCTAAAACAGGTCATGTCTTTGCCGCCCTTTCGTTCTGAATTTTTCTCCTCTCATGGCCATATCACCTTCACCATAGCTCCTTTAGTTTTGTTTCTATATATTTATTGCCTGATTTATTGGGTCAACCCCAGTGTAGTTTCATCATGTTGACCCGGATCCCTAAAAATGCGAAGCACCCGTAGGCGGTCAAATTATATAAAGTCATACACACATCCTCGCAATCAGATCCCATCCACGTGGCTTACCCTAAAAATAGTCAAGGGCAAATTTTAGCAGCAGGGAGTCATTCTAGGGTTGATATCATCCTTCAAATCCATCTGCTGGGGCTGGCAGTCCTCCACTCATCCTACCCGATCACAACTGGCACGTCTCCCTCAGCTGTGGCAGGTAGCAGGCTATTCCAGCTGGACTGGGGTTAGTGGCTAGAGCCTCTTATTCAGGGAAGTCTCATGACTAGAGAGTTCTAGTTATAGCCTGGGGAGAAGATTTACTTGGTCCTGGCTGGGGTACTATCAAAGCTGAGTGGGTACTGACAGTGACAGGGGAGTCTATTTACACTGACTGGGATGCCTGAGCCCTGAGGTTAGTGGTGTTCTGGGGGAGGTGAAGCAAGTGCACATTTCAACAAAACCTGTTACTTTTTCACCTTGTCCTAACCTGCGGGTCTTTGTCAGCTCTGTATAATTTAATTTAGGCTTGGGTGGTATCCATATTGTCATACCTTCATACCGACGTTGTGCCATACTGGGATATTCGGTAATACCGGCACTGTTTTCAAACCCCACTGATACTTTGTAATCTGAAGGTTAGCAATGCTAACAAGTACATGTAAAATCCCATAGAGAATCCTGTCTAAATGCTAAAGAGCGCATTGCGAACAGTTTCTGACCTAAACTATACAAGTATTAGCGAACCAAATGCACAACTGCAGAGCATTCAGCACATTTTAGACAGTTAACTCAATAGTTATAAGATATCTAACTGGCAAACATTTAGTTGTGAATTGCATACTGTAATTACACTACATGACCAAAAGTATGTGGACACCTGCTCGTCGAACATCTCATTCCAAAATCATGGGCATTAATATGGAGTTGGTCACCTCTTTCCTTCTGTAACAGCCTCCACTCTTCTGGGATGGCTTTCCACCAAATGTTGGAACATTGCTGCGGGGACTTGCTTCCATTCAGCCACGAGCATTAGTGAAATCGGGCACTGATGCTTGGTGTTTAGGCCTGGCTCGCAATCAGCGTTCTAATTCATCCCAAAGGTGTTCGATGGAGTTGAGGTCAGGGCTTTGTGCAGGCCAGTCAAGTTCTCCACACCGATCTCAACAAACCATTTCTGTATGGAACTCGCTTCGTAAACGGGGGCATTGTCATGCTTTGTTGCTACAAAGTTGGAAGCACAGATTCATTTAGAATGTTGTATGCTGTAGAGTTAGGATTTCCCTTCACTAGAAATAGCCCGATCCATGAACCATGAGAAACAGCCCCGTTCCATTATTCCTCCTCCACCAAACTTTACAGTTGGCACTATGCATTGGGTCAGGTAGCGTTCTCATGGCATCTGTCAATCCCAGATTCGTCCGTCGGAATGCCAGATGATGACGCGTGATTCATCACTCCAGAGAACGTGTTTCCACTGCTCCAGAGTCCAATGGCGGCGAGCTTTACACCACTCCAGCCTAAGCTCGGCATTGAGCAAGGTAATCTTAAACTTGTGTGCGGCTGCTCGGCAATGGAAACCCATTTCATGAAGCTCCCGTTAAACAGTTCTTGTGCTGACGTTGCTTTCAGGGGCAGTTTGGAACTGAGTAGGGAGAGTTGTGTGGCCTACCACTTTGCGGCTGAGCTGTTGTTGCTCCTAGATGTTTTCACTTCGCGATAACAGCACTTAAAGTTGACCGGGGAAGTTATAGCAGGGCAGAAATTGTTGGCATCCTATGACGGTGCCATGTTGAAAGTCACTGAGCTCTTCATTAAGGCGATTGTTTATGGATATTGCATGGATGTGTACTCGATTTTTATACACTTGTCAGCAACGGGTGTTGCCAAATCCACTAATTTGAAGGCTGTCCACATACTTTTGTGTATGTATATTGTAGATCACTAGTGAGTGACTTACAAGGCTCCAGTCTTTCGTCATTGTGTGCTTGTAAACAAACACCACATGACACATGACTGGGGACTACCGTAAGCCTTTTAATAATGTGACAGGTGAAATGAAGAACGCAATGTTCTTTATCTCCTAACGTATTACAAACATTGACTGCAAATTATTTTAAAAAGTAGCTACAAATATTCAAATGGATTAAAAAATCTTCCAAGGAAATCATTTTGATGGTATTGAAAAAACATTCTGTGTCTTTTTCTAAATACCCCGGTATACCGCCCAAGCCTAATTGGTAATATTTGTAATTTAGGAGTACAGAGAAGGCTCCTGAATAGAATTAGAGGGGTTTTATGGACAATGTCAAGAGACGCCATCATAAAGGTTAATCCGTTACAGTGTACGCCTTGTTTATGCCTGGGGTAGGGGTTCTACGAAGCTATATGGAATTGTTTTAAGAAGGTCATACCACGGATCATTTAGCTATTTGATATAGAATTTTAAGACCTCTTGAAGTATCAAAAGAAAAAAATATTTGATGAAAAATGTAGTTTGGTCTTACTGCTATTAGCCCATACAAAAGCATTGAATAACAGATTCACTAAATGGAACAGATGTTTGCGAGAGATGATAAACAGGAAACCCCATTTTTTATTATAATGTTTTTTATATGTATTTTTGGCACTAAACAGTCTCCATATACAGTACCAGTCAAACGTTTGGACACCTACTCATGCAAGGGTTTTTCTTTATTTTTACTATGAAATAACACACATGGAATCATGTAGTAACCATAAAAGTGTTAAACAAATCGTAATATATTTAAGATTCTAAAAAGTAGCCAAACTTTGCCTTGATGACAGCTTTGCACACTCTTGGCATTCTCTTAACCAGCTTCATGAGGTAGTCACCTGGAATGAATTTCAATTAACAGGTGTGCCTTGTTAAAAGTTAATTTGTGTAATGTCTTTCCTTAATGCGTTTGAGCCAATCCAGTTTTATTGTGACAAGGTAGGGTGGTATACAGAGGATAGCCCTAATTTGGTAAAAGACCAAGTCCATATTATGGCAAGAACAGCTCAAATAAGTGAAGAGAAACAACAGTCCATCATTACTTTAAGACATGAAGGTCAGTCCATTTGGAAAATGTCAAAAACCATCAAGCGTTATGATGAAACTGGCTCTCATGAGGACCGCAACAGGAACGGAAGACACAGAGTTACCTCTGCTGCAGAGGATACGTTCATTAGAGTACCCAGCCTCAGATTGCAGCCCAAATAAATACTTCACAGAGAGCAAGTAACAGACACAACTCAACATCAACTGTTTAGACGACACTGCATGAATCAGGCCTTCATGGTCGAATTGCTGCAAAGAAACCACTACTAAAGGATGCCAATAAGAAGAAGAGACTTGCTTGGGCCAAGAAACACAAGCAATGGACTTTAGACCGGTGGAAATCTGTCCTTTGGTTTGGTGAGTCCAAATTTGAGATTCTTGGTTCCAACCGCTGTGTCTTTGTGAGACGCAGAGTAGGTGACCAGCATGGCTACCACAGCATTCTGCAACGATACGCCATCCCATCTGGTTTGTGCTTAGTGGGACTCTCATTTGTTTTTCAACAGAAGGACCAACCACACCTCCAGGCTGTGTAAGGGCTATTTAACCAAGAAGGAGAGTGATGGAATGCTGCATCAGATTACCTGGCCTCCACAATCACCCGACCTCAACCCAATTGAGATGGTTTGGTATGAGTTGAACCGGAAAGTGAAGGAAAAGCAGCCAACAAGTGCTCAGCATATGTGGGAACTCCTTCAAGACTGTTGGGAAATTCATTCCAGGTGAAGCTGGTTGAGAGAATGCCAAGCGTGTGCAAAGATTTCATCAAGGCAAAGGGTGGCTACTTTGAAGAATCTCAAATATAAAATATATTTTGATTTGTTTATCACTTTTGGTTACTACATGATTCCATGTGTTATTTCATTGTTTTTATGTCTTCACTATTATTCTACAATGTAGAAAATAGTAAAAAAATAACGAAAACCTTTGAATGAGTAGGTGTGTCCAAACTTTTGACTGGCACTGTATACTTCCTTTCATTTTTTTCAACTTGTACCGGGGGACCTTCGACTAGATTTTAGATTTTGAGTGGATTTTCCCTTTACAATTTCGCACATCTTCGGGCAAAAGCTTATCTTCAACAGTGACATCTGATTTCTCTTGCAGAGAAGCCTGCCACAGCCCCACCTGTGTTTGTGTTCCAGGAAGATAAAGCACAGAAGGTGAGACACTCTTTTCACACCTCTGCTGAAAATTTAAACAGTGTGACTGCACACTGTGTCAGACTTGACTTCACACTGGCTGGATAATTCACTCAGTTTCCTGTGTCTGACTGTCTGTTTCTTCCTCTATCTCTCTCTTTTTCTGTCATACCCATAACAGAGATCAGCAGAAGGGTCCAGTGCTGAGGATGGAGAAGGTAAGGAGGAGGAGGATAACCTAGCAGGTTATGGTTCTTTGGAAAATTGACATGTCTATCTTATGTTACTGTATTGTAGTTACTTTGCTAATCTTTGCTGATTCTATCTCCTCCAGACTCTGATAAAGATGAGAGTAGTTACTGTCCCCCGGCCAAGAGAGAAAGAACATCATCACTAACACAGTTCCCACCCGCACATTCAGGTAATTGTACGTTTTGTTTCATTAAAATATTATTTTGTTAGTGTGTAGAGAAATGGTCTGTACTCATGTTATTTCTCATTGTCTGTTGCAGTTTCTAAGAACAATGTGTTCATGCCATCCAGTTTCTGTCAGTCCCCGACAGGAAATAATTCAGATTCAGAACCTGGTGAGTTCATGAATAGTTGTCTTAAGATCTCCTTTTCAATTTACTTGGTATTTGCATGATAAGGATAACGACCCTTGAAGAATCTAAACAAGAATGGTTTGCTTTTTCTCCTTAATCAAAGTTCTGGCCTAACTTCCATCTCATATTCCCTCTCTTTCTCCATCTTTCTCTGATGTCAACAGAGGAGAAGACGGTTGGATTTCGCTTGAAGCCTCCCACCCTGATCCATGGACAGGCTCCTCGTGCAGGTGGCTGCTCTCTCCTGTCAATTTCAGAGAGGCTTTATTGTCCATTGAGTGAAATATGAAATGTGTTTCGGTGGTTTCAGCACACAGGCTCAGTCACAAAAGCAATGTACAAAACATCACAATAAGTTGGAAAGAAGATGGCCCTTGTTTGTCTGGCATTGGTCTGTCCAGAGCCTTATATTTAGGCCAAGTATAATGTGTTGCAGGTGTCCCGAGCCAGAAGCCCAAGGAGCAGCAGCGCAGCGTACTACGACCCGCAGTACTGCAGGCCCCTCCGCCTAGCAAATCACTAACCCTGACCGGTAAGTACACTGAGGAAAGCTTAACCTCAAAGTCTTCAGATCCTCTCAGACAAACAGCTCTGCTACTTCGTTCTGTTCTGCGATGGCCATTCTCCTCCAGCTTTCTTTCTTCTCAATGTGCTTGGACAAAACATCTGAAGGGGAAAGAAATCTAGCCATTTCTGGAATTTCCCTGACTCTCCTCTTGTGGTCCTCATAGGTTTGAACAGTGGTACGAATGGAGTGAACAGATCGTCCGAGGGTCTGCCAGTAACCCAGAACAACACAGAGAACTGTGATGGCTCCACAGACAATATGGCCAAGTCACAGGTAAGCTGAGAGGTCAAAGGGTGCCACGCTAGCTACATGTTTCCTGATTGGAAGGGCTCCACAGTGGCATATAATAACCTACATAGTTATCAAGCTTCTAAAAACAACAAAGAACACAACAGGACACAAGGAATGTTTTATTCTTGGACATTCAGCATGGAATTTCCATGAATGTGTCTCGCTGCTCTCATCTTTCAAGGAGAAGAAAAGCGAGAGCGATGAGAGCAGGAATGGAGAGAGAACAGATCCTCCTGTGGAATCCACATTTGTATTTGGTCAGAATATCAAAGACAGAGCCAAGGTGACTTGAATAGTTAACTAAAGTGCATGTCATATGGAATACATTTGAAAGATGCTCTGGGCTTTGCCTCATACCTAACAACACCCCATTGAGGTGTGGGTAAATCAAATGATGAACTGGGTAGTTCTGGCCCTGAATGCTGATTTGGCTGACAGCCGTGGTATATCAGACCTTATACCATGGGTATGACAAAACATGTATTTTTACTGCTCTAATTACGTTGGTAAACAGTTTATAATAGCAATAAGACACCTCAGGGGTTTGTGGCATATGGCCAATATAAGGGCTGTATTCAGGCACTCCACGTTGCGTCGCACATAAGAACAGCCCTTAGCCGCGGTATATTGGTCGCAAACCACACTTCCTCGGGCCTTATTGTTTAAATATAGCAGTCTCTTGTGGCCTTGCATGCTTTATTACGTGAGTTTTATGTTCTTTTTGTTATTATTTGTCTGATCATTACCTTTTTTCCCCCCATTCGTCTAGGTTGAGGGAAGCAGTGAAAAGAAAGTCTGTCTGTCAGCAGAATCAGGGGAAACCAATTATTTCCTACAGTACAGAAGCACTCCCGGGTTAGTCTCTCTTGGATTCTGGCTCCAATGGATATGATCAGTTATCACTTTTATTAGGCTAATACTTTATCACAATTTTTTAATCTTATTAATATAACATCCTTTCCGCTGTATGTTTTCCACCCAGCTTACAGGAGGCTGAGAACAACACCGACGACGGTGCTAAGTTTGTGTTTGGACAGAACATGTCGGATCGTGTCCTGGTGAGACGTGTTGTTTTGTGAGGCTAATCTACTCATCTGTTATCTCTGTAGTTTTTCTATCGTTTGTTCCCCTGCCAACTAAAGACAGGATCCACAAAGTTGTGTTAAAGCATGTTGTATTACATTGTTGTTTTGCAGAGTCCGCTGAAATGTGAGCAGTCAGCAGAGAGCAGCAGAGATCCCCCTGCCACCCCGCCATGTGAGCCACCCTCACTGGACAGCAGCCCTGACAAAGGTGGGCAGAGAAAATAACATACTGCATATTAAAAAATATGTAATTCATGTTACTAAGCCCATATAATAATGGCAATCCAAGAAAGGAGACACAGGCTTATTTTCAGGTGTCCAAAGTGTCCTCCTTGTTTGCTGTTCATTTTCAAATGGGTTTGTGGTTCTCTTTGCAGATACCAATGTGACAGAGTCTTTGGAGGAGTCGGCAGCAGCCTACACCAAAGCCACAGCCAAGAAGTGCTTGTTAGAGAAGGTAGAGGTCAGAACTGGAGAGGAGTCGGAGAGTAATGTACTACAGGTATGCACAAGCTCTAGTTGTTTGTTCTTCAATTTTAGTGTATTTATAGTAACGTTCAATTTACTTCACCAGGACATTTAGCAATTGTTGATGTAAGGTTACCCACAGTAGTTTTGTGTTTACATGTCACCTCAGACAGGGTTGGAAATAGGCTGAAATCGTCCATGATCACTCATCTGACAATGGAATGTTTTTTTTTTTCTTCTTCTCAGGTCCAATGCAAGTTGTTTGTTTTTGACAAAGCATCCCAATCTTGGGTGGAGAGAGGCAGAGGACTACTGAGGCTCAATGATATGGCCTCCACGGAGGAGGGATCGTTACAGTCCAGGCTAGGTACAGTCATTGCAGTGGCATAACACTTGAATCAATCATGTCAAAACGCAATCCTGTTTGAATGTATTACATTGGTTATTATATGCATTGTGTATGACCTGAATTTGTGCTGTTCTGGCCCTGTAGTGATGAGGACCCAGGGCAGTTTGCGTCTGATCCTCAACACCAAGCTGTGGCCCCAAATGCAGACGGACAAAGCCAGCGAGAAGAGCGTCCGCATCACAGCCATGGACACTGAGGACCAGGGGGTCAAGGTCTTCCTCATATCGGTACGAGTAAGACGACATTACTTATTACATAGTAATTACTAAGGATGCGCACGGTTATTGGAATATCCCAATATGCGAACGGACGTTAGTGTGCGATTACTTGAGTGTTCATCTTAGGAGAAAAAAATTGTTAACCTATTTTAACAATGAAAATGCTTTGTCTAAATAAATTTATCCATTTGACATTTTTATCTACAAGGATATACCATGACATTTGAAATTCTTAATTTAATAAAACAAACTTTTGAATGTTGTATTTTGAATGGTACTTTGAGCTACTGCTGCGCATTTATCCCTCCAGGCTGCCCTGACATAGGTATGCTATTTTCCCCACTTCAAGTAGCTATCACAGGCGCTCGCCTAATAGAGTTTCCACAATATCTGACATAGATCAATGCAAAACACTAACCAGAACCTTTTTGTAACAGAATAAGTACTATCGTGGTGAAAATCATACTTCTTATCTCTGTTGCTGCAAGCCAAACTTTTGGAGAAAAGCAGATATCCGCTGTTTACTTCTGCCATGTGCATTTGCGTCATTCAGAAAGGTCCAAGATAAAAATATATATATTTTTTTAATCTTTGAATTTCTGAATTCCCAGATATCAAACAAAATGTCATATTATTTGAATAGTAAAATATTTTGCCCATCCCTAGTAATTACACTATAATTACATGGTAATAGATTAGTTGAGTATATCTAACACTGCCAGGACATTCTGCATAGTACTGATGTGTTAGTTATGTGTCTGTTCCAGGCGAGCTCTAAGGACACGGGTCAGCTGTACGCAGCGCTGCATCACCGTATCCTGGCACTGCGGAGCCGCTCAGACCAGGAGCCAGAGCCCCGGGTCCCCATTCCAGACAGTCACATCCCTCACCCCCAGTCTAACGAGGAGGATAGTGATGAGGACGAATCGCTCACACCCACTGCCAACATCACAGGTAAACTATAGATCCCTTTTAGTCTAACTGTTACCCTAACTGATCGAATCACCCCAAACGGATCTGAAGACCTCTGTCGTGAACATTCTTACACAGGGACACTCAAAGTCAATCTTAAATTAATCATTGTTTGTCAGCGCGCTGGAGAGGTTCTATCAAACTTGAACGCCTGTCAGGGAGCTCTAACGGGGCAGTCCCGTTAGTTCCCTTCCATACTTATATTTGCATGATTTAGCTTATTCATAATTAATGTTTGCTTAAGTCATGTGACGACCAATACTGGGTCATGCATTTGACTGTCCAATACATCACGAGGCTTCTTCTCTCTAAGCTGAGACCTTGAAACTGAGATATCCCTTTCTCTAAACAATGTTCAAAATCAAATCAAATGTTATTTGTCACATGCGCCAAATACAACAGACCTTACAGTGAAATGCTTACTTACAAGCCCTTAACCAACAGTGCAGTTTTAAGAAAAATAAGTGTTAAGTATTTACTAAAATCAACTGAAGTAAAAAAAGACAAGAAAATAGAAAAATAACAAATAATTAAAGAGCAACAATAAAATAACTGTAACGAGGCTATATACAGGGGCTACTGGTACAGAGTATGTGCGGGGGCACAGGTTAGTCGAGTTAATTGAGGTAACATGTACATGTAGGTAAAGTGACTATGCATAGATAATAAACAGAGCGTAGCAGCAGTGTAAAAATGGGGGTGAGGGGGGAGGTCAATGCAAATAGTCTGGGTAGCCATTTTTATTAGCTGTTCAGGAGTCTTATGGCTTGGGAGTAGAAGCTGTTAAGAACCCTTTTGGACCAAGACTTGGCGCTCCTGTACCACTTGCCGTGCGGTAGCACAGAGAGCAGTCTATGACTAGGGTGGATGGAGTCTTTGGCAATTTTTAGGGCCTTTTTCTGACACCGCCTGGTATAGAGGTCCTGGATGGCAGGATGCTTGGCCCCAGTGATGTACTGGGCCACACACACTACCCTCTGTAGTGCCTTGCTGTCAGACCGAGCAGTTGTCATACCAGGTGGTGATGCAACCAGTCAGGATGGTGTAGTTGTAGAACTTTTTGAGGATCTGACGACCCATGCCAAATCCTTTCAGGCTCTTGAGGGGGAATAGGCGTTGTCGTGCCCTCTTCACGGCTGTCTTGGTGTGTTTGGACCATGATAGTTTGTTGGTGATGTGGACACTAAGGAACTTGAAGCTCTCCACCTGCTCCACTACAGCCCTATCGATGAGAATGGGGGAGTGCTCAGTCCTCCTTTTCCTGGAATCCACGATCATCTCCTTTGTCTTGATCACGTTGTGGGAGAGGTTGTTATCCTTGCACCACACTACCAGGTCTCTGACCTCCCTATAGGCTGTGTCGTTGGCAAACTTAATGATGGTGTTGGAGTCGTGCTTGGCTATGCAGTCATGGGTGAGCAGGGAGTATAGGAGGGGACTGAGCACCCACCCCTGAGGGGCTCCCGTATTGAGGATCAGCTTGGCAGATGTGTTGTTACCTACTCTTACCAGCTGGCGGCGGCCCGTCAGGAAGTCCAGGATCGAGTTGCAGAGGGAGATGTTTAGTCCCAGGGTCCTTAGCTTAGTGATGAGCTTTGAGGGTACTATGGTGTTGAAAGCTGAGCTGTAGTCAATAACTAGCATTCTCACATAGGAGTGCCTTTTGTCCAGGTGGGAAAGGGCAGTGTGTGCAATAGAGATTGCATCATCTGTGGATCTCTTGAGGCAGTATGCAAATTGGAGTGGGTCTAGGGTTTCTGGGATAATGGTGTTGATGTGACCCATGACCAGCCTTTCAAAGCACTTCATGGCTACAGACGTGAGTGCTACAGGTCGGTAGTCATTTAGGCAGGTTACCTTAGTGTTCTTGGGCACAGGGTCTATGGTGATCTGCTTGAAACATGTTGGTATTACAGACTCGGTCAGGGACAGGTTGAAGATGTCAGTGAAGACACTTGCCAGTTCGGAGTGCATGTCCTGGTAATCCGTCTGGCCCTTTAGCCTTGTGAATGGTGACCTGTTTAAAGGTCTTACATCGGCTATGGAGAGCATTATCACGCAGTCATCCGGAACAGCTGGTGCTCTCACGCATGCTTCAGTGTTGCTTGCCTCGAAGCGCTCATAGAAGTAATTGAGCTCGTCTGGTAGGCTCGTGTCACTGGGCAGCTTGCGGCTGTGCTTCCCTTTGTAGTCTGTAATAGTTTTCAAACCCTGCTACATCCGACGAGAGTCGGAGCCGGGGTAGTAGGATTCAATCTTAGTCCTGTATTGACGCTTTGCCTGTTTGATGGTTCATCGGAGGGTATAGTGGGATTTAGAAATTGATAAATAGAAAAGCACAAACATTAAATTTCCATCACATTCCATCCTCTTATCACTTGTGTGATAAAAATCATTACATTTTAATGTAAGCATTAGATTTAAGCTTCTATCAAAAGGTTCTATGAAATTACATCATAATAAATCATAATAAAGGTTATACTTCTATTAACTACATCATTATAATAAATCCTAATAAAGCTTGTTAACTTCTTCTGGCTGCAAGCCCGAAGCCGGGCACAATATGACAACAGCCAGCTCAAGTGCAGGGCGCGAAATTCAAAATATATTTTTTAGAAATATTTAACTTTCACACATTAACAAGTCCAATACAGCATTTGAAAGATAAACATCTTGTGAATCCAGCCAACATGTCCGATTTTTAAAATGTTTTACAGCGAAAACACCACGTATATTTGTTAGCTCACCACCAAATACAAAAAAGGACAGACATTTTTCACAGCACAGGTAGCATGCACAAAACCAACCTAACTAACCAAGAACCAACCAAACTAACCAAGAAACAACTTCATCAGATGACAATCTTATAACATGTTATTCAATAAATCTATGTTTTGTTCGAAAAATGTGCATATTTGAGCTATAAATCAGTTTTACATTGCAGCTACCATCACAGCTACCGTCAGAAATGGCACCGAAGCAGCCAGAGTAATTACAGACACCAATGTCAAATACCTAAATACTCATCATAAAACATTTCTGAAAAATACATGGTGTACAGCAAATGAAAGACAGGCATCTTGTGATTCCAGCCAATATTTCTGATTTCTTAAGTGTTTTACAGCGAAAACACAATATAGCATTATATTAGCTTACCACAATAGCCAGAAACACAAGCCATTCCCCAGCAGCAAAAGTTAGCGATCGTAACAAACCAGCAAAAGATATATAATTTTTGACTAACCTTGATAAGCTTCATCAGATGACAGTCCTATAACATCAGGTTATACATACACTTATGTTTTGTTCGAAAATGTGCATATTTAGAGCTGAAATCAGTGGTTATACATTGTGCTAACGTAGCATCTTTTTCCCACAACGTCCGGATATTTTTCTGACATTCACATTCTGACCAAATAACTATTCATAAACATAACTAAAAAATACATGTTGTATAGGAAATGATAGATACACTAGTTCTTAATGCAATCGCCGTGTTAGAATTCTAAAAAATAACTTCATTACGATATGCAGTTTAAGTTATGGCGAGAGCGTGCCCAAAACCTGGCCGCAAACTACTAGTTCACATGTACGACAGATATATGAAATAACATCATAAAATGGGTCCTACTTTTGCTGATCTTCCATCAGAATGTTGTACAAGGGGTCCTTTGTCCAGAACAATCGTTGTTTGGATTTAGAATGTCCTCTTTTCCAGTCAATTAGCACGGAAAGCTAGCAAAGTGGCGCAAAGCTCTCCTTCCTGAACATACGCAGACAAAGCAACACGCCTAACGTCCCGAAAAAATTTCAATAATCTAATAAAACTATATTGAAAAAACATACTTTACGATGATATTGTCACATGTATCAAATAAAATCAAAGCCGGAGATATTAGTCGTCTATAACGACAGCTGTACAGAAGGCAAAACCAGGTCCCTTCACGCGCTCTCCAGAAAACAGGAAACTGGTGACACGTCATACAAAGAGCTTTTATTCGACCCCAGATCAAGTTATACACTCCATTTCTTCTCTCACTGCCTGTCGACATCTAGTGGAAGACGTATGAAGTGCATGTATACTGATATATATCAAGGACATTTATAGGCAGGCCCTAGAACAGAGCATCGATTTCAGATTTTCCACTTCCTGTCAGGGAGGTTTGCTGCAAAATGAGTTCTGTTTTACTCACAGATATAATTCAAACGGTTTTAGAAACTAGAGAGTGTTTTCTATCCAATAGTAATAATAATATGCATATTGTACGAGCAAGAATTGAGTACGAGGCCGTTTGAAATGGGCACCTTTTATCCGGCTACTCAATACTGCCCCTGCAGCCCAAACAGGTTAAAAAGAAAAATGCTTTTGCAACTTCTTTGCAATAAGGAATTGAGACAAAGCTCGAGAAGTTTCAAGTGTTTAATACCAAAGATACAGTCAGCTGAGTGCATGCATTTAGAAAGTTCACAACACATTTTATACTCTTCCCCCCTCTTGTAGGTGTCACCTCCCCAGCAATACATTTTATGACCTCAATGAGTTTCCCTCTGGCTCCCCTGTGGAATGTCCATGGTGCTCTCTCTGTTTAGCTAGATGTCAGAATCACACCCCGTCCATCTTCTGTTCTGGGCCTGATCCTAGGCAATTTCCTCTTGTCTGATTAGGTCAGCATTTCTAAATTAGCATACACACAGTTTCATGGCCTAAACTCCATTAATATTCACAGTAATCATTCACTAAACAGGATACAAACTAACTACAGTTTAACATGAAACATGTTACATTTTGACAGAATCCATCAAGCTCAAATCTACTATCAAAAGGTTATAATCACGGGAGCTGTAGATTCAGAGGTGAAAAAATATCTCAATGTTAATCATTATTTCCATATCTCTTACCACAATCGGGTTGGATTGACCCATGTTTTTCTAACTGTCCCTGGGACATCGACTTAATCAAAATATAAAACCCTGTTTAACAATTCTGCTAAACCCTTCAAAGGTTGGTCCTGGCTCATCAGCTCAGTGTTTACATAATGGAAACAGGTTAAGGGTTTAGATGACCTTACCCTCAACTTGTTAAACGAAAACAACCTTCAATCATTACTCATCTACAGGGGGAATGGGAGCTCTTCCAGAGTTGTCAGTTCATTAGTTTCACCATCCTCTGGAGGAGCGTAAAACATGATAGCTGCTGAAATCTTACCAGCCAGAGAGGCACAGATCGTCTTACAGCATGTTAACAAAAGATAGTCAATAGCCTCTGTTTTGCAGAGCCCAATTACACAATTATTTTAGCAATGCCAATTTTCTCTACGACTCTAGAGATCTCCCAAATTTGGTCTAGGGCACATGCATATTGACTTTCACAGGGAAGCGAGAGAACACATGTTATTATAACAGTTTCACATCAACCTTGATAAGAATGAGATTGGGGCAAAGTTAGCACAAGCTACAATCTAGTGGCTCTCCTCGCAATTTAAGGGCATAGCTCTGTCTCTAGAAGCCTTTCCAAATCATAATTATAACTATTGATAAAGAATCCAACCCAAATTTAGAATGACAGTACTTATTGCTTCACGTTGGTTCTATCGCTTTAATTTAAGACCCTCAACTTAGCACACACTGATACTGGCAGAATGTACATTGACATACAGTATATTCATCTTATATTTCTAGCATGAACTTTTCTCATCACTTGTGGTAATGACAGATTGGTGTTTCTTCATGTTCTTTTTCAGAAAGTGTTTCAGTTCGTCCTTTTAACAGGACATGTTCAAAGTGGACAGCCCTTGATAATGTTTCTCACCACAGTCCTTTACAGTCCATTATGTCTTGTCCATTTTCCTACCAGTACACCAGCAAGTTTGCACGGGATCTCTCTCCATGCTCACTCCATGTGGACTCTTGTTGATAGCTTCATCTGGATGCTGTTTACAGGTTGCTGGCTCAGACTCAGGTCTCAAGGTAGTGGTGAAGGACCATATTGAATGCCATTTTCACCATTAGGGGGGGGGGGGTGAGGTTCACTCTGTTCTTGGTCAAATTATCCCTTCCATGTATCTAGACACCATCTGTGGTCACCTTCGCCATAACCTCGAGAGGACAGACCAGAACAACAGTTTAGTTTAGGCTATTTCTGAATCAGGAAATCCAGACAAATTATTAACTGTATGACAAATTATTACTACTAGCTGATTCTTAATACAGATTTCTAAAACAAATGTCAAAGAGAATAACAACACACAGTTGAAACCATTTTTAAAAATCCAAATTGGTTTATTCACCCCTATCATCTTGGTGATCTCACTGCAGAGTTACAGGTCAGGGAGTTGAGGGCTAATCCTTAGGGAGAAATCCCGACCATCCAGCAGACCCAATCTGGAGAGATTCTTTTATTGAAGCAAGACAAAAAAAAAGAAATAAAATAAAACGACAACAGCAATACACATCCCTTGATGTGGGGGAAAATTCAATCCATTTGGAGTAACTGTCAACCATTACCAACATTTTTTTTTTCATATTACAGGCACGAATGTGAAGGCATCAATACATCAATTTGTATATTTACTTAAGGGCCCTAGGGGACTGGTAATTTCCTCTTTTGGATACATGAGTCACATCGTGATTCATGCGTCCAAATAAACAACACTGCCTGTTAAATCAAAAATAAACAAAAAAGAAAAGAAAAAAGAGCATCCTCATCAAAAAAGCTGACTAGCATAGCCTAGCCTAACACGACAGGGATATCATATAATATAATTTTCATGAAATCACAAGTCCAATACAGCAAATGAAAGATAAACATCTTGTGAATCCAGCCATCATTTCCGATTTTTAAAATGTTTTACAGCGAAAACACTATGTATTTCTATTAGCTAACCACAATAGCAAAAGACTCAACCGCATATTTTCACCATTTTTCTACCGCATAGGTAGCTATCACAAAACCGAACAAATAGAGATATAATTAGTCACTAACCAAGAAACAACTTCATCAGATGACAGTCTTATAACATGTTATACAATAAATTTATGTTTTGTTCGAAAATGTGCATATTTGAGGTATAAATCATAGTTTTACGTTGCAGCTACCATCAAAAATATCACCAAAGCAGCCAGAATAATTACAGAGAGCAACGTGAAATACCTAAATACTCATCATAAAACATTTATGAAAAATACATGGTGTACAGCAAATGAAAGATAAACATCTTGTGAATCCAGCCAATATTTCCGATTTTTTTAAAAGTGTTTTACAGCAAAAACACAATATAGCATTATATTAGCTTACCACAATAGCCAAACACACAAATGCATTTATTAGCAGCAAAAGGTAGCGATCGCAAAAACCAGCAAAAGATATAAAATTAATCACTAACCTTGGACAACTTCATCAGATGACAGTCTTATAACATCAGGTTATACAATACACTTATGTTTTGTTCGAAAATTTGCATATTTAGAGCTGCAACCCTTGGTTATACATTGTGAAAATGTAGCATCGATTCCCCAGAATGTCAGGAGATATTTTGGACACTCACCTAATCTGACCAAAGAACTCATCATAAACTTTACTAAAAAATACATGTTGGATAGCAAATGAAAGATACACTGGTTCTTAATGCAACCGCCGTGTTAGATTTTTTAAAATAACTTTACGATAACAAACAGCTTACGTTATAGCGAGACAGCGCCCGCCAAAAACGGCAGATAATAGAAATAAAATTTTCCACAGAAATACGAAATAACATCATAAATTGTTCTTACTTTTGCTGAGCTTCCATCAGAATCTTGTACAAGGAGTCCTTTGTCCAGAATAAATCGTTGTTTGGTTTTAGAATGTCCTTCTCTCCTGTCGAATTCGCTCCACAAGGCTAGCCAATGCTGATGACGTTCCCAATTTCTCTCAACGCAGAGAACGGGAAACTCCAAAAGTCCCATTAAACTTTGAATAAACTGATGAAACTCGGTTGAAAAAACCTACTTTATGATGTTTTTCTAATATGTATCAAATAAAAACAAAGCCGGAGATATTAGCCGTGTATACCGAACGCTTATCATAAGACAACATGGAGGTACTTCCCGCGCCTAGGTAGAGAAAGGAAATTCTGGACACGTCATTCCAAGAGCTCTTGTTCGGCCTCAGATCAAGCTAGACACCCCATTCCACCTTCCACTGCCTGTTGACATCTAGTGGAAGGCGTATGCAGTGCATGCAAATCCATAAATATAAGGCAATTGAATAGGCAGGCCCTGGAACAGAGCATCGTTTTCAGATTTTTCACTTCCAATCTGGAAGTTTGCTGCAAAATGAGTTCTGTTTTACTCACAGATATAATTCAAACAGTTTTAGAAACTTGAGTGTTTTCTATCCAATAGTAATAATAATATGCATATTGTACGATCTAGAATAGAGTACGAGGCAGTTTAATTTGGGCACGATTTTTTACAAAGTGGAAACAGCGCCCCCATATTGACAAGAAGTTAACAGAAAATCATGTTCAATCATGTCCTTTAAAAGATACATGGATTTATTTTACTGACGATAATAAAAATGTCATTGTACGTTGATTTCCATATTCATGTTAGGGGTTGACACTATGATCAGCGTCGGCTGCAGACAACGATCAACAAGAGGAATCAGATTTTTTTTTACATTAGTTCTATTTATAGTTTTTTTTGTTGTTGTTAGGGGTAAGTCAAGTCCCGTACAATGCTTTAACCTTATCATAACTCAAATGAGCCATAAAGGGACCACTCTGAACATTTCGCAGAATACTTTTTACACCACTTATGTACGTCTAGGTGTGGGTGTGCAAGTTATATATTATTATTTTTTCTATTGTTACTTCATCAGATCTCTAGTAACCCATTAAACAAATATTATGTTACTTTATCTCTAATAACCCATTATACATTTGTTACATCACAAGTTCCTCCTCTACACTAGTGTTATATTCATACAGGGGTTTAAATATTCACTAGTGTCCTATTTAACAGCTTATTCGGGAATAACACTCTCCTTTCATATCTCCACACACATAATAACATTATACCATCAAACTCCACGGATGGGTCATGTTATCCTCAGACATGTCTCATTAGTAACAAGGATAACATGTTATCTTCGTTACTAATGAGACATGTTATCTAATGAGACATGTTATTATGTTATCCTCGTCACTACTGCGACATGTTACCTATGAGATTTATGAGACATGTTATCCTCTACCTGTAGATCCAACAGCGGTGGTGGACAGAACCCTAGATAACGTTACAGATCAAAAAACTGGTTGGGGCATTCATTCACCTCTTTCACACATGAGCTAGTCCCCTGACAGCTCTCATTCACTCAATAATTTATAGCTATATTTCAATCTCAATCTTGTTATGCAAATTTCAATCAGCTTGATATCCACATTTCAATCTTATGATCCTTATTCCAGTCTTAATAGTAATAATTTAAGTCCATGTATTATCCACATTTCAATCAGCCAATTTTCAGTCAGCTTAATATGTCATATCTCAGAATCACACTTTTACATCCATATTCACTTATTACTATTCCCAAACACACCCCATGTACATCTTCAAAGATTCTCTTGTCGTTACTTGCTATGCACCATATGTATCTTCAATGGTTCTCTTGTCGCTACTTGCTATACATATAAATAACACCCTGTATTCAATAATACCTTGCTATTTCGTAGTGGCGGTAGACGTTTCTTATAAATGCCTACAGACAGCTGTCAGCGGGGCATTCCATGATATTGTTAGCCCTCACTCTAGTCTTCTCATAAAACTAGTGAATAGTCTTCTCTCTACAAGATTATGGGTACCTTTTTATGGGTTTCTCGCCTTGATTTCATTCATTTTTCTCTCTCACTTTTATACATTTTAAATTCACTTACTGAAATCAGTTGCCATCCCTCAATTGTTGGCCGATGATGTGTCTCCTCCTGGGCAGCTCACAGTAAGGGTCTGGTCTGGGTGGGTCTCGTCATCTTTAGGTCAGACGGGAATTTCCTTCGCGCTTCATAAAATGCGCCACCGATTTCCTCGCAGACCCCCACTGGAAAGCGAGGCTTCTTCTCTCTAAGCTGAGACCTTGAAACTGAGATAGCCCTTTCTCTAAACAAGTTTCTCGGCTTACTGCCAAATTCGTTCAATCAGTCACTTGCATGAACACAGAAATTGGTTTATAGAAAAGCCCAAACAAAACAATTTCCACCACACCTCTTACTGTGATTTATTCAAAAAGTGAATTGATGATATCTGGACAAAATGATTGTCCAAAAGTGTTATTTGTTGTTCCAAGGAAGTGATCTGGGAGACCCCTATCGATGGTCCATAAAAGTGATCTCGGGGATCAAAAAGGTCGCCTGGACATGCCCCCTAACTGTCAAACAAACATATTTGAAAGTCCAAGTAAGTGATCTTGGACACCCCCACTGATGTGCCAAAGAAGTTATCTGGGGGTCCAAGGAAGTTATCTGGGCATCTTTGAATGGGACTTTTGTACTTTTTCATTGGATGTTGTCAATTGTCTTGGATTTTGTCTTATTTTTTCAAGCTACATCTGGCCCATTCAAAAAGTCCAAGAATGTAATTTAAAACAACAGTCCAATGGCAATCACTCACCAGGCCTGTCTCTCCTCTCCCCAGAGGGTCCAGAGGTCCAGGCCAGCGGGAGTGGGTCCTCATAGCGCCTGCCCCCCTCCACACGCTGCAGTCGGGACCCCTACAGGCACCTCCACGGACACCTCAGTCCAGCATTTCCCCAATGGTCAGAGGTCACAGTGGAGTTCCAGGAAGGATCCTATGCAGGTGCTACTAACTTAACTCTGTGCAGTTCAGTCTCTCTGCATTCGCAGTATATCCGGGATGGATGGTCTTTCTGTTTGTTTTTTATTTTAGTTTTTTTAACCTATAGAACTGAAAAATATATATTTTTTGAGTTTGTGAATTGTCGCTCATCATATTGATGAGTGAGACGTTGCAAGACGGAATGAGAAAGCAGTTTTCTTCTCTCGCCGATGTAAGTACATTCTAAAGAGCTTGCCGTTAAAAGTGGGACCTCTTTATCCACCTTGCAAGAAAACAGACCTCAGGCACTTCAAATCCAGTGGGGCTTGTATTTTGTTCAGAGAGGTAAAGAAATAGTTGCCTAGCAAATAATTGTTTATAAAGTATTTTTTATTTCACTGAGTTGTCTGTCATTGAAGAGTGTCTGAACTCTCACTTCAAGTTTTATTTTGTATTTTAAGTCCGTCGATACCTCCTTTGGCCACTTAGTTTTTTAGTCTGTAGTCTACATTAGAAATTATTTTTGACCACAAATCATTTGAAATATAAGCCCTTGTGCAAACACCTGCTTTGACGTGAATGATTTAATAAAGAATTCCATTTAATAATGGAGTTGACCTGTGTTCATTATTATGATGATTATTATTATTGGTAGTTGATATATCGACTTTGATTTTGAAGTTCATTCGAAAATGAACCCATTTTGCAAATAAGCTAGTTGGATTTGATAGTTTTACAGCAGGTTTTTTCCCATGACCTCAAAGTTTTCCATAAATATAGATGTTAGATTTGTTTGTTTCAAAAAGATAAAACATTTTTAGATCGATCTGAAAAGATATCTTCCCAAATATATATATTGAATAAACCAATTCTATTAGTTGTTTACAATTGTTTATTTAGTTTGCTTTAAATAAGTTACACAGACATTGTTTATAACAACCTCGATCATTGCAAACATATTTTACCTATGTTTTTTCACACCATGAGAAAGGTCAATATAATAACTTCTAGGTTTGGGTGTTGGCAGTTGGTTTTTCCGAAAATGTCGTTATTTGCATCTATCCTAAATGGGTTTGACCTCAAAACCCTACAAAATGCACATATACTCTCAGAACAACTAATGCTGCCATTTTAATTCAAAGAGCTATAGGCATTGGAACAGGTGGTTCTACACGCACATGAATGGAAGACTACAAGTACATTGTTTCTCACCAATAGTCTGGTGCTGAGCCCTCTTTATTCCTCTGTTAATCGGTGGCTTTGGTTTGGTGTATTTAAAACGGATCCCCTACGAGAATAGATGACTGCAGTTATATTTCCTTCAGTGAAGTGTGGCTCCTCTTGTTTTAAGCCTTTCTTCATATAAGTGGAATTAGTCATATCTCTAAACTGTTGTATTATAGTGTGATCCTTTTTCATGTACTATAAGCCTTTCATGTGAAAATATGTATTTTTAACACAAAAAAAAGCACACTAAGAAAACTGGAAAAAAACAACAAAAAAAACAGGCAAGTAGGAAATGTTTTTGGTTAAAATGTATAATTCCCGTAATGTATATTATTGAGCAGCCTTTAAGTGTAAAAATAAATAAAAAGGATGCCCCTCCTTATTTTGTACTCTTCTTCACCGTTGTCTGTAGAAACCTCACCATGTAGTGTGCTCTGTACGTTTGTGTTCTCTCCATTCTTCACATTCTGCTTATGTAGCGACAAACATAGGACTATTCCTTCGGACATGGGGCTCAGACATGAATGTATGGCATCTTGGGTCTGTATAAAGAGCCAGGGGCCGACGTTCTTCAGCACTTTTCCTTCTCTGTTATATTTCTCCCATCAATATGAATTTTTAAATGTTCGTAAATGCAAATTAACTTGGGCTGTCCGTTAATAAAATGGCAAAAGGTGGTCAATGATGAAGTGTTGAATGTTGTTTACATTGGGGTTGTTGATGGTTATTTGATGGGGAGTGACTGTAAGACAGAAACACTTTTGTTCATGTTATATTTTTGTTGCTGTATTGTTTGTCATGTCTGCTATTGTCCCTCAAAATGTCTACCTGTTTTCTGTTTTAAGTTAGGTGTAGTTCCATAACCTGGTGCTATTTTGTTGCCGTTCCTATCACTATACAAGTCAATGTTGATATTCCTTAGAATTATATCAAAACAGTACATCTTTGAATGGAAGTCAAGTGGTCAAGATGTTCTGAAACTTTAGTTGACATGACGAGCCCTTGCCGCTATTGTACAAGAGCACCTGTCCCATACTGTGTCTGTGACTGGAATATGTTTTCATAATAATGTCATCTGCATTGGCTTCTAAACATGTCATTCATTTCAATACATTAGCTGATAGTTCACAGTAGTGGCATTGCTGCTTATTTTGATTAGTCCAATACAACGGAGATGTGGTCATAGAGTAGGTGCGCCAGAGATGCGTAAGCGATCAGGAGGGGTCCATAATAGGCTAATGAAATGAACAGAAAAAGCTGTATTGTTTCCCACTTATGGGATAGGCTTTCTAACCAGCTATCCTCTAGAGACATGTAAAGATGGACCATACCTATCGGGAGAGGTGCTTGTCATTGAGGAACACTAGAATAGCTACATGTCTCTTTTCAACAATGCCCACGTCGTTACCAGTCATTTTGATATCGATCACCCAGTATGTGTGGAACAAGGGCAAAGATGCAGTCATATCATAGCAATAGATAGGCTAAAAAGGTCATAGCATCGTCATAGCAATTCTCCATTCAGGCAACACACAGCAGTACTGTACCATTCAGCTCTGTTGATATGTGTATCACAGAAAGACCACTTTCAATCTCCTCCTCCTCTCTGATATCTTGTACGGCTGTCAGAGCATCCACTCTCTGCAGTATGTTTTTAACGAATCTCTAATGCATTAACTGGAAGGGAGGCATCATTCTAATAACCTTAGTATAGTGCCGTCAAATGTCATTGACACATTTTAGCCTTTTGGACTTTTCTTTGATTTCTCCTTGAAGGTTTTGAGGATAACAAAGACAGTAATTGTCAACATGTTCCCCTCCCTTCCACCGCCCTATAGACATGTAAGAGATGAGGGACCAGGACATGACTCATTGCTGAGTGACATTGGGCTGGAGAACCACAGCATTGCAGTGAGTCATTTTAGTGGTCTGGACTTACTCAAGGAAGGCAAGGAAACATGTGGCATAGACGTGTTTACGACACTGCTGTCCATCACCAAACCATAGAGGTCTGTCCACCAGTCCAAACAAACCACAGGGATGCTAAAAGGTCTGGGTGGGGAACCCTCAGTCCAGGGATGGGCAACTCCGGACCTGGAGAGCTGCAGTGAGTGCAGGCATTAGAGACTTTTGGTTATTTGCACATAATGATTTACAATAAAATTGAAGAAGGAATAGAATAAGCCCTGAACACTGGTGAAACAAAAGCCTGTACAGATCTCCATGAATGGAGTTGCCCACCACTGCCCCAGTCCCTTTCCCTGAAATGTATTGTTGAGCCTACTGTCTTGCCAGGTTCAACAATCATGTTATTTTTTGCTTTGAGCTTTAATATAAAATGGCTACAAAAAGAGGCAAAAAATAATAATCACAAAATTGTCATATCAAATGTATTTCAGAATTACATTAAAACTTTTAACAGAAAGCAAAACTTGTCTTCATGGTTTACTGAGTTTTCTAAAGATTTTGTATTTGGACTGGTCAGATAGCTTTGGTGGGATTCCTCACGAAACTAGAACAAAACCAGACCCTGACTTATTGGATTTTAAAATGTAAACCATAGAAGGATCCCATTGGTATCTTATACCATAATTGACTAATCATTAATTGAAGTTGGAACATTTTACATTTTGTCCTTAACCAGGTCTCATTTCTAGTTGCAGTCATATCAGAAGCTAGCAGATTTATTACTTGCCAACAGCTGAAAAATCACGTTTTGTAGTTCACTTTCCTTGCTTTTCTAACAACACTATCATGAATCTAGCAAATATGTTTTGTGGGTCAGTGCAGTATTTCTCATTTTATAGCACAAATGTTTATTAGCACCCTTTTTCACACTGGCTTTAGCCACAGAGGGACCAGGCCTGCCCAGAAGGTGCATGGAGGTTGCCTAGCAACTCATGCTTTGGAGGGAGACCGTGTGCATAGCGCAACAAATTCCCTCGATTTGTGAATCTGTTTCGGACCGAACAGCTAATGTGACAGCTAAAATGGCTTTGAAAAAAATCATATTTCAGCTAATATGGAGAAGTATCTAACAAAATGGCTACATTATGGCATTAATTAATCAAACTATTTACATATAATACAAATGTGGGTACTTTTGTGGACAGAATTTACTCAACCTTTAAGACCCCATAATATTTCATCTGTAGCTACTACAAAGACAAAATTAGTTTGTTATATGAAGTTTTACTGCTTGCTCTGTAATATAAGTAGTATTTGGATTTAAATTAAACACTAAATATTGACAAATATATATTGGCACATTTTTCACTAAATTATTGAACATAATATACTCCACGGGCATATCAAAGTTCCAGATTGGGATATCTGCTAGTTTTATAGTTAAGACCCATTTTATACAGAGAAATTGGCATAATAGGCAATGTAACCAATCACAGCCCTCTTTTTACTTTCATTGCACATCCTACAAATCACCAACAGAGGCGACCAATTTGAATCCATTTTCACATTCACCCAATTGGTAATGCTTAAAAATTGGATCATAACTCCACAAGTATCAGAGATCCCAGTCTGGAACTTTGATATGCCCGTATAGTATGTTATGTTCAACAATATATATATATGCGAAATTAGCCAAAATATATATATATTTTTTTTTACATGTGTATATCTTTGAATATTCATACATTTATGTGAAGAAAATTGTCATTGAAATCGAAGTACTACTCGTATTACAGAGCAAGCGGTAAGGCTTTATATACAGTTGAAGTCGGAAGTTGTTAATTAAAACTTGTTTTTCAACCACTTCACAAATTTCTTGTTAACAAACTATAGTTTTGGCAAGTCGGTTAGGACATCTACTTTGTGCATGACACAAGTCATTTTTCCAACAATTGTTTACAGACAGATTATTTAACTTATATTTCACTGTATCACAATTCCAGTGGGTCAGAAGTTTACATACACTAAGTTGACTGTGCCCATAAACAGCTTGGAAAATTCCAGAAAATGATGTCATGGCTTTAGAAGCTTCTAAAAGGCTAATTGACATAATTTGAGTCAATTGGAGGTGTACCTGTGGATGTATTTCAAGGCCTACTTTCAAACTCAGTGCCTCTTTGCTTGACATCATGGGAAAATCAAAAGAAATCAGCCAAGACCTCAGAAAAAATATTGTAGACCTCCACAAGTCTGGTTCATCCTTGGGAGCAATTTCCAAACGCCTGAAGGTACCACGTTCATCTGTTCAAACAATAGTACGCAAGTATAAACACCATGGGATCACGCAGCCGTCATACCGCTCAGGAAGGAGATGTGTTCTGTCTCCTAGAGATGAACGTACTTTGGTGCGAAAAGTGCACATTAATCCCAGGACAACAGCAAAGGACCTTGTGAAGATGCTGCAGGAAACAGGTACAAAAGTATCTATATCCACAGTAAAACGAGTCCTATATCGACAAAACCTGAAAGGCCGCTCAGCAAGGAAGAAGCCACTGCTCCAAAACCGCCATAAAAAAGCCAGACTACGGTTTGCAACTGCACATGGGGACCAAGATCGTACTTTTTGGAGAAATGTCCTCTGGTCTGATGGAACAAAAATAGAATTGTTTGCCCATAATGACCATCGTTATGTTTGGAGGAAAAGGGGACGCTTGCAAGCCGAAGAACACCAAAGGAAAATTATGTGGATACATTGAAGCATCATCTCAAGACATCAGTCAGGAAGTTAAAGCTTGGTCGCAAATGTGTCTTTAAAATTGGACAATGACCCCAAGTATACTTCCAAAGTTGTGGCAAAATGGCTTAAGGACAACAAAGTCAAGGTATTGGAGTGGCCATCACAAAGCCCTGACCTCAATCTTACAGAAAATTTGTGGGCAGAACTGAAAAAGCGTTTGCGAACAAGGAAGCCCACAAACCTGACTCAGTTACATCAGCTCTGTCAGGAGGAATGGGCCAAAATTCACCCAACTTATTGTGGAAAGCTTTTGGAGGCAACCCAAAACGTTTGACCCAAGTTAAACAATTTTAAGGCAATGCTACCAAGTACTAATTGTGTTTATGTAAACTTCTGACCCACTGGGAATGTGATGAAAGAAATAAAAGCTGAAATAATTCTCTCTACTCTTATTCTGACATTTCACATTCTTAAAATAAAGTGGTTATCCTAACTGACCTTAGACAGGGAATTTTTACTAGGATTAAATGTCAGGAATTGTGAAAAACTGAGTTTAAATGTATTTGGCTAAGGTGTATATAAACTTCCGACTTCAACTGTAGGTTTCCATCTAGGTTTCCATCTAATTGGCGACAGATTTTCATGCAAATATTCTAAAATCTGCATATAACAATATGCACATTTTTCCACCAGAGATGTTTCCATCAAACTGACTTATTCCGAATAAAAGGCTATGCTTGCTGACTAGTGCCCATAAAAAACTTTTTGGGTTAAATTCCCATGTAGCGAATAAAAAATAAAAGTTGAATGGGTTGCTATTGCATTTTCAACTCTACGGATGGTTTTGTCACAAAAACTGTTGAATTCTATCACAAATGTGCCCACTCTGGTCTTGGCACCTGCACTCTATCCAACATTTCGCAGATAAAGGACACCTACATTATGGATAATTATTTTTTATTTGTCAAACTGCAGCCAAGCATCGATCATCATGTTACCAGAATAAGACCCTCAAGATTTATTGGAAAGGAGCATCAAGCTCATCATCGAGCATTTTCACCACCCTGTGAAATTCATCATAAATTATTTAATCTGTAGCCTAATAAACTGTATGCTTTCCCAAGTTGTAGTGGGAGGGAGGACCACAAAACATATCATTGAGTGACTCCAAGTTCACTTCAATATGGTGGTTATTATATCAATACTTGCGCATAAAGTGTATCCCCGCATAATTAGTTTTACCAAGACAAAAAGATCATTCCCTGTCTAACGAACAAATTGTCTGTCAACATTTATACAATTGTATCGGCATTTCCATCAGCCCAGTCTCAACTTTTTTCATGCATCAGGTAATTCATCTGCATGAAATGGTTACATGGAAACCTGGTATATTAGGCCTGGGTAATGCCAAAATATCACAAAACTTCAATAAATTATTTCTCTATGCTTTAAATGACCAATGCAGTCATTTATTTTTCTCTATCACATAATTTATGGGTAACATGCTGACCACACTGCGAGCGTTGCAAAATAAATGTACACGTTATTCAATAATTGCACCCACACAGCTCGCGCGCCTTAGCGAGCATCTGCATGGCCAGGCGCTAAAATAGAAATAGGTTCTATTTGTGACGCTCAACGCGCTGCAAGTTCGGCCTCTCCCATCTCCTCATTGGTGTTTAGGAGCATATACCCACATGGGTGATTGAAAGATGAACTGACGTCCACACTCCAGTTGGTTGTAGTAATGCACGTTAAAGTTGGTTGCCAACCGCCATATAAAGTCCAAAGAAGTAAAAAAGAAGCCTGAGGAAGGAGGCGAGTTTACCGTTTTATCTGTGGATTAATTGTCGGAGTAGAGGACCTTGTGCATTTCAGGTAAAATAACAACCCAATGTTTATATCCCAGGAAAAATTTGCTAGCAACAGCAAGCTAGCTAAATTGCCATAAATGTTTAATGCTTTTCGACCTGTCCCCAAATGTATATAATTGGTTCAGAGTTTGTTTTGATATTTCAACCTGCGTTACCTGATCGTGTCTGGTGTGGGGGTTCAACATCAACATGCGGACGTCCGGTTTGGTCAGCATGTAACAGTTAAGTACCTAACTGTGATTGTTTCAATTAAAATGGTCAAAAATAGCTTCATAGAAAAGAGCAGTTTCTCAAGCAAGAATTATGCTAGGTCTGTCCTGGAGTGGTTTAAGTGGAGAGGGGAAAACGGGAAATTAGCTGTGGCAGAGAGGTTTGGAACTCTCTTTCTTATTGGTCTATTTACTAACTTACCATGGAAGGCC